>NC_065594.1:1310937-1621819 GCF_024542745.1 Macaca thibetana thibetana
TGTGGGAGAAAATAATTTAAAAATATAGTCAATCTTTGACTTAGGAACTGCTGACCAATAAACAATTCTTTTAGAAAAATTTGTGGTTGGTAGATCCTCCCACTCTTTCGCACTTTCTAGTCGGTGCTTTAAAAAGAAAAAAATCCAAGTAGGTTTTTCAGATACGGAGTCCCTAGGATCATGGTTGTCTTTGATTTTTCTTCATATGCTTCTGAATATCTTTCTCTTGTTATTACATCTTTCCCTCTGTGACAGCTTTCTCCTTTCTGTCTCCCAGATTTGTCATACCCACCCCTCCTCACCTCCCTACCCCAAAATAAAAGTTAAAATTTACGCCGGGTGCGGTGGCTCAAGCCTGTAATCCCAGCACTTTGGGAGGCCGAGACGGGCGGATCACGAGGTCAGGAGATCAAGACCATCCTGGCTAACACAGTGAAACCCCGTCTCTACTGAAAAATACAAAAAACTAGCCGGGCTAAGTGGTGGGTGCCTGTAGTCCCACCTACTCGGTAGGCTGAGGCAGGAGAATGGCGTGAACCCGAGAGGAGGAGCTTGCAGTGAGCTGAGATCTGGCCACTGCACTCCAGCCTGGGCGACAGAGCAAGACTCCGTCTCAAAATAAAATAAAATAAAATAAAATAAAATAAAATAGACATTTGTAGCAAGGTATCTATGCTTTTATTCATGGAGTGGGAATTGTTTTCCCATCAGTACTTTTTAATAGAGGCTGTTATAGGCGAGACTAGTTGAAGACTTTTCTGCAAAAATTTCTTGAAAGTTGACTGGGTGTGGTGGCTCCCACCTGTAGTCCTAGCACTTTGGGAGGCAGAAGCATTGCTTCCAGGAGTTTGAGACCAGCCTGGGCAACATAGTGGTACCTCATCTCTACAAAAAATGAAAAAATTAGCTGGTCATGTTGGCACTCCCCTGTAGTCCTAGGTACTCTGCAGCCTCAGGTGGGAGGATTGGTTGAGCCTGGGAGGTTGATTCGGCAGTGAGCCTTTTTTTTTTTAAAGATGGAGTCTTGCTCTTGTTGCCCAGGCTGGAGTGCAGTGGCACAATTTCGGCTTACTGCAACCTCTGCCTCCTGGGTTTCAAGCGATTCTCCTGCCTTAGCCTTGCCAGTAGCTGGGATTTACAGGTGCCCGCCACCATGCCCAGCTAATTTTTGTAATTTTAGTAGAGATGGGATTTCGCCATGTTGGCCAGGCTGGTCTTGAACTCCTGGCGTTGTGATCCGCCTACCTCAGCCTCCGAAAGTGCTGGGATTACAAGCGTGAGCTACCGTTCCCGGTCTCGGCAGTGAGTCTTAATTGTGCCACTACACTCCAGCCTGTGAAGCTGAGCAAGACCCTGTCTCACAAAAACCCAAAGCAACACCATCAACAACAACAATTCTTAAAAGTGAAAAGAAAGTCTGGGCACGGTGGCTCACACCTATAATCCCAGCACTTTGGGAGGCCGATATGGGTAGATCACAGGGTCAGGAGTTCAAGACCAGCCTGGCCAACATAACGTGAAACCCTGTCTCACTAAAAAAATTCAAAAACTAAGCCAAGCATGGTGGCAGGTGCCTGTAATCCCTGCTACTTGGGAGACTGAAGCAGGAGAATCACCTGAACCTGGGAGGCGGAGTTTCAGTGAGCCGAGATTATACCATTGCACTCCAGCCCAGGCAATACTATGAGACTCTGTCTCAAAAAAAAAAAAAAAAAAAAAAAAAAAAAAAAATTGGGGACCAGGTGTGGTGTCTTGCACCTGTAATTTTGGCACTTTTGGAGGCTGAGGAATGAGGATTACTTGAGGTCAGAAGTTTGAGATCAGTCATATTTTTTATATGTCTCTAAAATAAATATTTACATATACATGTATGTATATATGAAAAAAATAAAGACTTTCAAATACATTCATAGCCCTTTATTTGGTAATTTGTTAATTTAGTCAAGAAATGTATATTAAATGTATGTACTGTACTCTAGGTACTTGAGGCACAACATTTATTTATTTATTTATTTATTTTGAAACGGAGTCTTGCTCAGTCACCCAGGCTGGAGTGCAGTGGTACGATCTAGGCTCACTGCAAGCTCCGCCTCCCGGGTTCACGCCATTCTCCTGCCTCAGCCTCCTGAGTAGCTGGGACTACAGGCACCCGCCCACCATGCCCGGCTAATTTTTTTTGTATGTTTAGTAGAGACGGGGTTTTACTATGTTAGCCAGGATGGTCTCAATCTCCTGACCTCGTGGTCTATCTGCCTCGGCCTCCCAAAGTGCTGGGATTACAGGCGTGAGCCACCGCGCCCGGCCGAAGTGGCATTTAACAGCCACATTTGGTGTCATCAGTTGAGTTTATAGTCTATAAAGGGAAAGAAGTATTAAATAATTAACTACAATTGTAGTAAGTTAGGCCTTAATTTTTGGGGCCTACCCAATTAATTGGCACGTGACACTCAATAAAATCTAGCTGGTTTTACTAGTAAAAACATCTGATCCAGATAGTTAATTCATATGTTCCAGACTTTCCTTTGTAAAGTATTTCTTTTTTTTTTTTTTTTTTTTTTGAGATGGAGTCTCACTGTCTCCCAGGCTGGAGCGCAATGGCGCGATCTCTGCTCACTGCAAACTCCGCCTCCCGGGTTCACACCATTCTCCTGCCTCAGCCTTCCAAGTAGCTGGGACTACAGGCGCCCGCCACCGCGCCTGGCTAATTTTTTTGTATTTTTAGTAGAGAGAGGGTTTCACCGTGTTAGCCAGGATGGTCTCGATCACGTAACTTCGTGATCTGCCAGCCTTGGCCTCCCAAAGTGCTGGGATTACAGGCGTGAGCCACTGCGCCCGGCCTGTAAAATATTTCATTGACTGAAGACCAGAAAATGAAACCTCCAAAAGCAGAAATTTTGCAGGTAATAGTTAGGATAATGCAGGTTGTAGCATCAGATTATGCAGGTTTGAATCATTGTTCCATTATTAGTTGAACATTCTTGGGCAGTTTCTTAAACTCAGGCCTGTAATCACAATATCGTCACGAGGTAATTCTTGTAGACACGGTGTCTCACATGGTGTCTTGGACATTGTAAGTGCTTGTTGTTCTCGTTTGTTGTTGTTTTACCTTTTAAGCGTACATTTCTGTATGTTTTAATGTTAATTTAGGGAAAGAGAACAACCGCCACGTTTTGCTCAGCCTGGGACATTTGAATTTGAGTATGCATCTCGATGGAAGGCTCTTGATGAAATGGAAAAGCAGCAGCGTGAGCAGGTTGATAGAAACATCAGAGAAGCCAAAGAGAAACTGGAGGCAGAAATGGAAGCAGCTAGGCATGAACACCAATTAATGCTAATGAGGCAAGGTAAACATGGATTTTCATGTAGATGTGGTATGATTTTTTTTTTCCCCTTAAGTGTGTGTACCGTTCATGTACTACTGTGTAAAGTGCCATTTAGGAGTTTAGAGATAAAGTTGGAACTTAACATATTAGGTGTGAAAGTCTCCCTTTTCCCAGATAACTTCCCTTAAAAATAAACACAACTTATTAAAAGTTAGTTTTACTTGCTGGGCGCGGTGGCTCACGCCTGTAATCCCAGCACTTTGGAGGCTGAGGCGGGCGGATCACCTGAGGTCGGGAGTTTGAGGCCAGCCTGACCAACATAGAGAAACCCTGTCTCTACTCAAAATACAAAATTAGCCAGTTGTCGTTGTGCGCACCTGTAATCCCAGCTAGTTGGGAGGCTGAGGCAGGAGAATCGCTTGAACCCAGGAGGCGGAGGTTTCAGTGAGCTGAGATCACATCATTGTACTCCAGCCTGGGCCACAAGAGCGAAACTCTGTCTCAAAAAGAAAAAAAATTAAAAAGTTAGTTTTACTTATGCAAGTAGTATTGTTGGAGGTAATTTGAGGATATTAAATTGTGCCAGTACCAAATACATGATTCTCTTGGCAAACAGAAACATAGCAGGCAAATTTTGGTAGGTAGACATGGCACATACAGGATTTTTTGTTTGGTAAGAAGAAGAATTTGGACAAATGCTGGCTATTTAAGATTATTATTACATGTTTGAAAGAGTACATATGGATAATCTGGTAGAGATGAAAAGGATTTGTGTGTACAGATGGATATGGGGATTTAGGAAAAGTTAGTAGTTGGCAAGAATATATGTATGTATATTTGAGATGGAGTCTTGCTCTGTTGCCCAGACTGGAGTGCAATGGTACGATAACGTCTCACGGCAACCTCCGCCTCCTGGGTTCAAGCAATTCTCCTGCCTCAGTCTTCTGAGTAGCTGGGATTACAGGCACACACCACAATGCCCATCTAATTTTTTTGTATTTACCTTCTCTTGACTGTCCCCAGAGATCAAGGTACCACAGCTGCCTGCCTGAATTTCTGCAGCTGCATTCCTGCTGAACGTTTCTGCCATTTAATCTTGGCTTTCTTTAAACCATTCTGTATACTAGATTCATTGTTTTTTTTAGCAGGTGAAAATTTGATGATTTTTCTCTAAATCCTTTTGGGTAAATTCTCATTTACTTTAGAATGAAGTGTAGTTTTTTTTTTTTTTTCCTGGCACGTGTGTTCTAGTATTTCATACATCACAATTCAGTAAGTGTTTATTGAGCAGTTATGATCAAGTCATTGAGTAACTGTGCTGATGCCACATATGTTAAAACAGAATCGAGCCCAGCAAACAATAGAAACTAGTCAGGTGGTTTGATTTAATTTGGACCCTAAGCTTGGTAGTTCTGTATGTTCACTCTTCTAACAAAATTGAGTTCATTTATATCTTATAGTAGATTTAAAGGTAAACTGTCATTAGCCGGATGTGGTGATGGGTGCCTGTGATATAAGCTACATGGGAGGCAGAGAATTACTTGAACCCAGGAGGTGGAGGTTGCAGTGAGCCGAGATCACGCCACTACTCCGGCCTGGGCGACAGAGTGAGACTCCAGGATAACTGACTCCAAGATAAACTGTCTTTTATTTTGTGGAAAATTTGCAAGTTGTTATTTGCGATAAAGGTACTGAATCATTCATTAGCTGTTAGAGCTGGTAGAGAGATTTTTTTTTTTTTTTGGATACAGAATCTCACTCTGTTGCCCATCCTGGAGTGCAGTGGCATGATCTTGGCACACTGCAACCTCCGCCTCCCGTGTTGAAGCAATTCTTGTGCCTCACCCTCCCTAGTATCTGGGACTACAGGCACGTGCCACCAAGCCACCAAGCCCGGCTAATTTTTTTTGCTTTTTTTGAATTTGAGATGGAGTCTCACTTTTGTCGCCCAGGCTGGAATGCATTGGTGTGATCTTAGCTCACTGCAACCTCCACTTCCTGGGTTCAAGCAATCCTCCTGCCTCAGCCTCCTAAGTGGCTGGGATTACAAGTGTGTGCTTCCACACTCAGCTAATTTTTTGTATTTTTAGTAGAGATGGGGTTTTACCATGTTGTCCACGAGTTCAAGGCTGCTCTTGAACTCGTGACCTCAGGTGATCTGCCCGCCTCAGCCTCCCAAAGTGCTGAGATTGCAGGCATGAGCCACCGTGCCTGGCCAGTTTTTTTTGTATTTTTGGTAGAGATGGGATTTCTCCATGTTGACCAAGCCGGTCTTGAAATCCTAGCCTCAAGTGATCTACCCACCTTGGCCTCCCATAGTGCTGGGATTACAGATATGAGCCACCATGCCTGGCCAAGAGATCTTAAAGTTTGTCCAGTCCAGTGGTTTAGAAATTTTATTACACATTAGAATCATATGGAAATTTCCTGGGCTCTGTGATTGCCCTAGCCGTTCTGTTCAATGTGAATTGTTTTCTCTTAGCCTGCTAGGCACTTCTCTCCCATTCTGTTTCCCACCTATCTGCAGTCGTGCCCTAGTTGGGAAATCATGTTGATTAGATATGGAAGCATCTATACTAAAGATTTGTGTTGATGCTACAGACAAACAGTGGTATAACATTCACTAATTTAGCACATCTTTAATGTCAGTTACGGGAGACACGTCTGAGGCACGGAGGATATATTGATGGCAGAGAACATTTCCTTAGACTTCAGTGTTTTCTTGAGCTCTTAGAAAACTTTGCCTGAAGGTATTTTGATGTTTGAAGTAGAGTAATTTTGCAGTTATTTCCCATGAGTTTAAGTTTTGTTGTTTATTGTGTGTTCATTTAAAGCCCCTGTTAACAATATCTTAGTTTATAATATTAGAAAATCACATTGCCTGTTGCATCCTACTCCCTGCGTCTGGGTTCACTTGTGCCGAAGTACTTGTACTTATTTCATCAAAAGTCTGCAGTTGGTAAATTTCAGTTTTAGTTTGTTTAAAATTTAAAAAGTTACAACTTCCTCCCATTTGTTCTACAATTTTGTATTTCTTTTTTTTTTTTTTTCCTTTTTTTGAGACAGACTCTTGCTCTGTTGCCCAAGCTGGAGTGCAGTGGTGCAACCTCAGCTCACTGTAACCTACCTCTTGCCTTCTGGGTTTAAGCGATTCTCCTTCCTCAGCCTCCCAAGTAGCTAGGATTACAGGTGCATGCCACCACGCCCGGCTAATTTTGTATTTTTAGTAGAGATGGAATTTCACCATGTTGGTCAAGCTGGTTTCGAATTCCCGACCTCAAGTGATCTACCCACCTCAGCCTCCCACAGTGCTGGGATTATAGGCGTGAGGCACAGTACCCGGCCTACAATTTTATATTTCATCCAGCATTTCTAAGGATGCATTCAGGTTGAGGAGAGACTGTAATTAATCTTAAGTTGTGTGGTTCTGCCGAAACATGTATCATGACATATCATGGAAGGAGAAATCTCACACAATACAAAAAACTGTCCCCTTGTTCACTACCTTCTGCTTTTTTGTAGGAATCACTCTTCTGTATTTAAGTCTCTTTTGTGTCCTTTAATGAAAAAATTCTGTATATGTCATTAGATGTTTCTGTGTATTTGTAAGCAAAAAACCCAAAAATCATAACAACAAAACAAACTGGCTGGGCGCAGTGTCTCATGCCTGTAATTCTAGCACTTTGGGAAGCTGAGGTGGGAGGATTGCTTGAGTCCAGCAGTTCAAGACTAACCTCAGCAACATAGTGAGACCCCATCTCTACCAAAAGTACAAAAATTAGCCGGGCCTGGTGGCATGTGTCTGTAGTTACAGCTACCTGGGAAGGCTTAGGTGGGAGAATCACTTGAGCCTGGGAGCTTGAGGCTGTAGTGAGCTATAATTATGCCACCGTACTCCAGCCTGGGTGATAGAACGAGACCTTGTCTCAAAAAAAAAAGAAAAAACTGTTTACCTTTTCTGTACCTTTTTTACTTTCTACATGAATATATATGTAAATACCTGCCTTATATTTTTAATGGCCGTATGATATTCTTTTATATGGGTATAGTTTGGTTTATCCTCTTTTGGTAACAATTTCTCTTTTCAGTTTGTTTTTAAAAGCAGTGCTGCGAAGAATATATACGCATGTATCAGAAAATTTTTGCAAATGTTGGTTTTTTTTTTTTTTTGAGATGGTGTTTCACTCTTGTTGCCCAGGCTGGAGTGCAGTGGCGTGATCTCAGCTCACTGCATCCTCCACCTCCCAAGTTCAAGTGATTCTCCTGCTTTAGCCTCCTGAGTAGCTGGGATTATAGGCATGTTGGCACATGCCTGACTAATTTTGTATTTTTAGTAGAGACAGGGTTTCTCCATGTTGATCAGGCTGGTCTCGAACTCCCGACCTCAAGTGATCCACCCTCCTCAGCCTCCCAAAGTGTTGGGATTACAGGCGTGAGCCACCACACCGAGCTATAAATGTTGATTCTTATTGAACACATCGGTACCTTATAATAATAGTTGTACCATTTATACTTTACTGATAATTATTTAGTCCTTTCTAGATTCAACTCCCATTACATTAAAACATTTTTTTCTTTGAGATGGAGTCTCACTCTGTTTCCCAGGCTGGTGTTCAGTGGCACAGTCTAAGCTCACTACAACCTCCGGCTCCCAGGTTCAAATGATTCTCCTCCCTCAGGCATGAGCCACCATACCCGGCTAATTTTTGTATTTTTAGTAGAGGCGGGGTTCACCATGTTGGCCAGGCTGGCCTCAAGTGATCCGCCTGTCTCAGCCTCCCAAAGTGTCAAGATTATAGGCATGAGCCACTGTGCCTGGCTCCATTACATTTTTTTTTAAACTTTATTTATTTGTTTGTTTGTTTATTTATTTATTTAGAGACGGAGTCTCGCTCTTTTGCCCAGGCTTAGAGACAGAGTCTCACTCTGTTGCCCAGGCTGGAGTGCAGTGGCGCAATGTCTGCTTACTGCAACCTCTGTCTCCGTGTTTCAAGTGATTCTCCTGCCTCAACCTCTTGAGTAACTGGGATTACAGCCGTGTTCCACCACACTCGGCCAATTTTTGTGTTAGTAGTATAGGCGGTGTTTCACCATGTTGGTCAGGCTGATCTTGAACTCCTGACCTCATGATCCACCCGCCTGAGCCTCCCAAAGTGCTAGGATTACAGGTGTGAGCTACTTGGGTAGCTGAGGCGGGATAATCGCTTGAACCAGGGAGTCAGAGGTTGCAGTGAGCAGAGATCGCACCACTGCATCCATCCTGGCGACAGAATGAGACTCCGTCTCAAAAAAAACCCTTAAAACAAACAAAATAAAGCAAATATGTTTATGTGAGCCCTTCTTAAAGAAATCAAGAGAGAATAAACTTTAGATAAGCGAAGAACAGAACAGTCATGCCTGAACCTACTTGAGATATTAAGATTTAAATACACATGAGGTTTATGATTAAAGAATATTAATGCAGTCAGGAGATCGAGACCATCCCGGCTAACACGGTGAAACCCCATCTGTATTAAAAATACAAAAAATTAGCTGGGCCTGGTGGCACGCGCCTGCAGTCTGAGCTACTCTGGAGGCTGAGACAGGAGACTTGCTTAAACCCAGGAGGTGGAGCTTGCAGCGAGCCAAGATCACGCCACTGCACTCCAGCCAGGGTGACAGAGAGAGACTCTGTCTCAAAAAAAACAAAAAATTAATTCAGTGTCATAAATCCAGACAGATCAGAAGTAAAATAAAAACTGAAAGAAAAAAAGAGGAGACTGGTATTTTTAGAAAATAGAATTGTTAGAGCAGAAGTTATACATTCAGTTTTCATGACTTGTGCAATTTTAAATTGAGAAAACATTCTCACAGTCTAGCAAATCAAAATTTTAGTTTGTTTATATTTCTTTGTTCTGTACCTGTATTTATGATACGTTGAAATTATAGTATATAATTTCATGTAATTTTATCATTAAATTTGTTAGGACAGCATTTTAATTAATTAATTAATTAATTTGAGACAGTTTTGCTCTGTCAACCAGGCTGGATTGCGTTGGTGCAATCTCTGCTCACTGCAACCTGTGCCTCCCAGGTTCAAGCGACTCTTCTGCCTCAGCCTCCTTGAGTAGCTGGGACTACAGGCGTGTGCCACCATGCCCGGCTTATTTTTGTAGTTTTAGTGGAGACAGTGTTTTCCATGTTGGCCAGGCTAGTCTCAAACTCCTGACCTCAAGTGATCTACCCACGTCGGCCTCCCAAAGTGCTGGCATTACTTTTAGAGGCCGAGGCAGCCTCCCACTTTGGTAAGCCACCATGCCCAGCCAGGAAAGCATTTCAAAGTGTTATTGGGTTTAGTAAGTAATAAGTAATACTGTAGATGATGCCTTCATGTCTGTGGATGGCTTTGTTTTATTTTATTAAGAAAAATTCCTGAGTGTAATTCCCTGGATCAAAAGGTAAAGACATCTCTAGTTGGGCCAGGCACTGTGACTCACGCCTGTAATCCCACTTTGGGAGGCCGAGGCGGGTGGATCACAAGGTTACGAGTTTAAGACCAGCCTGGCCAAGATGGTGAAACCCCGTCTCTACTAAAAATACAAAAATTAGCTGGGTGCCGTGGCGGACGCCTGTAGTCCCAGCTACTCGGGAGGCTGAGGCAGGAGAATTGCATGAACCCGGTAGGCAGAGGTTGCAGTGAGCCGAGACCTCGCCATTGCACTTCAGCCCGGGCAACAAAGCGAGACTCCGTCTCAGAGAAAAAAAAAAAAGATATCTCTAGTTACGTACTTTTTACAGTTTTTTCCACTAGAAAGATATGATCATGGCAATGTACAGATGTATAAGCTTTAGTGAAATTTTAGGAACTTTGGGTATTAGGAGCTTTAAAAAATATATAATTTAGTAAGCATAAAATGCTAGTTTTAAGTTTATAGTTCTTTTAAGTATTAGGTGATTGTGCTTATTTGAGAATTTGATTGTTGGAGCCTTTGAGCTAACTATACCAGTGTTAACGGTTAAGGTAATAAGGTCTGAGAGGTTAAAAGCAGCTTTGTTAAATTGCATAGCCTGTCAGTCCTGGCTATTTGGGAGACTGAGGTGGGAAGATGGCTTGAGCCCAGGAGTTTGAGGCTGTAGTGAGCTACCATCATGACACTCTACTCCAGCCTGGGTGCCAGAGTGAGACCCTGTCTCTGAGAGAGAGAAAAAAAAAGGTATTTAAGTAATTTTTTTTTTGAGATGGAGTTGTTTCGCTCTTATTGCCTAGGCTGGAGTGCAATGGCACGATCTTGGCTCACTATAACCTCCATCTTCCGGGTTCAAGCGACTCTCCCACCTAAGCCTCCTGAGTAGCTCTGATTACAGGCGTGCGCCACCACGCGCAGCTAATTTTTGTGTTTTTAGTAGAGACAGGATTTCTCCATGTTGGTCAGGCTGGCCTCGAACTCCCGACCTCAGGTGATCCGCCTGCCTCAGCCTTCCAAAGTGCTGGAATTACAGGTGTGAGCCACTGCACCCCGTCAGATATTTAAGTAATTCTAATGAGCATTTAAAGTTAAGAACTTACGTTATAAAGATTCGAAATAATTGCAGTCATGTTTAACATTTTTTAAGATAAAAATTAAGTGTTTTCTCTATGGGCCTATTATGAGAACTACCTGGGCCCTGTCTCATATACCAAAACAGACTTTTCTTAGCAACATCCCCAAATGCATGTTTTTAAGTTTTCCAATTGAGTCTGATCAACTAGGTTTGGCAGACTTGTTTGAAAGAGCTTTGGAATAAGGAGAGGTTTGGCCTGGCATCCCAGTCGAATCATGTAATAGCTGGGGCAACTTTGTAATCTATCTGAATCCTTTTTTTTTTTTTTTTCGTAATTTATAAATGTCTGTTTTTAATCTGTAAAATGGGGATAACAGTATTTACCTTGTTATGGTTATGATGCGTGTCTTGTTGTTGTTATGAAGTTTGGGTTATTGGTACCTTAGATTAACTTTAGCTGTAGTATTATGTGTCAACTCTTGAGTATAGGGATTTGTTAAGAAACATTCAATTGAGGTAATTTGTTCACTTTAGACATTTCAGATATAAAGAGAAAAGGAAAATAAAAGCAGCCAGTAATTGTGCCATCCAGAGTATTTTAACATTTTATTATTTTAAAATATATGCATGGATACATACATAATTTTGTACAAAATGACAGGCAAAGATTTTTAGATTTGGAGATTTTTAACGTGGAAAGTTTATACACTGCTTCTCAGATGTGCAATACAAATGTACTTCTCATTATCTTACTCTGGAACCCCCCTATTCTTGATAAGGCAGGGATTGGTGATGTTGGAAATGCTTTTTTGTTGTTGAAAAGTCTTGTTTATATCAGCATTTATCTTTGCTTTCTTCTTTGAAGAATTCTTTCCTCACTCCTCCTCTTCATAAGACATTGGTTTAGTGAGGGAGGAATTTCATGCTAATTGTGTTGCGAGGGAGGTTCCTTGGGTTTTATGTCATGATTCATGTTTTTCTGGTCTGGTTCTTAAGTGCTCTCTGCTGGTGTCTGTGAAGGCATGTGTTTGGGCTTTGCATTTACTGCTGAAAACAATTACAATTTGTTATTTTATTTTATTTTAGAGACAGTTCTACTATGCAACCCAGGCTGGAGTGCAGTGGCGCAATCTTGGCTCACTGCAACCTCCGCCTCCCATATTCAAGTGATTCTTGTGTCTCAACTTCCTACGTAGCTGGACTTACAGGCGTGCACCTCCATACCCAGCTAATTTTTGTATTTTTAGTAGAGATGGGGTTTTGCCATGTTGGCCAGGCTGGTCTCGAACTCCCAACCTCAGGTGATCCGCCTGCCTTGGCCTCCCAAAATGTTGAGATTACAGTCATGAGGCACCACACTTGGCCCTAATTTTTGTATTTTTTGTAGACAGAGTTTCACCGTGTTACTCAGGCTGGTCTCGAACTCCTTGGCCGAAGTGATCCGCCTGCCTCGGCCTTCCAAAGTGCTGAAATTACAGGCACAAGCCAGCCTACCTATTTTAATTTATTGACATAAAGATGATTTTTTTTTTTTTTTTTTTTTGAGACGGAGTCTGGCTCTGTTGCCCAGGCTGTAGTGTAGTGGCCGGATCTCAGCTCACTGCAAGCTCCGCCTCCCGGGTTTACGCCATTCTCCTGCCTCAGCCTCTCAAGTAGCTGGGACTACAGGCGCCCGCCACCTCGCCCGGCTAGTTTTTTCGTATTTTTTAGTAGAGACAGGGTTTCACCGTCTTAGCCAGGATGGTCTTGATCTCCTAACCTTGTGATCCGCCCTTCTCAGCCTCCCAAAGTGCTGGGATTACAGGCTTGAATCGCCGCGCCCGGCCAAAGATGAATTTTTATTTTTGTTTGTTTGTTTGTTTTTTGAGGTGGAGTCATCTTACTCTGTTGCCCACCTGGGCTTCCCAAAGTGTTGGGATTAAAAGGTGTGAGCCACTGCGCCCAGCCAAGATGAGTTTATTAAGCTTTTTTCCCCCAACAAGAATAAACTTGTTTTTGAGATGGAGTCTTCCCCTGTTATTCAGGCTGGAGTGCAGTGGCACAATCTCGACTCATTACATCCTCTACCTCCCGGGTTCAAGTGATTCTCCTGCCTCAGCCTTCTGAGTAGCTGGGACTACAGGTGCGTGCCACCATGCCCAGCTAATTTTTATAGTTTTGGTAGAGTTGGGGTTTTGCTTTGTTGGCCAGGCTGGTCTCGAACTCCTGGCCTCGAGTAACCCACCTGCCTTGGCCTCCCAAAGTACTGGGCTTATAGGCGTGGGCCACTGCACCTGGCCAAGAATGAACTTAAATACTCTTTTATATACATGAAGAAACGTGCTCAGAAAGGATATTTATTTGATTAATTACCCAGCTTATAATTTATTATAAAATGAGTAATATACCAATATATTGCCAGCGGTAGAGAACTTCTATGCTTATTTGTATAAAAATATGGAAAGGGAAACTAAAAATATTAATGTGCAGTCATTATTTTATAGATCTAATGAGGCGTCAAGAAGAACTCAGACGCTTGGAAGAACTCAGAAACCAAGAGTTGCAAAAACGGAAGCAAATACAACTAAGGTAAAAGAAGATCATTGTAAGAAACATGAATTGTATGTCTTACTAATAAAAACTCCCCACCACCTGTTACAAGTTGTATAAGTTGAGTATCATGGGAAAAATAGAAAAATTGTCCATTTTAACCACATGCAGTGAGTTACTTTGCAATGCAGCATAATTATTTGCTATTGTTTGTGTTTTTTAGCTGGCTAAGGGCACTTTGAATGCAACACTTTGAAGTTAAACAAGGGTTTTAGATATTATTATATGTAATTTCTTGTAAGAATATGCCGTGAATATCGATTTTTCCAGAGATGGATATATTTGCATTGCTCTTATTTTGTTATGTGTATAACTCTACTATGAATATCTTTATGTAACTTTGTGCTTCTGATAATGTTTAAACAAGATTTCTGAGGCTAGGGGCAGTAGCTTATGCTTGTAATTCCAGCACTTTGGGAGGCCGAGTTGGGCAGATCACATGAAGTCAGGAGTTCGAGACCAGCCTGGCCAACATGGTGAAACCCTGTCTCTACTAAAACTAAAAAATTAGCTGGCTGTGGTGGCACGCGCCTATAATCCCAGCTACTTGGGAGGTTGAGGCAGGAGAATCGCATGAACCCGGGAGGCGGAGGTTGCGGTGTTCTGAGATCTTGCCATTGCACTCCAGCCTGGGCTACAGAGCGAGACTCCATCTCAAAAAAAAAAAAAAAAAAAGATTTCCGGAAGTTGACTCTGTGTTAAAAAGGGTTATGGGAATTTAAAATCTCAGTACAAAATAGACAATCGTGATGGTTAGCTTGAAATCTTTTAGGTTTAAGTAAGGATGTTTGGGAGAGTGGTTAATTCAAGACGTATAAACCCACATTGATAGCTCACCTTGTGCCTGTGGTATTTAATTGCAAAATATAATGGTATAAACATTACTCTTCAAAGGTTCAAAAATCATACTAGTTAGGAAATACTGTGAACAAAGCTATGATAGTTAAAGCAAATGTAGAAATCTGTTTTTGAAAATAGTGTTTGTTTTAAAAATATAAACTGCTTGTGGTAAGAAAATAAGGTGTTCAGCTGGGCGCGGTGGCTCATGCCTGTAATCCCAGCACTTTGGGAGGCCAAGACGGGCGGATCACGAGGTCAGGAAGTTGAGACCATCCTGGCTAACACAGTGAAACCCCGTCTCTACTAAAAATACAAAAAATTAGCCGGACATTGTGGTGGGCGCCTGTAGTCCCAGCTACTCGGGAGGCTGAGGCAGGAGAATGGCATGAACCCGGGAGGTGGAGCTTGCAGTGAGCCGAGATCATGCCATGGCACTCCAGCCTGGGTGACAGAGCGAGACTCCGTTTCAAAAAAAAAAAGAAAATAAGGTGTTCATGGGGAAGTAAAAGTAAAGAAAAAAGTGAAAAACCATGAACAAATTTAAAGTTTCTCTGGTCAGCAGATAGGTGATGTTCTGTATATTTTGATGTATTTTTTCAAGCTTTGTACCTGAGTTTATCAATTTATAAATATTTCTATATGATTTCTTTCACTCTACCCAATTCATTCTTAAATTATCTTCCCTGGACAGACAGCATTAACATTTCACCTAGGGAACTGTTGGAATGTAGTCTCAAGCCTCCCTGCAGAACTGCTGAATGAGGAACAATAGTGGTGAGGCCCAGCCACCCGGAATCCTCCAGTATTCAGATATATCTGAAAGCTTGAGAACCACTATTTTTTTTTTTTTTTTTTTTACAACTCTCAACATCATGAATGTGCCTTCCTCAGGAATCTTTTTAAAAACTTCTTTTCTCCTTTTTATACAGACATGTTCAAGTCTCTTCTACCGTTTTTCTTGTTTTGTTTTGTTTTGTTTTTGGGGATGGAGTTTTGTTCTTGTTGCCCAGGCTGGAATGCAATGGCGTGATCTTGGCTCACTGTAACCTCTGCCTCCCAGGTTCAAGTGATTCTCCTGCCTCAGCCTCCTGGCTGAGATTACAGGCTTGCGCCACCATGCCCACCTAATTTTGTATTTTAGTAGAGACAGGGCTTCACCATATTGGCCAGGCTGGTCTTGAACTCCTGACCTCGGGTGATATACCTGCCTCGGCCTCCCAAAGTGCTGGGATTACAGGCATGAGCCGCCACTCCTTGCCAGATCTTTTCTACTTTTAACAAAGACGAGGAAACCTCCTCTCCCCTAACATAAAGTCTCACCTGAATCCAGCTTTTTCCTCTTAAAACTTAGAGATGACAGCTAAGCTTTTTGAAATTATACCTACCCCTCATGTAAGCAAAAAATAAATCATTAAAACCAAACAGAATATGAGGGGTGGATTCCAAAATAGGATACAAAAATACAACAAATTAACCTAATTGTCTTACAAATGAATAACATCATCACATGGAAAGGGGATAGGGAAGAAAACAAGGAACGTAAATAACTGGAAAATAGTATCTTGACTGGATATCATAATACTAATGATAAGAACCATACATAAATTCTGTAAGCTAGTTAGGCGTATGGGCTAGTAGTTGTTTTTTTGGTTTTTTTTGAGATGGAGTCTCGCTCTGTCACCCAGGCTGGAGTGCAGTGGCCGGATCTCAGCTCACTGCAAGCTCCGCCTCCTGGGTTCACGCCATTCTCCTGCCTCAGCCTCCCCAGTAGCTGGGACTACAGGCGCTGCCACCTCGCCCGGCTAGTTTTTTGTATTTTTTTTAGTAGAGACGGGGTTTCACCGTGTTAGCCAGGATGGTCTCGATCTCCTGACCTCGTGATCCGCCCGTCTCGGCCTCCCAAAGTGCTGGGATTACAGGCTTGAGCCACCGCGCCCGGCCTGGGCTAGTAGTTGTGAAACTTCTTCGTGTGTATACTTTTTACATGAACAGATTAGTACACACAGCCTTTTGTATCTGTGGGTTCTACATCTATGGATTCAGCCAACTGTGGATTGATAATATCTAGGGAAAAAATTGTGTATATACTAACATGAACAGACTTTTTTAAGTTGTCATTCTCTCTCTCTTTTTTTTTTTTTTTGAGATGGAGTCTTGCTCTGTCGCCCAGGCTGGAGTGCAGTGGCGCAATCTCGGCTCACTGCAAGCTCCAGCTCCCTGGTTCACACCATTCTTCTCCCTCAGCCTCCCAAGTAGCTGGGACTATAGGTGCCTGCCACCACGCCCGGCTAATTTTTTGTTTTTTTAGTAGAGATGGGGTTTCACCATTTTAGCCAGGATGATCTTGAACTCCTGACCTCATGGTCCTCCCGCCTCAGCCTCCCAAAGTGCTGGGATTACAGGCGTGAGCCACTGCGCCCAGCTAACTTATCATTCTCTAAACAGTGCAGTATAACAACTATTTACATAGCCTTTACATTGTATTGTGTATTATAAGTAATCTAGAGATGCTTTTCAGTGTGTAGGAGGACTTTTTTTACTTGTTATTCTCTGTAAACAGTGCAGTATAGCGCTGCAGTGTAAAGTTTACATAGTCTTTACGTTGTATTAGGTATTATAAGTAGAGATGCTTTTAAGTGTGTAGGAGGATATGCATAGGTTATATGTGAATACTACACCGTATGTCAGGGACTTAAGCATCAGTGGATTCTGGTATCTGGGAGTGGTTCTGGAACCAATCCCCTGCACATACCAAGGTATGGCTGTATATTGTGGATAATGAGACTCAGGTTTCTCATTATTAGAGAAAGATGAACGGCTAACGTTAAAATCTTGTGTGAGTGTGATTTGAATCAGACGTATAAACTCTGTGGTGTTTAATATTGACAAATACATGCAGAAATGTAGACGTGTGTTTATGTATGGGTTAATATGTATACATATACTGTATTTTATTTTTAATTAAAAAAATTATTTAAGAGACAAGGTCTTGTCCTGTCACTCAGGCTGAAGTGCAGTGTCTCAGTCATAGCTGACTGTAACCTCAAACTCCTGACCTCAAACAATCCTGCTCCAGCCTCCCAAGTAGCTGGGACTTTAGGTGTGCGCCACCACACCCAGCTAATTTTTTAATTTTTATTTTTTTGTAGAAATGGGATTATGCTGTGTTGCTTAGGCTGGTATCAAACTCCTGGCCTCAAGTGATCCTTCCCGCCTCAGCACTGATACTACAGGCATGTGCCACCATGCCTGCCCCTTGTGCTGTGTTTTGTGACTTTTTCTACCGAGAGGCCCTAGAAGCTTCAGTAACAATGAACATAGCTGGTGCCTTGATCTTTAATAATAATTGTTACAGACAAACTTTTTTGATGGACGCCAAAGTTGGTGGGCGGACACTTGAGAAACAGCGTTTTTGCATAGCCTCAAATTTGTATTACGTACAAATGGAAAAAATATTAAAGTGGAGAAACCCAGTAGACACAACCATAACCAAACACTAAATTTCGTATCACCTGTAATAAGATAGTTGACATCAGGAGCCCCTTGATACGATTCACTGAAGGGGATATAACATTATTTCTGTGATATTCTTGCCAGATATGTATAATCATTCCAGTCATGAGAAAATATCAGACAAACCCAAATTTAAGGACATTCTACAAAATAATCATCAGTTCTCTTTAATAGTATCAGGTTCATGAAAGATAGAAAGACTGAACTGTTACAGACTGGTGGAGACTAAGGAGAAATAACAACTAAATGCAATGTGGGATTCTGGATAAGTTCTTGGAACAGAAGAAAGGTGTTAGTGGGCCTGTAGTCCCAGCTCCTTAGGAGGCTGAGGTGGGCGGATTGCTTGAACCCAGGAGTTCTGAGCTGCAATGCACTGTGTCGATAGGATGTCTGCATTACGTTTGGCACCAATTTGGTGACCTTCTGGGAGCAGGGGACTTCCAGGTTACCTCAGGAGGGGTGAACCGGCCCAGGTTAGAAATGGAGTAGGTAAAAACTCCCGTGCTGATTAGTAGTGGGGTAGTGTGTGTGAATAGCCACTATACTCCAGCCTAGGAAACACAGCAAGACCCTGTCTCGTAAAACAAATAAACACAAACAAAGAAAAAACATGGTAAGGCCCTGTTTCTTTAAAAAAAAAAAAAAAAAAAAAAAGAATAGTGGGGAAAGTGGTGAAATTTTAATAATGTCTGTAGTTAATTATGATATTGTGCCAATATTCATTCCTGGTTTTCATAATTTTTTATTGTGGTTATACAAGGGGTTAATATTAGGGAAGCTCGTGAGGCACATAGAGGATAGGTTGCTGATTTAATCATAGGCCGAGATATGGAATGCTTGTTGCAGATGTGGTAATTTTTTATTGCATGAGTGTTTTTTGTTATGTTATCTCAGTATACAAGGGCATCAGATTCAATTTAAAATTCAATTAACTGAAAATAATAAGAGGTGATCATTTGATGAGTAACCTTTATGTTTGGCTAAATTCTAGTAAATACAGGCAGTGATAAATCTGTTACAGTCGTAGTTTTGCCTGGTGGCTGGGGAGTCTCTTTTGAAATTAGCTATAAGAATCTTCATTTAAGAAGTGTGAACAACTTGCCTTAAAATTGAGTAGTTTTTGGCCGGGTACAGTGGCTCATGCCTGTAATCCCAGCACTATGGGAGGCCGAGACGGGCGGATCACAAGGTCAGGAGATTGAGACCATCCTGGCTAACACAGTGAAACCCCGTCTCTACTAAAAATACAAAAAATTAGCTGGACGTGGTGGCGGCGCCTGTAGTCCCAGCTGCTCGGGAGGCTGAGGCAGGAGAATGGCATGAACCTGGGAGGCAGAGCTTGCAGTGAGCTGAGATCGCGCCGCTCACTCCAGCCTGGGTGACAGAGAAGACTCCGTCTCAAAAATAAAAAAAAATTTTTTGAGTAGTTTTGCAGTATGTATAAAGCAAAGAAAAAAAGATTATGTCTAGGAACTCATATATATTTGCAAGATGGAGCAAATCAAGAAAATTGTCACAAACTGGAGAGATTTATCTGGCTGAGGCTGCTACCAAGCAAGATAGCTTTATTTGTTAAGAAGCCAAATAATCTGAGCTCTGCCTTTGTGTTTTACCTTAGTTGGAAGATAGAAAAATTGGCCTAAGACAGTACATTTTGAGAGAAATTTATTTGGAGTTCACAAGTTTCTGGTTTTACTTTCAATGCTACAAATAAATTATTTAGTTTTTTATAGGTAACTGAATTCTTCAGAGGTTGTGGCAGGTACTGAAGGAAGACCAGGATGAAGGACTTACATGAACTGGTTCAGCCTGTGACTTGACCACTTAGTAGTTATTCCTTTGTTTTGTTCATTCACTTATTCCTTCATTCCTTCTCTCTCCACCCATTTACTCACCTACCCACTTCCTTTTTTTTTGTTTTTTTGAGACAAGAGTTCCGTTCTTGTCGCCTAGGCTGGAGTGCATTGGCGCGATCTCGGCTCACTGCAACCTCTGTCTCTTGGGTTCAAGTGATTCTCCTGCCTCAGCCTCCCGAGTAGCTGGGATTACAGGCGCCCACCACCATGCCTGGCTAATTTTTGTATTTTTAGTAGAGACGTGGTTTTACCATGTTGGCCAAGTTAGTCTCAAACCCTTGACCTCCCAAAGTGCTGGGATTACAAGCGTGAGCCACTGCATCTGGCCCCACTTCCTTCCTTCCTTTTCTTTTTTTTTTTTCCGAGGTGGAGTCTCGCTCTGTGGCTCAGGCTGGAGTGCAGTGGTGCGATCTCAGCTCACGGCAGCCTCCGCTTCCCAGGTTCAAGTGATTCTCCTTCCTCAGCCTCCTGAGTAGCTGGAATTACAGGCGCACACTACCACGCCCGGCTAATTTTATTATTATTATTATTATTATTATTTATTTTTTTTTTTTTAGAAGGAATCTTGCTCCGTTGCCCAGGCTGGAGTGCAGTGGCACAATCTTGGCTCGTTGTAACCTCGGCCTCCCAGGTTCAAGAGATTCTCCTGACTTAGCCTCCCAAGTAGCTGGGATTATAGGTGCCTGCCACCACACCAGGCTAATTTTTGTATTTTTAGTAGAGACAGAGTTTCACCATGTTTGCCAGGCTCGTCTCGAACTCCTCACCTCAGGTGATCCGCCTGCCTTGGCCTCCCAAAGTGCTGGGATTACAGGCGTGAGCCAGCGCGCCTGGCCCCCACTTCCTTTCTTAAGTCATATAGCAAATTATTATAAAGCCCTTCTTATGTCTTAGGCTCTGTGTTGGATGTGGAGCCATAGTGCCAAATAATAACAGCAAGGAGGTTTTATCCAGTAGGAATCTTTCAGAATCCTGCAAAAATATTTGAGACCTGTAAATAATTAATGGACCTCAAAATAAAACAAATTTTAAAATTGAAATTTTTTTTAGTTTTCAATTAAATGTAACGTGAAGGATGTTAAAATTTGTCATAATTATTAGTTCTTCTCTCCTTAGTAGTTCCATTTGTGAATATAACCTAGGAAGTAATCCTTGACCTGAAGAGGTAATTCATATAATTATAAAGGTGGTCATTAAAGCATTTGTGGAGTAGAAATAATTGAAAGCAAACATATATGGACAACAGGATTGCTTCCATCTGCTGTCATTAAATTTAGATTATAGATCATCTGTGTGGTATAATCACAAGGTCAATGCTCCTGTTCCTCCAGTCATTTCCAATGTGGTATAATCTTTTTCATACCCTCTTCTATGATTATAAAAATGATTCTTATTTTTTAGACAGAATCTCACTCTGTCACCCAGAATGGAGTGCAGTGGTGTGATCACGGCTCCCACAGTCTCAACTTCTGGACCTCAAGTGATCTTCCCACCCTAGCCTCCCTAGTAGCAGGGACTACAAACCGGTGCCACCATGCCTGTCATATATATATATATATACACACACACACACTTTTTTTTTTTTTTTGAAACGGAGCCTTGCTCTGTCACCCAGGCTGGAGTGCAGTGGCATGATCTCAGCTCACTGGAACCTCCGCCTCCCAGGTTCTGGTGATTCTCCTACCTCAGCCTCCTGAGTAGCTGGGATTACAGGCGTGTGCCAACACGCCTGGGTAATTTTTTTGTATTTTTAGTAGAGATGGGGTTTTACCACATGGGCTAGGCTGGTCTTGAACTCCTGACCTCAAGTGATCTGCCCACCTCGGCCTCCCAGAGTGCTAGGATTACAGACATGAGCCACTGTGCATGGCCCTGGCTACTATTTTCTATTGTTTTTGGAGAGAGGCTGTCACTCAAGTGATCCTCCCACCTTCACTTGTGCCTCTGCCTCTGAAAGTGCTGGGATTACAGGTGTGAGCCACCAAGTTCAGCCATAAAAATGATTGTTAAAAGCGGTAATAGGAATCCCATTCTTTTCGTTGCCCTTTTTCCTGACATTTGCATCGCAGACATTCTGTCTTGCCAGTAGATAGTAATCTACTTCTGTAACAGATGTGTTTCTTGTCTCCCAAGGTGTCAGTGAATCTTGTTTCCCATTTATAACTGATTAATGTGTCCTTGACCTTTTGCTTTTATAAATAATGCCACAGAATATATCTCTGTATACATATGTCCCTGCACATTTGTGCATACATTTCTATTTACTGGAAATAGGTTTGTTCATTTAAAATTATGTGGTAGAAGTTGGCCCCCAACAAGGTCACTGTGTCTACTGTAATTGTCTTTGTAATTTGGAAGCTTTGAGACTAAAAAGTTTTGGTGGTTTTTTTTTTTTTTTTTTTTTCTTTTTCTTTTTCTTTTTTTTTGAGATGGAGTCTCGCTGTGTTGCGCAAGCTGGAGTGCAGTGGCGCAGTCTCAGCTGTCTGCAACCTCCGCCTCCTGGGCTCAAGCGATTCTCCTGCCTCAGCCTCCCGAGTAGCTGGGATTACAGGCATGCGCCGCCGTGCCCAGCAAATTTTTGTATTTTAAGTAGAGACAGGGTTTCACCATGTTGCCAGGCTAGTCTTGAACTCCTGACCTCAGGTGATCCGCCTGCCTCAGCCTCCCAAAGTGCTGGGATTACGGGTGTGAGCCACCGCACCGGACCAAACATTTTTCTATGTATCCTTATTCATTCAAGTGGCAGTCTGATGTGAATCCATTTGTTGGCAAAGGTTGATCTGAACTCCTGTTATGTAAAACCTTTATTATCTCCAGAGTGTGAATGTTTTATCTTACTGCAGAAATATTAATGTGGATGATTGTGGGATGCTGCCCCAGATCCCACTAAGCATATAAGTAGTATTAGTATATTATTAGTATAGTGACCCTTTTTGTAAGTAGCATTAGTATGAGTATATTGACCCTTTTTAAAATGAGTAAAACTGAATTTCAGCCCATTTGGCCTTACTGGATCTTCCCATCCCCACACATACCCATGAATGTGAAGTATTTTCTTCACAGTAAAATGTATGAAATGTGTTAATATCCAGGAAAAGGATTCACCAATTTACTTAAAGATTATTTTTAAGGATTATACTAAGAGTTATATTTTAGAGGCAAGACAACAATCTTAAAATAGTCCAGATTTTGCTTGAAATCCCTTAGGAACATTTTTGTTCATGTGGCCTGACGTGAAGTTCTGACTTTTTTTGTCTGGCAGTAGAAGAAATCACCGTATCTTTTTTTTTTTCTTCTTTTTTTATACGGAGTCTCGCTCTGTCGCCCAGGCTGGAGTTCAGTGGCATGAACTCGGCTCACTGCAAGCTCCGCCTCCCGGGCTCACGCCATTCTCCTGCCTCAGCCTCTGGAGTAGCTGGGACTACAGGTGCCCACTACCACGCCCGGCTAATTTTTTTGTATTTTCGGTACAGACGGGTTTCACCGTGTTAGCCAGGATGGTCTCGATCTCCTGACCTCGTGATCCGCCTACCTCGGCCTCCTAAAGTGCTGGGATTACAGGCGTGAGCCACCACGCTCGGCCATCACCATATCTTTTAATTAGTGGACTCAGATTTAGCAGGAGTGTTGTGCAACAAACAAGAACAAGGTATTTTGAAATTTGAGAAGTGGCAATTCTAAATGTAGGAAAAGTATGTTATAAGAGAAACGTACTGGAAAACGAGACCTAATAAAGGGGTATCAGCTTTATACAGCCTTCACCATTTAAATTACTGTTACATTTTTATTGGTGGGTGGGCATACACGTTGAGCATCCATTATGGGAAATGTTTAACACCAGAAGAAGTATTTTGGATTTTTTCACATTTTCAGTATTTGCATTGTGTTTACCAGGTGAGCATCCTAAATCTGAAATGCTCCAGTGAGCATTTTTTTAAACATCATATTGGCTATAAAGAAGTTCCAGCCGGGGCGTGGGGGTTCACGCCTGTAATCCCAGCACTTTGGGAGGTTGAGGCAGGCAGACCACTTGAGCCCAGGAGTTTAAGACCAGTCTGGGCAACATGGCAAGACCCTGTCTCTAGAAAAGTACAAAAAATTATCTGGGCATAGTGGCGCGTGCCTGTAGTCCCAGCTACTTGGGAAGCTAAGGTTGGAGGATTGCTTGAGCCTGGGAGGTCAAGGCTGCAGTGAGCCGAGCTGAGATTGGGACACTACACTCCAGCATGGGTGACAGAATAAGACCCTGTCTCAGAAAAATGCCAAAAATCCAGATTTTGGAGCATTTCATATTTAGAAAATTCAGAAATGCTTTCAGATTTTTGGATTAGGGAAACTCTACCTGTGTATATTTGAATTTGCATTGGTTTAATTGCCAATATAATGTGAGTCTGTTACTTCAGTATTACTATATAGGTTTTTCCTCTTAATCATTTATAACTTCATTACTGATTTAATCGTAATCCTGCTATATGTAGATAGTGATTTTCCTTTGAAGACACCTGTAGTGCAGAGATCAGCAAACTTCTGAAACTATATATTAACTATTTCAGGCTTTGTAGGTTACATTGCCTCTGTCTCAGCTACTCACTGCTTTAGCCCCAAAGTAACTATAGACAGTAATGTAAATGTTTATGCTGTAACACTTCATTTCTAAAAACAGATTATGGGCTGACACCTGCTTCAGGGGATTTCTTTTAGTGGATTGATGAAAATGGGGAGAGAGGAGTTGGTAAGGCTTCCTTTTGGAAATAGGACTTTTGTCTAGGCATTGAGGTTTTTTGAGGTGGCTTATCTCTGGATATGTTCTGAGTGCCTTTAAGAACTGTGCAATGTCAGTGATAGATCAGTAGATCTCACTTTTTCCCTTTTTTTTTTTTTGAGACAGGGTCTCACTGTTGCCCAGTCTGGAGTGCAGTGGGGCAATCTCCGCTCACTGCAACCTCTGCCTCCTGAGTTTAACCTATTCTGGTGCCTCAGCCTCTTGGGTAGCTGGGATTATAACACACCTGGCTAAGTTTTGTATTTTTCATAGAGATGGGGTTTCACCATGTTGGCCAGGCAGGTTTTGAATTCCCGACCTCAGGTGATCTACTCGCCCCAACCTCTCAAAGTGCCGGGATTACAGGTGTGAGCCACCATGGCTGGCTGAGATTTTTTCCTTTTTATAGTAAGAGAGTACATGTTTCAGCTTTTTTTTTGACTCTCAATTTCTTGAATATACACAATTAACTATCCTAGTTATGATTTTACTTTGTTTTTCTGGTTTACCTTAGCTAAGTTACTTTATGTCTTTGGCTTATTTGATTTATTAAAGGCTTGGAGCGACATAGAAGGAAGGTAAATTTAGGATGCTGTGATCAGTCGTGATTATAGGTGTGGCATAATGTGATTGCATAAATGATTTTATTTTACGTGCAATAAAATGTCCAATGACAGCTCGCATGTCATGATGCTGATATGTTTATTTGAAACATTTTCAGACATGAGGAGGAGCATCGGCGGCGTGAGGAAGAAATGATCCGACACAGAGAACAGGAGGAACTGAGGCGACAGCAAGAGGGCTTTAAGCCAAACTACATGGAAAATGTAAGTAAACTACTAGTTACTAAAATGATTTTACATTTTCAGGTTTATGATGTATTTTTAGAATTCTTTAGATTTTGGTTTATACAGTGGTCTTTTCTCATCTTTCTAAATTTATGATGTTTGATAAATTAGTGATTTTCTTAACCTCTCATGGGTAGTAAAGTAAAATTAGTTTCTGAAGGTAATGTTTATGTTTTATGAAGTGGATGTCGTATTTTTTCCTATTATTTTAGTTGATCTTTAAAAAACATATGCTATTAAATTAGAAATCTTGATATATACATCATTTCCACTTGACTGATTTTCACCATATAGTAATATTGAAACATCTTTATTTTGGAAGATTTCAGACATGTACAAAAGGATTCTAGTGTATACTCATCATCAGCCATAACACTTATAAACTTATGGCCGATCTTTTACATCTTTAAGTATAACCACTTTATTTCCCAATTTATTTTATTTGAAATACCTGACTTCATATAATTTTATTATTTTCAGTATGTCTAAAAGATGAAGACTTTTTAAAAAAACCTTTATCATGTTTTAAAAATGGTCAGTTCTTTCATTTTAACTAATTAAAGCCCAGATTTGCACAGGTCTTAAATTATTTTTTTTTTTTAAACATTTGATTTCTTTGAATTGGCTGATATATCCAGCCTCTTTTAGTCTAGGTTTTCTCTTTCTGTCTTTAATATTTTAGTTACCTTTTTTTTTGAGCTGGAACCTTGCTCTGTCAACCAGGCTGGAGTGCAGTGGTGCAATATCAGCTCACTGCAACCTCTGCCTCCCAGGTTCAAGTAGTTCTCCTGCCTCAGTCTCCCAAGTAGCTGGGATTACAGGTGTGCGCCACCACACCTGGCTAATTTTTGAATTTTTAGTAGAGATGGGGTTTCACTCTGTTGGCCAGGCTGGTCTCGAACTCTTGACCTCAAGTGATCTACCCACCTCAGCCTCCAAAAGTGCTGGGATTACAGGTGTAAACCGCTACGCCTGGCTGACATTTCTAAAATAGATCATCTGTTGTTTCATAAGATTATGCTCACAGAAAAGCATTAGGTGACAATATACCTTCTTTTCTAGTAGCTTCTTAAAGTGTATATCGCATACTTGAAGCATCATGATAAAATTAATTTGCCTAGAGTGTAAGTTGGCAAGCTATAGCCTGGGACCACAGCCTGGTTTTTATTACTCCACCACAGAGATATTGATGGTGTTTATGTTTTTAAAGGGTTATTGCAAAAGAAAGAAGATTAGAAATGACTTGTGACCCACAGTAACTTAAAATATTTGCTTTCTGACCTTTTTATAATATCTGTGGAAACCTGGGCTGGAATCTTTATTTATTAATTTTTTCGTTTTAAAATTAGTATTTATGGTAGATAGACCTCAAAGTCACTATGCTCTTAACTTTTTGGAGTATCCATGTTTCAAATAGTATGTAAATGAGGTATGATAATGGATAACACTGACTAGTGTTCTGTTAGTTTTTTTGTGATAAGAAATGATACGAATCTGCACAAGTTTTTCATTATTTTGGTGTCAGTTTTATTTGGTTCCAAGCTTCACAGTGCTTCTTATTACTATAAAGTTAATCAAGTACTAAAAGCAATATGAGTGAAAGCTCTACCTATCTCAAATGTTTTGTGTTAATGGTAATATATTAATAGGAAAACATTGTATTAAGAATGCATTGAGGCCATTCTGTCAGTTGTTCTTCATTTACTTTGAAAACTGTCTTTGGAGGAAATTGTTAAACAATTTTAATGCTGTGTGTGTGTATGTGTGTTTTTTTTTTTTTTTTTTTTTTTTTTTTAAGCTTTGAAATTAGGCCCTCTTATGTGCTTTCTCTTATTTCACTGTTCAGTTTAAAGGGAGGAATCAAATGGTAAGTGTTCAACTTGTCCAAGTAATGAGTAAAGTTGATTTTCTTCGTTAATTTTAAGATGCCACCTCTCTCTTCTTGTCTTCCTAATAGAAATAGTCCAACACAACTAAGATTTACAGGACTTTCAAGTATAAAATAAATACTGATTTACATATTTCATGTTTGAAATAATAATTTCATGTAACAAAGAATGAGGGAAAACACTTGTCATATCTGGTCATCTTTTTCTTTGTCAGCCTTCAACTTGACCATAATTTTATGACACATGGGAATATATTTTTAAGAATTTCAAGCATATAAGCCAGTACTTCATCAGTATCAGTTGTCGTTTTTATTTAATACTTTATTTTTCCTTAGAAGACAAACTTTTTGATAATTGCTGTTGAAACTATAAATTAAACGACATTTTTTACTCATTTAGGATAGCATTCAACTGCCTTAAGAATTAATACATTTTTATAATATGTCTTAATTGCATTTAGGTTTGTCTTTACCATAATATAGAGTGTATTTGATTTTTTTTCCAGGCAGTATTTACTAAGTGGAAATTTTCTACTTATCACAATTTTTGGACACATTAAAAGCGATTATTCTGGAAGCAATGAAAATTTTATAAGATTGGTTTTTATAATTGTCTTGTGATTGTTTTCATATTAGGTTACTCCACCACCTGTAGATTAAGTAGTTTAAACACTTCAGTACTTACCAGTCTTTATTTATGGGAAAAATTTGCATTGGAGTAAATGACAGATTTTAGTTCTAGCATTTTGTTGATGCAGTTTCTTGGAGTAAACATTGCTTCTTGGGAAAATGTTAATGTCATGAAAATATCCAAATGTCCATCTTATTTTAGCTTTAGTTGTTGTATCATGTAGTTATGAAATATTTGAGTTAGGAATATTGGGGTGATGTTTAAATTTTATGTTACTTGGTTTTAAAACCTGAGAAGTTTCTTTCTTTTTTTTTTTTTTTTTAATTTATTTGTTGAGACAGAGTTTCGCTCTTATTGTTCAGGCTGGAGTGCAATGGGATGATCTCAGCTCACTGCAACCCCTGCCTCCTGGGTTCAAGCGACTCTCCTGCTTCAGCCTCCCGAGTAGCTGGGATTACAGGTGCCTGCCACCTTGCCCAGCTAATTTTTGTATTTTTGGTAGAGATGGGTTTTCACCATGTTGACCAGGCTAGTCTTGAACTCCTGACCTCAGGTGGTCCGCCTGCCTTGGCCTCCCAAAGTGCTGGGATTACAGGCATCAGCCACCACGCGTGGCTGAGAAGTTTCTTTTTCTTGTATGGTACATATTAATGCTTGCCTCTTCAATAAAGAAAAGAGTAATTCCTCATACCCTTTTCAGTTTTCCTACATTCAACTAAATATATACCTGACTTGCTATTAAAGCTTATTAGTCCCATTTGACTAGTTGGGAATAGCCCTAAGTATTTCAACACAGTTTATTCAACACACATAATAAACTTGAAAATAAAGGTATGTTATATGCTAAGGCAACAGTTGGACTCAGTTGTATTTCTTTGCTTGTCAGAGGCATTCCATCGTAGCACCCGAGGGACTGTGAGGCCAGAAGGATTAAGAGAATGTTGGCAGAGGCTAACAGTGTAGTGCTTCGTCCAAGGACAGGCAAAAAATGTTTTCTTTTTTCTTTTAGAGATGGGGTCTTGATATGTTGCCCAGGCTTGGCTCAAGCAGTCCTCCTTCCTCATCTTCCTGAGTGGCTGATACAACAAGCATACGCCACTGTGCCCAGCAGAACAGTGTTTTTGCAATGTCCATAATAAACACTCAAGGAGCTTTTTAAAAATGTGGGTTCCTAGATCATACTACTAATAATTGATTTGTTTTTTGATCCAGGTAGATTGTAATACATTGATCTTTGATCACCTTTTTTTGCTAATTCCAGTAGTTTTCAACCTTGCAATATATTTGTGGAACTTAAGGAAAAATGCCTGAGATTCAGTCCACCAAGTATTTTGATTCAGTATGTCTAGGTTGGTACCAGGAGATCTACATGTTAAAGAAAACTCTACACCTTGCTTATTTCTTTCTGTTAGCAGAGATTCAAAACTTCTGGCCTTGTATTGAAATGAGATGTATTGAAATGAAAATAGTTGAATTTTTTGTGGGTCCTGGGAGTGTTAGTGGAAGGCATGCTTGATGTAGTTCAACATGGCGTAAGATTTATATAGGACGAAATTTGTTTATTTATTGATGGTATCTTGCTGTGTTGCCCAGGCTGGAGTGCAGTGGCTATTGACAAGCGTGATTATAGCACACTACAGCCTCAAACTCCTCGGCTTAAGTGAATCTTCCTGCCTCAGCCTCCCAAGTAGCTGGGAGAGTAGGCATGCTGCTGTGCCCATCTTTCTTTGTTTTTTTCTCTTTTGATTGTGTCTCCCTATGTTACCCAGGCTGGTCTTGACGTCCTTGAGCTATCCTCCTGTCTCAGCCTCCTGAATAGTGAGACAATAGTTGCCTACCACTGCATATGGTTATATATCCGTCTTTAGAACACGGTTTAAACAATATGACATTCTACGTGAATAGTTCCCTGCAGAATTTGGGTGTGGCAACCTTGATTTGGGCTTTCGGACTGTATGTGCAGGACATATTATCTCAAACTATGCATTAATTTTTCGTGCATAGTTGTAATAGTTTTAATTGTCTCATCCAGACCAGGAGTTGACAGCCTAGAATAGACCAGGCTCAGTTCACATGCTGCCTATTTTTGTAATACTTGTTTTTGTTTGTTTTGTTTATGACTTCTTTGCCCTACAAAAACTGATTTGAGTAGTTGTGACACAACTATATGAGACTGTATTGAGACTACATGGCCTGCCAAGCCTAAAAAATATTTACATCTGGCCCTTTACCTGAAATGTTTGCTGACCTCTGATTTAGAGCCAGTCTGAGAGTTGAAGGGAATCTATAAAAAGTGGCTCATGTTAACCAAACTCATAGAACTTGTGAAGAATAATGCAAATCTATTCATTTATATATTCTTTTCCAGTGTTTTTAGAAGGCTCACTAAGCACAGCACCTCATATTCCAGATCCAAGGATTCCTGAGGAATCCAAATTAATATTCAGAAGGTTCATTGGTAGTCATGGTTATAAACCAGAGCAAAAGTTATGGGAAGAAATGGTAAAGAGTCAAAGCCTTGCAGCTGATACCTGGGATTTTAAAATCTTTTTTTCCTTTTTGAGACGGAGTCTTGCTCTGTCTCCCAGGCTGGACTTCAGTGGTGCGATCTCGGCTCACTTGCAACCTCTGCCTCCCAGGGTCAAGTGTTTCTCCTGCCTCAGCCTCCCAGGTATCTGGGATTAGAGGCGTGCGCCACCATGACTGGCTAATTTTTTATTTTTTATTATTTATTTATTTATTTTTTTGAGGCGGAGTTTCACTCTTGTTGCCCAGGCTGGAGTGCAATGGCACGATCTCGGCTCACCGCAACCTCCGCCTCTCAGGTTCAAGCAATTCTCCTGCCTCAGCCTCCCTAGTAGCTGGGATTATAGGCATGTGCCACCACGCCCAGCTAATTTTGTATTTTTAGTAGAGTCGGGGTTTCTCCATGTTGGTCAGGCTGGTCTCGAACTCCCGACCTCAGGTGATCCACCCACCTCGGCCTCTCAAAGTGCTGGGATTACAGATGTGAGCCACCGTGCCTGGCCTTACTTTTTATTTTTAAGACTGAGTCTCGCTAGGCTGGAGTGCAGTGATACGATCTCGGCCCAGTCCAACCCCTGCCTCCAGGATTCAAGTGATACTCCTGCCTCAGCCTCCCAAATAGCTGGGACTACAGGCACGTGCTGCCATACCCGGGTAATTTTTGTATATTTCCTAGAGATGAGGTTTCACCATGTTGGCCAGAATGGTCTCGATCTCTTGACCTCAGGTGATTTGCCCGCTTGGCCTCCCAAAGTGCTGGGATTACATGCGTGAGCCACCACACCAGGCCCATGCCCGGCAAAGTTTTATATTTTTAGTAGAGATGGGGTTTCACCATGTTGGTCGGGCTGGTCTCGAACTCCTGACCTCGTGACCTGACCGCCTCAGCCTCCCAGAGTGTTGGGATTAAAGGTGTGAGCCACCACACCCAGCCAAAATCCCTTTAGTTCTAGTCAGTAGAGGTATAAAGCACTCTTCTTTCAAATGTTAATCCCTCTTGATCAGTATTGTTGAATTTGGCCTGTTTCTTTAACCAGTCAGCCTCTTCTTGCCTCCTGCATGGGATTTTTGTTGTTTGTTTATCTATCATCTCTTGATTTAATCGGAACCTAACTTTCCCTGATGTGTCATGTGTAAAACTGAAAAACAGAAACTATCCAGTTAAAAAAAAAAATTCCATTAATGTATGCTGTCAGAGAAGAGTGATCCCATTGTTATTTACTAATGAATAGGTACAATTTTATTTTCTGAAATGGTTTGTGAAGATTCCAGAGCAGAAGTTACAGTTTTGTGGTTTCCACATGGCCGTCCCTCTTTTTCTACAGTTTTTAAAGCTCTAATGAGTTATTTATGTTGCTTAAGAAGATTTGTTTTTTGAAGTCTAAACTCCTGAAGCATTCAAACAAAAGACACATTTTACAAGGGATTTTGATGGCCTCTTCATTAACTTACGGAAATAACTAAAGAATTGTTTGCTGAAGGATTTGATGTCAGATTTAAGTGTGACCTGCTGGGCTGGTAGGCTTATTTCTGGTATAATGATGGCCTAGTCCCAGTGGTTTGGACATGTTGGTGAAAATCAAAATGGATAATAACAGACATTGCAATGGTCTCATATGTAATGTTCTAGTTGTGACTAGTTTCGGTTGTTGATGTTTTTACATATTCATTAAAATAATTTATTACAAGCCAAGGAATTTTCTCAATATTTGGCATGGTACATAGTTGTAACTTGACTTAGACTTTTGTGATCAAATAAAAACAAAAAGATTATGTAAGTTTGTAATGTTTACACATATTCTTGGAATTGATTTGTAGGATTTTGCTGATTTGGGATATTTGGGTTGAAGGTATGTGTCAGTTTTAACCAGGTGTTGAGTTATTTGATCACTCCTCCAAAGGTTATTTAATAGTTTTAATAATATCTAATGATGCGTGGGAAACCATAGAATGTTTCATATAAAATGGGACAAATGAACATGGATACTATTAAAATACTTGCTACAATAGGCATGAAATGGGCTTTCTTAGGTGAACCAGGAGGTATGGTTAGCCTAATCATATGCTATGATTATTAGTATTGGTTTTCTGTGTTTTATCATCATATTTGTTAATCTTTTTTGAATGACTACTTGGATATGGTGACTGAATCTCTTATTCTGTGTACACACTTCGTCAGAGGACCCTTCGTTGTATTGATTAACTTTTTTTTTGGTCTTACCTTCCGTTAGAGTTTCAGAGAGGTTCATAATCCAGAAAAATTACCATGTTTTTCTTTTTTCCCTTCGGAGAATATCTGTTCAGACTCAGGTCATGTATTTCTTCTGATTCCTCACCCTAGCTGTGATTCTTTTCATTAAAATAATTTAAAAGAAAAATCTTTTTTAAGGATGGAGTCTCGCTCTGTTGCCCAGGCTGGAGTGCAATGGTGTGATCTCGACTCACTCCAACCTCTGCCTCCTGGGTTCAAGTGATTCTTGTGCCTCAGCCTTCCAAGTAGCTGAGATTACAGGTGAGTGCCACTACATCCGGCTAATATTTGTATTTTTGTAGAGACGGGGTTCCACCATGTTGGCCAGGCTGATCTTGAACTCCTTACCTCAAGTGATCCACCTGCCTTGGCCTCCCAAAGTGCTGGGATTACAGGTGTGAGCCACTACCCCGGTCCTTTTTATGTTTAATATAGTTTATTCTTAATACTTCCCAAGTTGTATTCTAATTTTGTTCTGACTTTGTGTTCTCTGAATTTTTCGAGGTCACAAATTCTATGTTTGTCATGTTATAGTTACTGAGATGTAAACTGAGAGAATTAAGGAGCTGTTTGAAGTCTTGTTTTTCCAATGCCAGTGCAGCTCAGTTATGGTTTTCGGTTTGTATGGATCACCAGACAATGGCATTTATTGAATATTAATGCCTCAGATATTCCACAGTTGGTACTTTGGAAAACATAGGTGGCACTGAGGTACAACTGCTGATAACATTTTTATAGACTTCATACGTGATTAAATAATGAAGAGTAATTTTTAAAAGCAGCCAAAGAAACCATTTTTTTTGTGCTTGGTTTTCAACACACCTAACTTTTTACTTCAGAGTATTAGACTTACAGGACGACTGGGATGTTACCATTTTGGAAGAAAAATTTGGTCACTGTTTCCTGTATTTAGAACATAGTGCTGAGCACTGTAGAGGATACAAAGGATGTTACAGGATTTTAGGTGCTGAGTACTTATACGGAGTAATGTTAAAAGAAACAGCTCAAACGTTCTGAGAGTTTACAAAATGAAATTCTTTACTGAGGGTGTCTAGCTTGTCATTAAATAGTCTAGGCACTATTGTGGTACTTTTGTGTGTGTGTGTGTGTGTGTGTTTATAAAATGATGTGATTGATTTATTATTCCTGCTGTGTTGTAGGAATACCTCATGTCTTTTCATTTGAAATGGTAAGTTCTTCTAATAATTTTTGGTTCAGAACGGTAAGATTTCTTAGCTAATGTTAACTCTTGTTTGAGCAATCAGAGAAGAGGAGAGTCAAGACCGGCAAATAGATGTGGTTAACTAATGTAAACATATCTTGTGCATTGTCTACTATATAATACAACTAATAATAATTTTAATTATTAGTTTGAATTAGTGACAGAAGATCCTCGGAAGGCATAAAAATTTAACTTTTTGCTTCTGCTTTGTGACTTGTTTAATGTATTTGGAGCCACCTTACAGTGCTTGTTCTATATAGTGACAATAAATTATGTTTTAGGCTAGTCAGTATCTAAGATCTTCTGTACTTCGTATTGAGGATAGTATCTGTAGTATCATGTAAAATGTTAGAACTTTATACTAAAACTAAAAAATTATAATGTCTATTTATGTTCAGTATTAAGGTACCAACTAGTGAGAAGTAGGCTGTAGGAACTCTGGTTTGTAAGCATCTTACAAATACCGTTTGTATGAGATACCGTTATATGAGTTAGATTGGTAATTATTATAATTACAAACTTTCAAAGGGTTTTGCTTATTTGAGTTAGATTGATAATTATTATAATTACAAACTTTCAAAGACTTTTACAATTTAAGGTAACTGAAAGTTTATGGGTAAGTTTACTTCTTTTCTGAATGGTATCTTACACTACATTGTGCACTATGTCAAACCCTGGCTTTTCTGGTTGTAAGTTTACCATGGTTTTCTTAAGATAACTTCTTCATTTGGTTTATTATTGTTTTTTCTATATTTGGTTTTAACCAATTGATTTGATTGTTACAGTAGTTTATTTTATAATGGCAAATTTTAAATAACTTTGATTTTTATTTTGGTACCACTTAAATGTGTAAAAAATGACTATGTATTTGAATCTGTAGCTTTGAGTTACCTACTTAGAAGAAAATATGTGTTAACTTATCACGATTTCAAGGCCTCTGGTAAATTACTAAGATGATTTATCTAATGCCTAATACCACAAACAGAAGCGGATACTCTCCTGTATAAAATGTGTACTGAGCTCATACGTTGGCCTTCTGTGCCTTGTCTTCCTCTGTTCTGCTTTTTTCTGTTGATGGGACCAGTTTGGAATTGCTGCTTGCGCAGTTTATATTTGTTTTTTTCTTTCACCTTTCATACCTTGACCTGGCCAGTTTTGATAGTTTTACTTTGGTAAGGAGATGCACTGGATAAGAAAGAGGTTTTGGATCAAGAAATGCAAACCAGTCACCAGCATTAAGTGAGCTTTGGTAAGATTTTATTGCTAGTATTGTTTGTCTTACAGCTGATATCCTTGCTCATTTTTTTTTTTTTAGGAGTTCTGGGTAAAATAACTAAATTTGAAGAATAAATATTATTAATCAATTTTAAGTTGTAAAAGCGCCTCTTCAGAGAGAGTTTACAATGACAGTTGAAACTGGTAATCTTGAAAATACTCTCAGGTGTTTGCATTATAAATGCATTATAATGTATTATAAATAAAATTCTTAGGAGCAAAGTTGTGCACCAGCTACTTGGGAGGCTGAGGTGGGAGGATCAGTTGAGCTTAGGAATTCGAGGCCAGCTTGGGCAACATAGTGAGAGGCCCGTCTCTTAAAATCTCAGCCGAATAGAAGCTTCTTTAACAATTAATTTATGTAAAATACTTATTTCCTTCTGTCCCTTGATGTATGCTAGATTGTGTTTACATTTAATTGATCTTCGGTTATAATGCCACCCTATGTATTAAAAAGCAGCCATTAATTTTTCTACACATTCAGTTGAATTTGACAGTAATATCAGAGCAATCTATTCACTCAATTACCTGAACGAGGCTTTCAAAATACATTGTTGAATGTATTTGGTTTAAGAGGCACATGTCAAGTTAATGAACACAGTAAGTTTCACTACTTCTATTTGTCGCCTCTATTTCTGATTTAGTATTTAACAAGTAACAACTACTTTTTGTTTCGTGACTAAACCTTGCAGTATAAATTAAGATGTAATTACATGGGTGCAGTGGCATGATTGTAGTCCCAGCTACTTGAGAGCCTGAGGCAGGAGGATCAGTTGAGCCCAGTGAGTATAAGTCCAGCCTGGGCAACATAGTGAGACTCATCTTTATTTATTATTATTTTTAATGTAATTGATTATTCAAAAGGATTCATTTTAAAGTTTCAATATTTTAGTAGTCTTTTTCAAAAGAGCTTTAGGTCCACAGCAAGATTGAGTGGAAGGTACAGAGATTGCCTGTCTACCCCATGCCACATACATCATCTCCAATGTTTTACTGGAATGATACATCTATAAAAATTGCTGAAGCTACATTGACACGTTCTTACCAGCCGAAGTCTATAGTTTACCTTTAGATTTGCTCTGGGTGTCCATTCTGAGGGTTTTGACAAATCTATGACATGAACCTATCATTCTAGTATCATACAGAGTATTTTCACCTCCTTAAAAATCTTCTGTGTTCTTCTTTATCCCTTCCACCTACCCCTTGGCAACCATTGATCCTTCTATCTCCATAGTTTAGTTTTTTTCCAGAACGTCATATAGTTGGAATCATCCAGTATATAGCCTCTTCAGATTGGCTTCCAGTCACCTGGCAATATGCATTTCAGTTTCCTCTATGTCTTTTCATGGGTCGATAGCTCATTTCTTTTTAGCGCTGAATAATATTGTGGTTGTACCACAGTTCACCCATTCACGTACGGACAGACATCTTGGTTGCTTCCAGGTTTTAGCAATTATGAATCAAGCTGCTATAAACATTCCTTTGTAGGTTTTTATGTAGACATAAGTTTACACATCCTTTGGGTAAAAAGCAAAGAGTGATATTGCTGTATCAGATGGTAAGAGTATATTTAGTTTTATCAGAAACTGCCAGCCTGTCTTGCAAAATGGTTACACCTGTTTGTATTGCCTTCAGCAGTACGTTAAAGTTCTGGTTGTGTCACATCTTTGCCAGCATTTGTTTTGTCAGTGTTTCAGATCGTCACCATTCTGGTAGGTTTTGTAGTACTATCTCATTTTAATTTGCAGTTCCATCAATGTAATTTGCAATTCTGTCAATAACATACGATGTAAAGTTTCATTTAAACAATCATATAACTGAGGAATATTTTCCCAAATATTCATGTGTGAAGGTATTTAGGAATGCATGTATTGAGGGGAGAAAACCCACCTTTGGGTATATATATATAAAGAGATTGTCCAACTAGCAGCGAATAATTCAGTGTATTGGAAATTAATGTGTTTAATTGCCTGAATTTAAAATGTTAAGTTTTCCAAGCATTCACTATTGATTAAGTTGGAAAGTTTACATGCTATTGAGTTGTATCAATAGAAATGTATATTTTTTTCTTTTCATTTTAAAACATTTAAAAAGTTTTTTGAGTGAGGTCTCATTCTGTCACCCAGACTGGAGTGCAGTGACGCAATCATAGGTCACTGTACCTCTAATTCCTGACCTCAGGGGATCCTCCTGCCTTGGTCACCCAAAACCCTGAGATTATAGGCACTGGACACCATGCCTGACCCTTATTTACTTTTTTTTTTTTTTTAAGTGGCGTCTCCCTCTGTTGCCCACGCTGGAGTGCAGTGGCGGAACTCAGAGACTCCATCTCCTGAGTTCAAGTGATTCTCCTGCCTCAGCCTTACAAGTAGCTGGGACTACAGGGGTGCACCACCACACCCGACTGATTTTTTTTTTTTTTTGAGATGGAGTCTTACTGTGTCGCCCAGGCTGGAGTGCAGTGGCACGATCTTGGCTCACTGCAGTCTGCACCTTCTGGGTTCAAGCGATTCTCCTGCCTGAGGCTCCTGAGGAGCTGGGACTACAGGCACCTGCCATAACACCTGGCTAATTTTTTGTGTTTTTAATAGAGATGGGGTTTCACCATGTTGATCAGGCTGGTCTTGAACTGCTGACCTCAGGTAATCTGCCTGCCTCAGCCTCCCAAAGTGCTGGGATTACAGTCATGAGCCACCATGCTTGGCCTTAAGTTTTTGTAATTTTAGTATTTGCGGGGTTTCACCATGTTGGCCAGGCTGATCTCCTGACCTCAAGTGATCGATCTGCCCGCCTCAGCCTTCGAAAGTGCTGGGATTACAGGTGTGAGCCACCACATCCGGCCCAGTTTACTTTTATTAGAAAAGATTAATTTGCCGATGTATGTCTTTCAATATCTTAATACTTTTTTCATGAGTTAATACTTTCTTGGCAGAGAGGCCTAATCTCTTGAGGTTTTTAAAAATACCCATGAATATTTCATGTAAGTGATTTTTGCTTCATTCTTTGTGTCTACAATTTGTAATATTTCTGGCTCCTAACTTTTTTTTTTTTTTTGAGATGGAGTCTCGCTCTGTCGCCAGGCTTTTCATAGAGATGGGGTTTCACCATCTTGGCCAGGCTGATCTCGAACCCCTGACCTCAGGTGATCTGCCTGCCTCAGCCTCCGAAAGTGCCGGGGTTACAGAAGTGAGCCACCGCGCTTGGCCAACAGTTCTTATTTAGTCTTTCTCATGAAAATTTAACTGGTTATAACTTTACTCTTTTATGTAACCTTCTCTAGTGAAGGAAAAGGTAATAGTATATAGTTTGCTCACACTAAAATACTTTCAATTGCTGAATATAATTTTTTTTTAGAGAATTTATTTTTAGGAATATTTAGATATTCCTAATTGATTAAAAAGGCTGAATCCTGTTACTTGTCAGAACTTACTATATTTTTCTCTAGAATTATATATTTTTTAGTGGATTTAAATGTTCTACATTATTTTAGCATTTTCTTTTTTTGAGGCATAGAACCTAAATAGCATGTGGTGATTCCTAGACCATTCTTAAAGCTTCTTTTGAGATAAACATGAGAGGTCTTTATCAATAAAGAATTTTGACTGTGACCTAAAAAAGAATATTGACTGTGCCCATTAAGATTGCATTCTCTCAAACAAGAGTTTATATTGATAAAGTGTTAGATGAATACCTCTTGTCATTGATCAATCAATGTTATTCCAGTTGACACAGTTAAAGCAGTTTTTATTTAGTTCAATGAGTGTATCTCCCAGGTTTAGGTGGTCATACTACACTTTAGCTTTACCTGAGTACTGTGTTGTCATTCCTTTAAATTAGGTTATTGGTAATATACATACACACACAAAATATACATGTTGAGTATCCCTTATCTAAAATGTTTGGGACTAGAAGTGTATTGGAATTTGGATTTTTTTGGATTTTGAAACGTTTGTATATTACATAATGAGATATCTTGGGGATTAGACCCAGATCCAAATACGAAATTCACTTATGTTTCATATATGTCTTATATACATAGCCTGAAGGTAACTTCATAGAATTTAAATTTTTTTTTTTTTTTTTTTGAAGCAGAGTCTTGCTCTGTCACCCAGGCTGGAGCGCAGAGGCACGATCTTGGCTCGCTGCAAGCTCTGCCTCCTGGGTTCATGCCATTCTCCTGCCTCAGCCTCCCGAGTAGCTGGGACTATAGGTGCCTTCCACCATGTCCAGCTAATTTTTTGCATTTTTAGTAGAGACGGGGTTTCACCGTGTTAGCCAGGATGGTCTTGATCTTTTGACCTCATGATCCATCTGCCTCGGCCTCCCAAAGTGCTGGGATTATGCGTCCGTCCAAAAAATTTTTTTTAAGAGACAGTGTCTCACTGTGTTCCACAGGCTGGTCTTGAATTCCTGGGCTCGAGCAATTCTTGCATCTCAGCCTTCCTGAGTGCTGGGGTTATAGGCATGAACCACTATACCTGGCTCAGTAGAATATTTTAAGTAATTTTGTGCATGAAAGTTTTGCCTACATTTTGACTTAAACCCATCACATGAGGTCAAGTATGGAATCTTCCACTTTGGGCATTGTGTTGGTGTTGAAAACATTTTGGATTTTGGAGCATTTGGGGTTTTTTTGGATGGTTATGCTCACCTTGTGTCTTGATAGCCCAAGTATTAAATATTAAAGGAAAAATATCCATGTTCTGCACAAAAAGTGTCATGTGCCAGTAGTGGCATGTTTACCACATTTTGGAAAATATTTGTTAGGTTAATTTACCTTACTTAGTGCAATCTTTCTGTTTTATATTTTCGTGAAAGAAGACTGACTGGGACTTTAAAAATAGTGCTTCTCAAACATTTTGGCTTCCATATTTCTTTAATTTTCCATGTCACTAGGAAAAACTATTGAGGCCTCCAAAGTGCTGCTGAAGAAATATATCAATATTTACCATGTTATAAGCCAAAGCGCGTTTTAAAGAAAATGTTACAGAATTAAGAGTCACTTTCTTGTACATTTTTGCAAATGCCTTTAATGTTCCCTTCAGTGCAGTGGGAAGAATGGTATTGTTTTATGTTTTGTAAATTGTTTTGCTCTATGAGAAATGGTCGGCTTCCCACATTTGCTTTTGCATTCCATCTATTGCAGAAAGCTTTTTAATTAAAATGCGTGAAAGAAGACCTGACTTTATACGGAGAAGTGATAAGGGAGGAGTATGTTAATAACCTTTAAAGATAATTGTGGATTTTTTTGATACTACTGTAAAACTTAAAAGTACTCTTAACATTGAAATTAATTGGACTGGCTGGGCATGGTGGCTCACACCTGTAATCCTAGCACTTTGGGAGGTTGAGGCAGGTGGATCAGTTGAGCTTAGGAGTTCAAGACCATCCTGAGCAACATGGTAAAACCCCATTTCTACAAAAAACACAAAAATTATCTGGGTGTGATGGTATGTGCCTATAGTTCTGCACTCTGGAGGCTGAAGCAGGAGGATCGCTTGAATCGGAGGCAGAGGCTGCATGAGTTGAGATCACGCCATTGCACCCCAGCCTGGGCAGCAGAGTGAGACTCTGTCTCAAAAGAAAAAAAAAAAAAGAAAAAGGAATCCATTGGGCTGCTTTGAATTTTGAATGGCTCTTTTACCCATGCATGATTTTGTAGTGTCATGTACCAATCAGAAGAAAAATACTGATGCATTGACCTAAGCAGATTATCCAAATGCTAATGTGTTTATTTTACAAAATTAAAAAGAAGTTACATGTCTTCATATTGATCTCATAGAAAATGCTGGCCAAATACTCAAGCCAGTAATTATAGGTGTCTCATATAAAAATCTTGTTCCATGAAAAAAGTATTTCATTCAGCATGTAACCCAATCATGAATGCTTTTTCTTAAAATAACCATCCTGCTTCAGAATGCAGCAGATGTACTTTGTGGACAAATCCTGTTTTATTGTGAAGAACATGAAAAAAGCATGTACCCATGGATAGAGATTTAATAAAATTAACTTTTACTGCTTCCTCCAGGTATTCATAGTTTAAAAATTGAAAATACAATTTTATCTATGTGTCAAATGCAGTGGTTATTAGTAAAAATTGGGCCCAGGTCTCTTGGCTTGTGCTAAAGTGCTGGGACTTTTCCCAGTCATTACTTTTGCACCATTGAATGTAGTAAATGTTGACACAGAGAAAAGTCTGATGATATATTATAACTAACTATATCTTAGTGCTAGGAAAACATGAAATACTTATGACTGCACTTCCTGAGTCTTGGGGACTCTTAGAACTCCATGACCTACACGTTAAGAACGCTGCGATGATGGAATGCTCTTTTGACATGTGGTTCTGGGAATTAGTCATACTTTGCCTCCTTTTTGGTCATCTGTTAATTTAAGTACACTTGCATTCCAAGCTTTCAGGAATACATATGTATAATTCTTTTTCATGGAAAGGCATACAGTCTTATAAATACTGCAAAGATAAGTTAAAATCTCGCCTTTTATTAGGCTTCGCCTGTTGGAATTATTATTATTTTTTTTTGGCTGTCTGGGACATGGAGATATGTTGGAATTTTTGAAGAATGAAAGTATCTTGTGAACGTCAAAAATTTTGTAACTCTTTTTTAGTAGAATCGTATAGGCTAGCTCAGCCACTTAGTATCCGTATTACCTTGACTAAGTTATTCAACTTGGTGCCTCAGTTTCATTATGTCTAAAATGAGGTAACAGTAGGCCTACTTCATAGAGTTGAATCAATAATGTAAAACTGAGTTTTCATCATAGCTTTATTTTAGCACACTGCAGTCTTTTGAGATGTTGGTTACAAATAATTTGTTTTGGCTTAAACCACAACTCTTAACTTTTTGTAATGTAATAAAACATTATTTAAATTTGTAAAAATATCACATATACGCACTGGTTCTAACTTAAATTCTAATTTGAAGTGTTATTAAAAGTCATTCATGGAAGGAAGGGTCTTGTGTATTGCTTGTTGGATGGGCACACATTTGGGAATTTCTTCAAGTGATTCTTATTAATATTTGATAGATTTAGTGATAGTGAAGAATGCTGTATTTTATTTTACAAAATCATCTTAATATAATCTCTACCTCTTTTGTATTTTACTAGAAGTTTGTAGCGGTGGGTTTCTAGAAAGTAACAGCCTCTGAAGACATGACTGGGAAACTGAAAATTTCTTTTGCCCCTTCTAAAATAGTTACAAAATGATGTCATCAAATTACACTCTTTTTTTTTAAGAGCAAAGCTGTGTAAAATAGTATTCAGTAATCATCTTTAAGATATTGTCAACATTACTAAATACAAGTGTGTATATATATATTTAGTGAAAAATGCTGTAATGTGCCTCATGAATTGGTATTTTATTTATTTTTTTAATTGGTATTTTAATACAGTAATATGCTATAGTAGCCTGGAGTATTCTAAGATATTCTGATTATCTCATTTAGAGAAAAGTGTTTTAGAACTTGTACCGATTTATAATATACCACCAGAAGGGGAATGTTCGTGTTTAATAGTTGACTTAAAACCATAGTTATTTTCGGTACATTGATACATTTCCCATGAAATTTTTTTAGTGACAATGGATTTAATAATAAAAGAAGGGGCCGGGCGCAGTGACTCACGCCTGTAATCCCAGCACTTTGGGAGGCTGAGACGGGCGGATCACGAGGTCAGGAGATCGAGACCATCCTGGCTAACACGGTGAAACCCCGTCTCTACTAAAAATACAAAAAAATTAGCCGGGCGTGGTGGCTGCGCCTGTAGTCCCAGCTACTCAGGAGGCTGAGGCAGGAGAATGGCGGGAACCCGGGAGGCAGAGTTTGCAGTGAGCCGAGATTGAGCCACTGCACTCCAGCCTGGGCGACAGAGCGAGACTCCGTCTCAAAACAAACAAACAAATAATAATAGTAAAAGAAGGTACTTTGTGAATAATAAAGCTCACACTATTCTAGAAAGTTATTCTAGAAAGTGATACATAAAGCTGAGAATATAAAGAGACAGTAAAAAAGATTGTTTATGCCCTTTTTTCCTGCCAGTGAATCACAGGCCAATAGTTAAGCTATTAGGGTATATAAGGGGTAATTGAAATCTCAAGCAGTGAGACTGTAAATAATTTCCCTATATTAGTGGTTAGATATTGAATTCCTAACCTTTTATAGTGAAGACAAATTCAAAAGTAAAAATATAAATTGAACTCCTGTCCTGTCCTCCCCGAAAGTCATGATTATGAAATCCATATATTTTACTCAATGGTGCAGGTGTGTAACCAGCTTCTCAACAACAGATGATCTACTATATTTGCTTGTTACAGATACGTATCTAGATACTATAGATACTATTTTTATAGCTAGAAGATTTTGGGTGTGTTGAAGCATTCTTCACTTTTATCAGTAGGTTCTGAGAACCTATCAGTAGTTTCTAAGTAGTGATAAGGAAATGGCAGTTTGATTTGGTCTACTGAAAGTAGTGATAAACATAATCTTTATTTTAAAATAGTTTTCTAAATGTAATGCTTGATCAGTAGCCAATTTTATATCACAGTCTAGCTTTTTTTTTTTTTTTTTTGAGACAGAGTTTTGCTCTTGTTGCCCAGGCTGGAGTGCAATAGTGCAAGTTTGGTTCACTGCAACCCCTGCCTCCTGGGTTCAAGTGATTCTTCTGCCGCAGCCTCTTGAGGAGGTAGGATTATAGGCATGTGCCACTACTGCCCAGCTAATTTTTTGTTTTATTAGTAGAGACAGGGTTTCTGTTTTTCTTTTTTTTGAGACGGAGTCTCACCTTGTTGCCTAGGCTGGAGTGCAGTGGTGCGATCTCGGCTCACTGAAACCTCTGCCTCCTGGGTTCACGCCATTGTCCTGCCTCAGCCTCCCGAATAGTTGGGACTACAGGCACCCGCCACCACGCCTGACTAATTTTTTTGTATTTTTAGTAGAAACGGGGTTTCACCGTGTTTACCAGGCTGGTCTTGAACTCCTGACCTGAGGTGATCTGCCTGCCTCAGCCTCCCAGAGTGTTGGGATTACAGGCGTGAGCCACTGCACCCCACCTCAGTCTAGCTTTTTTTGCAGGTCAGTAATAGTATCCATTAATGGTCACAACTGTTACAATGAGAAATTTATTTTTAGGGAAGTTAAAACATGGCTTTTAGGGTTGGGCGTGGTGATTCACGCTTGTAATCCCAGCACGTTGCGAGCGTGAGGCAGGAGGATTGCTTGAGCCCAGGAGTTAGATACCAGCCTGGTGGACATAGTGAGACCCTATCTTTATAAAAAAATAATCAAAAAATTCGCCAGGCATGATGGTGCATGCTTGTCGTCCCATCTATTAGGGAAACCGAGGCAGGAGGATCCCTTGAGCCCAGGAGTTCGAGACTGCAGTGAGCTATGATGACGCCACTGCATTGCAGCCAGGGCAACAGAGCGAGGGTCTCTGAAAAAAAAAATTTAAAAAGAAGGTTTTAGAAAGGCTGGCATTTAAATGTTCTAAATAATGTGAAAAAGCATTTTTATCTTTTCATGTTGGTGTTTTTGTTGTACCGTAGCTTCATTCATTAAGATTGCCTTTGGACATCTCTGTTTAAGTTGGGCAGTTTTTTTAAGGAGCCACTTGTGGCTTAATGGCAATTATGTTTCCATCATAGGCTTTTATTTTATTTCCAGCTTTATAGGTGCTTTTCAACAGTATTTTGTATTATCAAATGGAACTTTAAATGAACATTTAGATTTTAATAAGATTGCTTTTTCGAAAGTACAGTAATTATGCTTTCTTTAAACATTTCTGCAATTGTCTCATAATGGAATGTTTTTCATGATTGCTACATTTAACAAAGTTTTCTGTGATTGGAAATGGTCATCAAGTCAAAGTGAAAATTGCAATTTTCGTATGTTATCTTGAGTAATTTCACTTAGAGATTTCATTGAAGTTAATTCTATGTCACTATTGTTGGTAAATGAAGAGCTTTTAGGAAGCAGTTTCTGTAGTGAAATTTCAAATGTTTTGAATATTTCTGTTTTATAGTTAACTGTGTAATACTTTCATTCAGGTTTTCAAATAAAATTACTGCACAGTTAAAGGAAAGCAGTGTTATGTTGAGCTTTCAGTAATTGCTTGTGTGGGCTTTCTGTAGTCCCTAGATGGAATAATGCTTGAGTAGATAAATAAAAATACATGAATGAATTATAATTTAGGCAATGAAGATTGTAACCTTATTTTTAGCATAATTCCCTAAAGCTGTTTGTGTTATATATTTGAATACATTTCAATATGAACTTGGTAACAGTCATTTCTATTTTAAGACTTCAGTGACCTGGGAGGAGAAAATAATTGGCTTTGGTGGTTATTATTACTAGATTTTCCTTTGCTTGGAATGTAGGCATGTATCTTTCATCTGTTGGAATAAAAACATTAATCTGTGGTATGTTTTATATAATCTGATTCATTAGTAATCTAATCTTGCAATATAAACTGGGTGCATTAAGTGTTTGTAGTATATTAAGCCTGGGAGACTGAAGTTTCTTTTCAGCATTCTTATTAAGTATATGATGATGGAAATTTTTCAAAATTTTTAATGAAAAATGATGTCCCAATTCACTCTTTTCTTTTTGATTTTAGATGGGAAATGTAAAGTCATAAGATCGATAGGTTGACTGTGACAACTATGTTTACTTACAGAGAGAACAGGAAATGAGAATGGGTGATATGGGTCCCCGTGGAGCAATAAACATGGGAGGTAGGGATTTGAAGCAAAAGGCTTTTGTAACTTATCATTTTTGGGGGGACTGTTTATGCTGTTTGTGGTATATTCTTATATCAGTAAGAAACTAAAATACGGAACCAACATTTCTAAAGGTGAAATCTCTTACATCCATTAAACTGGAATACCATACAATTATATTAAAAATATATGCTTGGGAAGAAAATTCTCATTTTGTTTTTGTTTGAAGGCTAAAAGATGTGTTATACATTCATAGGCTTAATGAAAGAAACATATAAACCAGGTTGTAATACAGCCTGAAAGTAGTTTAGTCATTACATTGTGTAATACAGCTCTGTCTTTGCAGTTTTAAAATCAAATTATGTTCCTTCTAATTGGCTTTTTGTTTGTTTGTTTTGTTTTTTGAGGCAGGACCTCACTGTGTTGCCCAGGCTGGAGTATAGTGGTGCAATCTCAGCTCGCTGAAACCTCTACCTCCTGGGCTCAGGTGGTCCTTCCATCTTACCAAGTCGCTGGGACTACAGGCACGCGCCACCATGCCTGGCTTATTTTTTGTGTTTTTAGTAGAGACAGGATTTCACCATGTTGCCCAGGCTGGTCTTGAACTCCGGGGCTCAAGCAGTTTACCCGTGTTAGCTTCCCAAAGTGCTGATATTACAGGCATGAGCCACCTGGCCTGTCCTAATTGGACACTGGAAATGGATAGTTTCTGAGCAGGAAATTGATAGGTCCTGAGTGTGTTTTTAGGCTTTTAGAGAGCGTTTTATATACATTTCTATCTTAAACTAGCTTTTTGTGTAACTTTAAACCTGTTTTCCTTCACTCTAATGAATATTGAAGTTTTTTCTTTTAACCTACAGTGTTGTGCACAGAAGTGCACTCAGTCTTTGTAGACTATGACTCATCAGGGGAATTACGTGTGTCGCCAATGCATGTTTTAGAGTTAACCAAGTTTTTAAGAAAGTATATTAGCAACTTTAGTATGGATTTGCTCGTATAGCCAAGTTGCAAGGGAAATAATGCCAAGTAAATAACTTAAAGGACAAACAAAAGCGTGCCTTACTAAATTTCATAGGCCTTACTAAATTTGAAATTTGAAATGTCATACATTTAAAAGTTGGGTAAGGAATTAAATTTTATGAAATGAATTGTCCCGCAAAAGCTGTCCCACATTTAATTGTCCCACAAAAGCTGTTATGAAGCTAAAAATCTTTATATAACTTAAATGTACATATTGTTTTAAAGATTACACTACCATGGCAAACAATATACTTAACATGCACACCCATTTACAAAATCAAGTATGTTCTTAGCATATATAGTCTATCAAATGAAACTTAAGTCATGTGTGAAATGAACATTTTCCATGATAAGCTTTTTTTCTTAAACTTCTATTGCCAGTGTTTCAGTACTACTAATCAGATAATGTAGAGTCATATATTGCTGTTTACTTGGTCACTTTTTACCAATGAGTAGTTAGTAAATATCTCTGGTATATGCAGGAAGCAAGAAACATGGCCCTTGCCCATAAAGAACTTAATTGTGAAATTACTGCAGTGGATACGTGAAATAATTAATGAACCGAGAGCGTCTGCATTCTAAATTAAGAAGCATAATTGAGTATAGTGATGTCCAAGTGGTCCAATATTCATATCTTTTTTTTAGAGTAAATGCTGGGATGGTATATAATACAATCCATGTAATTTTAAGGATTTTAGGAATAAGATTATTATATATTATACATGGCAGTTTAAAAGGCCGTTCTTATTAGAGTGACATTAACATCAGAGCTAAACTTTAAAATAGTATAAAACTTAAAACCATTTCTGATGGCACAGAGATACTCTGCAATTTTATCAGAAGAAATATAAGAATATGCCTTTAGAGTCCTTATTTAGTTAGGAATTGAAGATAACTTAAAATTTTTGTGACATTTTATTCACCAGAGGACCTATTTACATTTTAGCACTTACTCTCCTAAAGTCCAGTTTATCTAATTTTCTCTTCAGTCTTCATTCAGTGTGAGACTTCATCATAATGGTTTTCTAGAGCTATTAATCATTATCATCCAGTTGGGTTGTTGAGAAGTTAAAACTGTCATAACTCATCAAGTTACATTGATGGAAAGTGGCAGCAGATTTTCTGGTGTATCACTAGTGTGTATAACCAAGTGAAACATACATTATAATGCTACCTTTCTAGTAACCAGATAATGCTAACATTTCTTAGATCTTTAAATTTATTTATAGCTATGTGGTGGAAGATGTGAGTACTAAAAGTAAAACTCTAAGTTAACTACTGTGAGTTGGAAATATTATTTTTGATTTTTTTATACCCATAGATGTGTAGTTATTTTTGAACCCACCATTGTAAAATTACATTCTATTAAAGAGAAAGAGAGGAAAAAGAAACTAAATTTGTTTTCTGGGGGATAATTGAGGTAAGATGCCTCTTAGATACTGTTCTTATACTCTCTTCATTTCTAGTTGTAGAAATTATTAAAAATAGCTATTTAGGGCTATAGTGAGGGAGTGGAAATACTCTTGGGTAAAGTCTGTTTATTGGCAAGAGCATTTGGGGATGAAAGAAATAATTCCTTCCTATGAATTTGCTAGGTTTCTGGGGATTGGATTTGAAGGCAGAAGTACGATGCCAGGGGCTGGTAGGGACTCAGCCGTGTGGAGATTTCAGCTTCATTATAGTGTATATTTGAGAAATTGAGTTTTTATTGTCAGAAAATTGACCTGTGTAATGAAATACTAAAGAAAACCCTGAATTAGAATGGCTTTGTTATAAATTTTTAATGATAAGCAAGCAATAACACTTAAAAGGGAAAAAATTTTTCAAAGAAAATGCCTAAAAATATGTTGTATCTGAGGTCATCATATATGTAGTATTAGAGTGCAAACACTGTTTAAATTAATATGAGATAGGTGGATTTTTTTTAATGAAAAAACTTGAAATATTATCAGATTGTCCCCATTTGTGGAATTTAAGCTTGTCAGAAAGATCCAGATAGCTATATTAATATTTTATCTGTATTTGGTTGCGGTTGCTTTTAAAAATACGTTTTGTTATAAGTCATTTCAGTTTTTTTCTTTAGATTCCATATTTCAAAATAAAAAATTAAAAAAAGAGTACCTCCTGTAATTTAGCAAGGTATTCCATCAACTCAGGGAGGAAAAAAAAAACTAAGATGAGAGGCTAGTTATAATGATCTTTATTTATATATTGCAGAAAATGATTTCCTCTCTAGCAACTTAGCATAATTTACATGCTAATATTTTTAGCCATGGGTTAAAAAAAAATTAAGTGGTTTTGTAAGTGCTAATCCTTTGTTACTCATTTAAACTGGTAAAATATAGTCCCCTTTGTTAGGGATTATTTGTTTAAAAGCCTACTATAACAAATAATACTGATGTCTCAAAGCTTGCAAACTGTTAAGAGTCTCAAAGGCCCTAAAATGATTGATAGTTTCCTTCTTGATTTTATGTACGTTTGGCTTGGGGATGAAAATTCTAATTCTAGAGTGTAGGTAATGCTGTATTACAGAGTAGATAATGCATACCCCATTCTCAAGGAGTGAAAATAATTTTGATAACAGTCTTGGTATATAGATTGCATAAATATTGTTAAATTTTTAATGTTTACTAAACTAAGATAGGACAGCTCTAAGTATAGATTGTTTTACATAGATGCGTTTAGCCCAGCACCTGCTGGTAACCAAGGTCCTCCTCCAATGATGGGTATGAATATGAACAACAGAGCAACTATACCTGGCCCACCAATGGGTCCTGGTCCTGCCATGGGACCAGAAGGAGCCGCAAATATGGGAACTCCAATGATGCCAGATAATGGATCAGTGGTAATGTATCATAAACATTATTTTGATTATATTCAGTAATGTACACTTCTGCATCAAGGATAGCTTCACACTTAATATAATTTGGTATCATTTCTTTTGGCAGCCATTGAAAAAGAAAATTTTGTGACATCATATGTTGATTTATTACAGATAGTTTTTTTTTTTTTTCTTTTTTTTTTTGAGACAGAGTCTCGCACTGTTGCCCAGGCTGGTGTGCAGTGGCACGATCTTGGCTTGCTGCAACCTCCGCCTCCCACAAACAATTCTCCTGCCTCAGCCTCCCAAGTAGTGGACGCTACAGGCATGCGCCACCACGCCTGGCTAATTTTTGTATTTTTAGTAGAGACAGGGTCTCCCTATGTTGGCCAGGCTGGTCGCAAACTCTTGACCTCGTGATCCACCCACCTCAGCCTCCCAACGTGCTGGGATTACAGGCGTGAGGCACCGCATCCGGCTGAGATAGTTTTTAAGTAGTCCAAGAATTAGGATTACTGTCTGTGGCATGCTGTGGTACCTCAGTATATAGCAAATGCATATGTTAATTACAGTTTTTTTCTGTGCTTTTAATTTGTATCCATCATTTACCAGCATTCTAATGTTCAAGTATTTTATGATGGTGTTCTTTTCCTGTGTGGACTCTTTATGTTTGATGGGGACAAAAGTCCAATATGTATGAACACACAGTTTTCAGTAAATATTTTTGTTAAAAATATTACCTGTCATGATTTATTGCAAGGAATTTAGTTATAAAATAACATTAAAGTTTTTCTGTATTTCTAAACCACTATTGTGGCATTCTTTTCACAGAATTTTAAATTACATTTAATAAATTTAAAGTAGACAGTTTTTTGTCTTGATCTGAGAGTGTGAAGATATCTTTGTGTGGATTAAATACTATGAAAACAAGGTTTTTCTGTTGTAATTTTTATTATATTTAAATATATTGATAGCAGGAATGATACCTTTTATCATTTCCATTAAAGTCTATCACTATATAAATGGGACTTTATACAGGCAAACTGTTTTCTCAGTTAGTGTTTGTTAATGCTTGTTCTGAATAACGTTTTGAAAGGGAAGTTGTTTGGTTATCTATTTTGAAAAGACAGTTTAGTTTTGAAACTACTATATGAAATCTTGAGGCGCCCATGCTGCTAAGAAAGAAAAAGCACTGCCATTTAGACTCAGACTGGTCACCAATTGTAAATCCATCGTGATGAGAGATGTTAAAAGCAATGCATTGTATGTCTTAGATTTGAATGCAGCGTTTATCATTATTCTATTTGCTTCAAATGTAGTCTTTTAAGAATGTGGAGAAATAGGACGTGCTGGCAGTTGGATTTTTAAAATGATAGTTCATACAGGGAGATAAAGAGGCAGTGCACGGCTACTATGAACAGATGGCGCTTAACACAGTGATTGCATTTATTTCCTTCAGTAGAGGCTTTATTTTGTAGTAATATGTTTGAAAGCTAGTAAAAACTTATACTACTTTGGTTAAGTTTTTGTGTGGCATATAATCAATAGAAACATAGAAGTAACATTAACTGTCCCATTTTTTTATTGTCTCCCTGAAATTGTAAATTTTATTTAAATATCACCCTTGGTGTTTTTTGCACTGACATTTTACTGCTACACTTTAGGGAGTTCTGTCCAACCTTTGAGATTAATATGTATGATTATTGTGAAGTTTTTCAAAATGCTTAATTCATATGTTTAGTTGTGCTTATTAGTGCATGTTATTACATTAATTTTTAAAACTATTTTCCCAATGATAATATTTCAAGGAAAACACTCAGAAGTTTCTATACTGAAATCATAATTCTTTGTGTATGTTTGTATTAGTGCTTTCTATCTTCAAGGAATTGATGTAAAGATTTTTTTAGAATGTTTACTTTTAAAAAACAACGTGATGCTGCTCCCCAGTTTTATTTCTCTGATTTTTTTTTGAAAAAGTATTTTTCTTACATGGCATAGTTTCATGCAAGATAAACTTTTGAAAAAAGGAATAAGAGCTTTATTATAATATTGTTTAGGCTTAAGATTACATTTGCTTCTGTCACGAAATCAGTTCTTTGTTCTTGAAATTGGGGCATAGCATTAGCAATATGTAAATCTTCAGATGCTGCATTTTTTTTTAAAAAAACATAGTAACTAATTAAATTGCTCCTTTCTTCCTTCTATGTGTGATCCTGATTCTGCTGGACTTTCTGCCGAACTTCATGACACCACCACTTGGGATTTTGCCAATTTTTCTTGTCACTTATATTTGGCGTGTTCCAAATGGACTTCATATTCTGTTCCTTATTGTGTGGTATCATAGCACAATGACAGATTTCCTCAAGGACCGCCATCTCAGATGGGTTCACCTATGGGGAGTAGAACAGGTTCTGAAACCCCTCAAGCACCAATGAGTGGTGTAGGTCCTGTGAGTGGTGGTCCTGGTGGCTTTGGTAGAGGAAGTCAAGGGGGCAACTTTGAAGGCCCTAATAAGCGTCGTAGATATTAAACATTCGTTCATTCCTGGCTATCTAGAAAAAAAAGTCAGTGGTATGCCTTTATACTTTTACCTGTTACCTGGAAGAAATGGTTTTATTGTTAATGTATGTAGACTTAAACGTTTTTTTTTTTTTTTGTAACACTTGAGGTTTTGTAATTTTCTTTATTCATGAGCTTTGTAGATTAGAATGGTAATGATGCTCATCATTTTGAATGTTGAAATGTGTTTGTGACTTTAGCTAAATATAAGTATTCCATAGTACTGTGAAATCTATGTAGTTACTTAATCTCAATAAAGAAATCATTTTGGATAATTTAAAACTGTTATTAGTGGTATTCTCTTATGGTCTTACTAAACTTTGCTGTAACAGTAATGCTTTGGTTGCTTTAACTAATCCTAGTCGTTAAAAATGAAAATGATTTTGCTTTTTAATTTGTGCAAGTAGCACTGAAGATAGAAGCTTAATTAATGAAAGCTAATGTTAATAAGGGGTAGATAGAGTAGTATATGTGGGGGTGGGAGGGTATGGGAGTTTAATTTGTATAAACACTGATGTTCTGTGAAATCGGAATTTCCACCTACATTTCATATATATTCTGAATATTCAGGTATTCTGAGACAGATTATTAAGGATATCTTTGTCCTGTGCTGATTTTTCCAAATAAATCTTTTCATCTTGAAAAAAACTGTTTGAAGGCAAATCTCTTTTGCTTATAAAAAATAATACCTAGTTTTAAACATATCTGCCATTATTTATTTGGTTTCAATATCTAGACCTTACCTCAATTATTATCATACAGTTAGTGTTAAACATTCTTTAAAATAAAACAATACTGTTGGGTTGGCTGTTAAGTGAGGATTTGCTGTGTGATTTGTGGTGAATTAGGCATTTCTTGAGAATGTAGGTTTCTAGAAGTATTAAAAGATGGCTTGACTCTGCAGTGTTGTAAATATTTCCCTAAAGTTTGGACATTTCTCCAGTCAAACTTGTCTGGTGGGTTCGAACCGTTTGTCTCCAAGGAGCGGCAGTGTTTTGTTTTGTTTTTTAAATTGTTTGTTCATGTTTTTCAAGATAATGCTGAGACATCAAAGGAGTACAGTTCAAGAGGTGATTTTAAAAAGCAGATAATTACTTGAGAATGGCTAGAGTCATTGGAATCTGAATAGCTCCCTTTACTATCAAATACCTATTTTGATTTTCAGTACTAGGGAGAAACTGATTTTATCACATTATAATGTTTATTGCAAAACAAAGTCGTAACTGTATTTAAAAATTTTTATGTTGGTCATGTTTATTTAAAATTACATTTAAGGAATAATATATGACTCATACCACAAATCTAATTCATCAGACACTGATCATAGCATAGCTGTTTCTCATAAAACATCACAATGGTTTGCTATATCATGCTTTCAGCACCTTTCTGAAACATAGTATGCTATTTTAAAATAAACAGTATGTAAATAGTGGTGTCTGTTTTGCTGGAAGGTATAGTTTGGAAAGAAACCATTTAAATTTTGCATAAAAGCAGTTGGTTGTAAAGCATAATTGATGCATCTTTTATACTAATTAAAATTTTCGTAGGTACTCTTTCATGTTCTATTATTTTCATGTTCTATTATTAGAACTGTTTTCTAAAATTTACGGTATTCACAGGCTTTTGTTTTTGACAGTTCTTTAAAAACATGATATGCTGATTGTAAAATAATAGTCAAAGACTATTCTCATGTTTCTCATAAGTATGAGGTGATGGAGAATGGGATTTGCTTTAATTTGTGACATTAATTGGGATATGGGGAGTTTTAACATTGATTACAGTTTTTCAGTGATATCTGTTGCACTTAAATCTACATTTCCCGTCATCTATATTTTATCCATATAATTCTCAGGTAATTTTTAGCATTGTATTTCACTTCAAAGCTGAAATATGATTGGGAGAAACTTGATCCTTTGATGTTATACCAAGCTACCTTTGGCCAAGGCTGTGAAATTCTGTATGATTCATTCAAGAACATTTGAAGGCCAGTGCACAAAAAGATGTCTTAATCTCCTGAACATCCTAGTGTCCAGGCTCAACTCTGGCACCAAGAACAGAGTCCTACACAGCTTTTTCCCGGCATCAAGAAAATCCTTGTTCCGGCTTTACCAAGTTTACCCTGGGAGCAGTCAGCTTCTGAGTGACAGTCAAGTGGAGCGTCTCTGAACTCCTAGTTATTCCGTGCTTTTAGTGTTTTTGTATAGTTCAACTTTGTGGCTGGTTCAGTAAATTTTTTTTTCTTGTGAATTAGTATACCAAGGAAGATTTTTGAATATCATCTGCTTAAAAGTGGTAGATACAAAAATAAAGAGGAAATTCAGTAGTGTTAGCTTTCTAAGTAAGTGTGAAGTTGTCATATATGCTATCATATTTTTTTCAAAGAAGTAATATGAAACAATTTTAATATATAACAATGTTATGGTAGTTTGTGTCATGATTTGAAGTACTGAGTTTAAAGTCTTCAGGACTTAATGTTTCATGTGCTACTTGTAATTAGTATGTATAAAATAAAGGAACACTTGTTTTCCTAATAGTTTTATTCTAGTACTATATGTTGTTGGAATTTCCCCCATTTTTGTTTATTTTGTAAATAAAAGCATTTTTTTTCTTGACAGATGTAGATTTTAAAAAACTGATTCACTTGTGTTTTTGCAAAATTAAATTTGCTATTTTTCCTAAAGGTTTTTTTTTTTTAATTTTTCTGTGTAAAATCAGTGCCGAGCACTCAGTGAAAGAGATTGAATATTTTTATCCCTGAAATATCAGTAATATTAAGGGAAGAATATCTGCTTTAGCTGGAATTGCCATTTAATAAAATAGGAATTATCAACAAGGATAGTTACTGAAACTTTGGCTCTTGTTTTTCAAACACTAGTTGAAATAATACTTTTACAGTTTGTTCAGAAACATGCTTGTAGAATATTTCAGTAACTTGGTGCTTATATGTAGAGTCTCTAATAATTGTTAAATAGCAATGTGAATGATTAGTAGCCAATAATTAGTAAAGGGGGGTTAGGTTGATAATTACAACATAGATTCTGAATGAGAAAAAGGACATATACATGATTGAAATCAAGTAAGTTTTGTGAAAGGATGTGATCACATTATGTTAAAAGCTTTAAAAAAAGGGTTGAGATTTAGTGTCAGATGGTACTAGTCAAAAATAAATGGGCCACATCATTTTGAAAAAAATGGAGGAAGTTTCCTGGGGAGTAAGGTAGTATTTAAGTGTTTTCTCTAGGTGTTCAGAGTTTTGTTACAACATCTAATGTGTTAAAATATATTCCTGAGGTGTCAAGAGGATAGCAGTGATATAAAAAGTCAGACTTCTTATTTTCAAGAATAAGACAGTAAACACCCATATACGTATCTTCTAATTCAACAATTGTTCGTGTTTTCCTGTGTTGGTAGATATTTGTAGGCATGGACTTTTTGGGGGGATGGCAAACTACTTCAAAGTAAGTAGCAGGCTTGATGTTATTTCTCCCCTAAATGTTTCAACACATACCTCCTAAAAACAACATTTTTAGGTGAATTTCATACTGATGAAGATTCATTTCCTGAAATCAAAGAGTCTACCTCTTAAGTTATGTAGCCCAGTATGGAAATATTTCATTCTAAGCAAATCATATGATTCAATGAATAGGGAGTAGTCTTATACTTTACAAGAGCATTTTGTTTCCAGCAGCTTTCATTACTGAATTTTAAAAATTAAAATCATTTTTCTCTATTCGCTTTACATGTTTTTCTAGTGGTGTAAAATGAAGTATGTCGACCGTTTCCTAAGTGAGTATCCATCAGTTAATTTATGGACTGTTACTCTGGGGAAATAATGCAAAAAATGCGGGAAAAAGTTATAGTGTCTCATGTTTAAAATCTGGATTTTTCTAAATATCAAAAGCTGAGATGAACCTGGGCAGTTGTAGTGAGACTTTGTCTCTACAAAAAATAAAAAAATTAAAAAAAAAAAATATCAAAAGTAGTGTCTTCTATATGTTGTGAAAGCATTTTGAATTTGTTTTTGTTTCCTTGATTATGGAATAGCAATATTAATGATTGAAATTTGAAGCTTGTAAGACAATGTTTAAAGGCTTACCCAAAACTGTTGTTTTCTGAGTTTGACCTTTTTTTCTGTAAAACTGTTTAGATTATAAATATCTCTAAGAGTTCCTCTTTGTTGAAACTTACTGTTTGATTACACTTTTTTTTTTACCTGATGAAATAACAGTGTATGTGTTTTTTCTATTTTATGACATTTTGTTTTCTTTTTGAATAATAGAAGTCTATTAAATTTCCAGATTGAGGGTAGTGAAATTCTTAATGTTATATATAGCCAGAGTTTATACATACACATTAAACAAAATCTTTTTCAAGAAAATTTTATGGCTTCAGTTACCATTGTCACTATCAGTTCCCTCCTCTGCAAAAGATACTGTATTTTAAAAAGAATTTTGTCAGAATTGTTCTTTTTAAATTTGTCTTTCTCATTTAATCAGATGAACTTTAAAAGAGATGGTGTTCTGCTTGTACACATAAATAAAATTTCAGTTCTGTCTTGTGGAATATAAATCACTCAAATTTCACGTTCAGTCTCAAAATTAAGAATAGAATCAGAATTAAGTAGGATTAAGTGGAAGTGTACTTTGAACACATTTCGTTTTAGATTTTCTTCATATTTTAATATAAATTTAGTCAATAAGACAAAGTATTCATTAAATACGAGGTCGTACATTGTGTTGATAGTAATATAAGTGGACCTTATATTTGTTAAATGCTCTGTATAAGTGTTTTGTTGATGGTGTTGAAGACTTTGAAATAGATACCTTAATCTAAATTTTATCTTTTTATTTTTATTTCACTGTCTAAATTTTTATCTAAAATTTTTTCTAGCTCTTTATTACACTAAGACAACTTGACATTTTTATTTATATATTGTACATCTCATGTAACGAATAACGCATATATAAGCTAGTGTCACATTCATTCATTATGTTTTGTGTTTTCTCTCTGACTGGATCTCTGATACATTCTTTCCTGTTCTAGCTGCTTTTATGCAAAAGGGTGTTACATGTTTGTCAATCAACCAGGCTTATGTGAATGTTAAGAAGAATTATGTAAATATATAATCCTGTGCCTATTCCCTTTTGCCATGTTTGGAATACAAATTATTTACATTATTATCTTTTTATTTAAATAATTTACTTTTGCACATTATTTGTATTATTTCTTACATGAAAATTGAGAAAACATCTTAGTGTACATTTCGAGGTTAATTTTTCCTCAGGATATTTTTACATTATTAGATAATGTAAATCAGTATTAAGTTTCAGACAACATGTTGCCTGGTGTTTTTATGTATTGAGAAAAAGTACACTAAATTCTACATAGTCATTCTGTATGACTTTTAGTAATTTCTGACCTTTTTAGTGTTAGAGGCAATAATAGAACTTGCTTAGTGGTTACTCAGTGTATGTTAATTCTTTGAGTTGATTAGAAAATAATGTTCCCAGATTTGAATGCTTTACATATTAGGGTAACTTTGGAGTGAAAAGTCCAGGTAACTGAAAATGGTAATGGGAGTAATTGTCTAGAAAACTTTTCTGAGTCATACAAGATTTTATAAGGTGCCATGTCATTCAGAATTTCACTATATCCATTAATTCATTGTAACAACATGTATCAAGGGGACCTACTGTGTATTGGTCAGTTTTCTAGGGCTTAAGATGTAACAGTGGAAACAAATTCGTCCTCTAAATTAAGGGGCAGCAGCCACAGACATCCTTCTGAAGTTAGTAGTTCTCACACTTCAGCATGCATTAGAATCACCTGGGAAGCTCAACACAGATCTCTGGACTTTATTCCAGAGTGGTCTGAAGGTCTCTGGTGGAGCCAAAGAACGTGCATTTCTAGTAAATTCCTACATGATGACGCTGCTGATGTTTGTAGGAACCCTTTTGAGCATGTGTTTTCAGATACTGTGCCTCAAAAGAGGCTTTTTTGGTCGTGATTTTTGTTGTTGCTATAGTTGACTGTCCCAGTACATTGTAGATTGGATAAGATCCCTGACAGTCAAAACATCCTCAGACATTTACAGCTATTGCCAGTTGATAAGCACTACAAAAGTCCATTATTTCTGACTAGGAAACATAGTAGCTAGTGAGTGTTATTTAATGCATAAATTCATTTATCATACATTTTTAAACTAGGATTTCAAAACCTAGTTAATTCAAATGAAGAGGATATATGGAGACGTGTACTCTGAAGATTTTGTGAAACAAGTTTCCTCTTAACAGATTCTCAGCATACCAGTATGAGATGAAATAATGTAATTGTTTTTGTATCAGTATGTTTGGACATGCTTCTGGCTGCTGGATGAAGGTGCTAGAAAACTGTCCTGTCTTTGCTTACCCTCCTGGTGAATATGAATAGAATGATACAGTTTGGTGGATTAAAATGATGGCCTTACTTTCTCTTTGGTGTAAGCTTGTTTTGCTTTTCTAGCTTGAAGATAAAAGATTTGATAAGTGTATTTCCTAAGACCATCAGTATATATATTAAAACATTTTCTTTGTAGCTTCAGATGTGTGTGTGTGATCAAGGCCCTCTCAAAATTATGCAGCGCAATAAAAAATTAAAGTGGTTCATAATGAGAGCATATATTTGCTGTATTGACAGTTGTTTGTTCCAAAAAATTGTGACTGTACCAGTGCAAAGAAACAGTCATCTGATTTCAAACCTTTAATATCCCAGAAAGTAGATTCTATAGCATTGACTTTGATGTGTGTTTGTTAAGAATATCTACAAGTAGGAAATATTTAAGTATAGAGATTTGTTTCTAATTGTAATCTGGATATCACCTGGGGACTTTTACGCTGCTTCCCAAAAACCACCCTAAAATAGAATTTGGTATCTTCTCAGTTTTCCACATTAATCAACCATTTTGAGATTTTTGTAAACATAAATGGGTTTGGCTCTGAGAAGGTGCAATCAGTGTTATTTTTTAACATTGCACCAACCCCATCCCTCCCCCATTTTTTGTGTTCAGAGTCAGATTCCTTGCTGCATGGAGGCTCAGGTCTGTGACATTAGGCTGCCTCTACCCTAGGGTGGCTTATTAACCTATTTTCCAACTGAGGAATTCTCAGGCAGCCTAACGAGAGTAAAACTTTTTTTTAATCCCTTCTAAAAAAAATTATGTCGATACTAGATTTTTTTCACACAGTTTTTCCTGTTATGTATTACTAATTGTCTTCAGTCAAGAAATGATTATTTTTAACTCCTGTGACACCAAAATGAGTTATATCTCTACAAAAATCAGTGTTTAACTTTTATTCGTGGTACATGAAGACAGAAAAAAAAATGATAAAAATGTAGAAAGGGACCTGCTTTGAGTTTTTGCTTTGTGTCATCTTCTACATTACTGAAGTCTTCTGATTGGAATGTGGTTGCCTCCCCACCTGCATGCATATATAACAGCTCTAGCATTTCCTTACTGGGCAGCCATAGAACTTTAGATGATATTTGATCTGTTGCTAATATGTACATTTATGCATGATGATTAACTGGGAAAATAAGATGACTACTTTTTTTGTTTCTTGGCTGTGTATTGTGCTACTTTGCCCTTTATCTGGAGCTATTAAATTAAAAAAAAATTAATGGAAGATGGGAAGTTTGTGGAAAATAACATGCTCAAAGTTTTAGGGCTGGGAAGTACAATGTAGAAAAGGTGTGTTTACATTCTTAGTTTCTGCTTTGCAATATAATGTGCTTAACTTATGTTCTGCTGTTTGTGCTACAGGTATTAAAGTCAACTGAAGTATAGGGGTTCATGTCATGAACTGTTTGACATATAAATGAAATATTCTGTAGGTTGGTTGAAAATATGGATCTCATAGTTTGAATTATTTTGGAATTACTTGAATAATATAGAAGACTACCCTATCACAGCCAGTTTCTATTTATTTTCTGTAGGTCATAAACACAGCATAGATACACATGTTAAATCATTTATCAGTGCTTGAAACCCTCTTAATTACATACTGACTTCCTACAGTTTGCTGTGTAGACTAATTTCTTGCAGTTTGAACACTGGGAATCCAGCTATGAACACAGTGGACCAGTCCTTTGCCCCAATAGCATTTGTGTAATAGAGTGACAGATAATATCTTACCATGTAGCAATAAAGGCAGTAGAGAAAATGACAGCTACTCTTTTAGTTAAGGGCCTAGAAAATAGCTATCTTAGGAGACAAAGGGGAAAAGATTTTGATTTAGTTTGTGCTCCTTGAATTGAGTTGTGCTGAAGTAAGCGGCCACAGTTCTGCCTGAAGCTGAACCGTCCTAGTAGTAGTGGCATTTGGCTGTTGAGTCCTTGGAATGGGACTAGTGAGATGAGGAACTAAAGTTTTTATTGTAATTGACTTAAATTCAGTTATTGATAGAATATACTTGGAATGACTTGATTATATTAATCTACTTTTATATCTTTGATTTTATGTAATCTAATACTAAGTATTTTTGAGGAAAATTTTGCATCTGAATTAGATTTGCAGACTTACGAAGAAAAGAATGTAAAATTTCTCAACTTTTAAATGTGGCATATGCCGAAGTGATAATATTTTGGCTACATTGGGTTCAATAAAATAGATAATTAAGCTAATTTCACCTGTTGCTTTTTTCCCTCCTTTAATGTGGCTTCTAGGAAGTTTAATACTTCACATGTGGCTTGAAATATTTTTCTTGGCTTTGATCTTAGAAGAGTAATTTAGTCACATTTTGATTTTTTCCTTTCAATGATTGTAATCTCTGAATCTCATTACATAGGCTATAATTATGTAATTTATTGTTACCTTTTAAAATGAATAATGTAAGGTTGAAATTGAAAGTTTAAGTGTATATTTATAGTTAAGTGTCAGTGTGAGATTAGTTTCCTGAGTATAATTACTTGGTGTTTGCTGTCCTGCAGGGAAGGAGTTTGAGCACCAAGTTCTCAGGAAAGAAATCGTACACATTGTTTTACACCCCTTTCACTGTTACTTTCCTTTTGCGTTTGCTATGACCTTGGTACTATCCATAACATTTTTAAGCAAATGTTTTAAGTCCTGAAAAAGTTTGGTCATACAAGATTTCTCTTAAAACATTTGCGTGAGGTTACCTTGTTTATATATTTATTTTATTCCTTGTAGAATATCCATCTGTCATTTAGTAATTCATCTTAATTTCCTAGCAAGTCCTTGTCAGATATTTGCTTGGTGAATGAATGACACCAACTCTAGAACAGACACAGTATTTACAAATGAGGATACCAAAATGAACAAAATATGGTCCTTTTCTCTTTAAGATTTGAAGTTTAATGGGTATAGGTAGAGTTGTAAGGAAACTGACCAAGTTGTCGTAATAAAGGGCATAGAAAGTTCTTTGAAAACCCAGACACAAATAGTTCACTCACTTTGGGGAGCCTGGGAAGATTTCACTGAGGTGATAGCGTTTGAGCAGGTCCTGAAGGTGAGTAGATACTTGACAGTCGTAGGCTGGAGCATTGTGGGGTGGCAACATGATGTGGTCACAGGCTGGTGAGGCACTAAGCCGTCTAAGGGGAGGGAGCTAAGACTGGTAGCAGAGAAGTAAAGTTGAGATAAGATTATGGTTGATCACAGTTAAGGAGTTTAGACCTTTATTTACCTTGTAGGTGACTGCGAGTAAGGATAAGCCCCATTATTACAACTTAAAATAATTATGTTAAGTGTAAGAGTGACTGGACTGCAAACAGTGTTCTGGAACAGACCACATAGATCATGGATCCAGCCCCAGCCTCCCTACATCGAATTTGAAAGGATCTTTGGTGTCAGGATGGTTCAGATTCCAGATAAGAGTAATTCAGAGGTATAGTGAATTTAGCTGTTTCCAGTGTATTGGGAGCGCGGGGGAAGGAGATGCGAAGTGTCCTAGGGGTTTCTGGTTTGAATGATGGGTTGAGGATACTATGAACCGAGACACCAAAGGTAAGTGTGTTCAGGGTCGATGGTGAGGTGATTCATGTAGCTGCTAGAGGGAGAGGAGGGCATAATCTATTTGATTTTTGAATGTTTTGGTTTTGAGTGCTTTTAGGTAGTTGGGATTTTTAAAACCGTGGAAAATCTGCCTGGTAAATATATTATCTCTCAAGGACCTGTCATCTGTCACCAAAGATGACTATGATACCTTCCTAACTCATCCTGTTTTTACTTTTGCTCTTGCAGCTTATTCTCCACAAAATGCATCATTCTAAAACAAGACTTGGCCGGGTGGGCGCAGTGACATGCTGTAATCCGAGCGCTTTGGGAGGTCAAGGTGGGTGGATCGCTTGAACTCACAAGTTGAGACTAGCCTGGGCAAGATGGCGAAACCCCATCTCTACTAAAAGGGTAGCTGGGCGAGGTGATGCAAGCCTGTGGTTCCAGCTACTCGGGAGGCTGAGGCAGGAGAATGACTTGAACCTGGGAGGCGGAAATTGCAGCGAGCTGAGATCGCACCACTGCACTCCAGCCTGGGCAATAGTCAGACCTTGTCTCAAAAGTAAATAAATAAACAAAACATGACTCAGATTCTGCTTCCTTTTCTTTTCCAAACAGTAGTTTCCCATCTGAATTAAATCACAACTGCACGGTAGATCACAGGACTTTTATCTGATTTGGTCCGCCTTTGCAACCTCATCTACCTCCATCCCTCCCCGCTTGCTCAGTAAACTCTAAGGTGGTTACTCTGTCTCGCAGATATTTTTGTAGGTCTCTCTTTTTTGAGATGGAGTGTTGCTCTGTCACTCAGTCTAGGGTGCAGTGGTGCCATCTTGGCTCACTGCAACATCCGCCTCCCAGGTTCAAGTGATTCTCCTGCCTCAGCCTCCTGAGTAGCTGGGACTACAGGCACCTGCCACTATGCCTGGCTAATATTTGTATTTTTGTAGGGACAAGGTTTCACCATGTTGGCCAGGCTGGTCTTGAACTTCTAACCTCAAGTGATTCGCCCACCTCGGCCTCCGAAAGTGCTGGGATTACAGGCAATGATCCACCACACCTGGCCTTTGTAAATCTCTTGTAAGTGCCTTTCTCAGAACAGTTTCACATCAACTCTTTGCATTCATGTTGTTTTATCAATATATTTATTTGCTTGTTGTACCTACTTTGTCTTTTGTGTTTTTTCCTTTTTTTTTTTTTTTTTTTTTTGAGATGGAGTCTCGCTCTGTCGCCCAGGCTGGAGTGCAGTGGCGCGATCTCAGCTCACTGCAAGCTCCGCCTTCCGGATTCAGGCCATTCTCCTGCCTCAGCCTCCTGAGTAGCTGGGACTACAGGCGCCCGCCACCTTCCCAGGCTAGTTTTTTGTATTTTTTTGGTAGAAACGGGGTTTCACCGTGTTAGCCAGGATGGTCTCGATCTCCTGACCTCGTGATCCGCCCGTCTCGGCCTCCCAAAGTGCTGGGATTACAGGCTTGAGCCACCGCGCCCTGCCTTTTTTCAAGACAAGGTCTCGCTCTGTCACTCAGACTGGAGTGTAGTGGTGTAATCATAGTTCACCGCAGCCTCAAACTCCTAGGCCCAAGTGATCATCCGACCTCAGTAGTAGGGCCGACAGGTGCGTGCCACCATGTCTAGCTACTTTTAAAAAAATGTTATAGAGACAGGGTCTCACTGTGTTGCCCAGGCTGGTCTCAAATTCCTTGCCTCAGACAATCCTCCCGCCTTGGCCTGCCAAAGTGCTGGGATTACACGTGTTAGCCACTGTGCCCGGGAATGCCTACTTTTTCCCCCATCTTTATCAGTGTTCACACAGTGTTTGACATTTGATATTGAACTGATCTCAGAAAATTTTCAGGAGGAAAAATGGAGTCATGGTGTGGATTTAGGAGTAGAGTTTTTAGTACCAATTGAAGTGTTTGGATGAGTATCACAGATTGTTTATTCATTCAATAAATTTTTATTGAACATTTTTGTCTCAGTCTGTGCATATAATAGTGAAGAAAACAGACACTGTCCCTACCTTCTTTGAGGTTGAAGTCTAGCAGGTGGCAAAAGAAAAACTGGGAGAAGAAAGTGCATAAAGAAATTCTTAGATAACTCCATTATACTAAAGGGTCAGAGCAAGAATAGCCAGCAGGGAGGATGAGTAAATAGTCCAGCTCTTAATAGACATTGGTAGAATATGTACCCTGCCTAGAGAGGAAAGAGAAGAAAGTTAGGATGGATAGATAGGAGTTAAGATATCCTACTGTGGGACCAGAGAGTGGAATAGGTTGGCGGAATGGGAGAAGACTTGTTTTCAACGATCAATATAAAATTTAGAACTAACATCACGGTGTATGTTCTTTGTATTGATTGGCTATACCAAATACAATGGCGTTTGGTCTTGGTGGAACCCAAGCGGTAAGAAGACCAGAGGACCTGGAAGTAAGTTTAAAACGCCTACCTGAGGTTTCTCCAGGAAAGTAGACTTTTTCTAATTGAGTTTTAAATGAAGGCTACTGGTTTTATAAGTTTCTGTATTTTTTCTCTCACGCCTTTTCTTCCTTTGTTATACATTGAAGAAAAAAACAACCAACACAAATGGGAGAGGTTCACTGCTACGAGCAGCTCATCAGGAAATGATCAGAAGGGTCTTCTAGCAAAATGTAACAACTAGAACTCATTGTTGATGTGATTATCCATATATAGTTTCTATAGGTGATCATTATATATACTTCTTCAGACATTGATGGTCTAGTTAATTCTTCCAGTAATTGAACTTTAAGATGACAGTGTGGCTAAGATTTGCAGAAGAAATAATTCAGTAAGAATTGTATGTGATGAAGAGGACACCTAATCCTCTCAGGTTTTGATACATTGAATATATTGTACCAACATAGATTGAGAAACTCTTCTACAAATACTGGGAGGAGAAAAAGCATGTAATTAATGGTTTGAGACTTGGTATTTCACGTTAATGGTTCCTGTTTATGAGTGGATAGTTACTCAGGTACTGTGAGGAGTTCTTAAGAGTTACCGGTTTCCCTCTGCCCCATCCTTTTTTCAGTTGCTTGTTTCCTTTATCATGGTCTTTGCCCTCATATTTATTATGTTCAGTTGGATGAGTTACAGGAATTTAAAACACTACCTGTAAAATCGACATTGCTTTTTTGGATTGCTTTTACATATGGTGATTTCAAATGTTTTCTAAGAACAGACCAGATTAACATTTTTCTTAGTTATATGGTAGACATTACTCAGTTCCTGCATTTTGATTTTAGTCTCTGCTTGTGAAATATGTCAGTTATATTCTTTTCAGCATCCTGGGCTCTCTATTTTATAGTAAGTACAAGTTAGGAAGAATGGGAATGCCACCAAGTCTGGGGACCTGACCTCTGCAAGAAGCATTGTTTTTTCTTCTCTTCTTGACAAGAGATGATGAAAACTTGGGATTATGTGTAATTCAGCATATGCAAAGGGTTTTTAAATGTTCCAGTTGACATTATTTTACAGTTTTGGTTAATAATCACATTGTGGTAGTATATATAGTCTTAAGTACTTTTGGAGCATAAATAAATGGAATCAACTCTAGTTTCCCCAAACTCATTTTTTTTCTATATAGCTAATCTAGTATGAAATATACATTTGATCACATACAGTTTTCATGTGTGTTTTCCCCGTGTTCAGTGTCTTTCCCAGTTCCTTAATTTTGCCTACTCATTATCATCCTGTGTTTATTTTGTTTTTGTCTTCACCCTAGGCTTCCCTCTGGAGGCCTGCCTTCTCCTGCCCCAGTCTGAACTGGCTGCTGTTTAGAGCAGCCGGAGCAGAACTGTGCCCTTCAGACCTCAGTGCTTCTCTGGGTTGAATGTGCTCTTGGCTGGATTATCATTAAATGAACACTTGACAGCTGATGTTGACAGTTGACTATAAGTTTTCTGTTTGTGCTTTAATAGTTATTTTCCTTTGGCTAGTGCACACGCTGACACATAAAATAGCCTGGGTGCTAGTGTGGAAATACTACAATGAGTTTCTTTTTTTCTTTTTTTTTTTTTTTAAGAGTCTATCGCATCATTAAAAGTAACATATATTAAAATGCTAATTTAATGTGAATCTTTCTTTGATGCCATATAAACTAATAAGCAAACAGTGTATTTGGTCAACAAAATGAATGGTTTCTAAACAATCCATAGGGTCCATACATGAATTGCAAGAGATTATGTCATTGTTATATTTGTGAAGGGCCTGGATTGCTTGAGCTGAGTTAGTAGACGCTCAAGTCATAGATTAGGAATAACTGATTCTACAGTAGGTCTGGGTGGCATGGAATATAAGCTCCATCCAGCAAGGATTTGCTCCATGGAAGATAAACGCAGCCAGTGTCGGGTAGATATGAGGTGCTCCTGTCTTCCAGCAACTCCAAACAAGTGCTAAACGTTAGAAGACAGCACATTAATTATGAAGCAATGCAGAAAAGATCTAAGGGGGAAAGAAAAGGATGATCAACATCAATAATGGTATTAGCACTTTTAATAGTCAGCTTGAGACTTGTCTTACATGTGCATGAATTGAGAGGCAGGCGGAAGGAGAAATTCAAGAATACACAGTACAAAATAAGTGTTGGAATCTTGTTCTCAATAAAGCACGCATCTTGTTTTCATCAGCTTTTAGAGCATCGTGTGACAGGAGGTTATCTAGTATCCCATTATCTGTAGGAATCACCTGCTGTGTGTACAGTTCAGTAGTAGTGCTAGGTACACTTTGGTACCTTGACGGATTACACATGAAACCTGTTGCCCAATGTCAGTGTGTTACGGGGAGTTTGACAAAGAGAAATGCATGTAAGATACAATAATTGGGAAGGATTTTCATAAAATGCTCTTGTTTGGAGGTGGGAGGATTAGATAACCATTCAGAACAAAAGGGGAACTAGTGTCTATCTTAGTGAGTGTGTCCAGAGATTTGGGGAGGTAGAAATACCTAGGTATCAACTTCAAATGAGCTCTATCTGTTTTGGGGAGTAGATATGATCAGAGTGGGCCACTGTGAGCAAAGGCTGACAGTTTTATAAATGTGCAGAGAGCTGGTAGGAACCCAAAATGAGGCTGTAAAACAAATCCGGAATCTTACTCTGTGATAAAGACCCATTACAAAAATCAGGAGATTTTTGGCAAGAGAACGACAGTAGTCAGATTGCTATTTCAGATACCTAGTGATTGGCAGCAGGATGCATTGAATGGCCTTAACTACAGGAAGCGAGAGCAGTTGAGATGTGGGATAGTGGAATGGAGAAGAAGGGCAGAAATCAAGACGTGGGTTGATTATGATATAGTCACAACTGGGTGGTCAACTTAATATAGGGGATTTATGTGGAAGAAAGAAGGCAAGGATGACAGTTTGAAACAACCAAATGACAGTTTTTTTGGTGCTGCTGAGAAGAGGAGGAGAAAGGGCAGATGGAAAGGTTGGGGCCCTGTGCCATCTAGAAAGTGGGTTCAGCACAGGAAATCCTGATGCTCGGGGAAAAGATCTTGGCTAGAGAATTGTCAGTAAAGTAAGCAGCAATTGATAAACGAAAATATGAGACACAAAACATTTGCCAGTGTCAAATGTATGTAGGTTAGGGGGCTGAGATGCCCTCTGTACATCCACAGAGAGTGATTTCAGTGTCCCCTGCAGGACTTGGTGACTTTGAGTCTTGTACTGGAATACATGGAAACTGTTGAAGCTCCATAGAACACCGCAGTTGCATTGATGAGTTACAGAAACGCACATCCCAAAGAAGTGTACATGTAACATATACTAAAGATGGCATTATTTTTTAATATTAATTTAAATTTTTTGAGTTGGAGTTTTACTCTGTTGCCCAGGCTGGTGTGCAGTGGCACGATTTCGGCTCACCACAACCTCTGCCTCCCGGGTTGAAACGATTCTCCCATCTCGATTTCTCGAGTAGTTGGGATTACAGGAGTGCACCACTATGCCCAGCTATTTTTTTTCCTATTTTTAGTAGAGAGGGGGTTTCACCATGTTGGCCAGGCTGGTCTCGAACTCCCGACCTCAGATGATCCACCCACCTCCGCCTCCCAAAGTGCAGGGATTACAGGCATGAGCCACCGTGCCCAGCCCTAAAGATGGGTTTATTCATGCTTGGTCAGTGGCCAACATGAGGAAATACAGAAACGCTAAGTGGACTAACCCCATTCTCTTATTCCTCAAACTTAAAAGTTACCTAAATAGGCCCTTCATTATAGCCATCATTCAGATCCTCCTTTGAGATCTAGAAATAATTTTTATTACATTATCGCACGTTAGAAGAATACCTAATAAAAAACAACAGCCTTCAAATACTGTTTATACATAAACTATATTTTTGAATTTTTGGAATAGTAATGTGCACCTGGCACACAGAAATCAAGATACAAAGTGATGCAGAATGATAGTAAATTTCTCAGTATCATCTAACAGCCATCCAACTTCTCTATCCAGGGGCAACCACTGTTACTAATTTCTGTCGTATCCTTCCAGAAGTTTCTGTAGTCATAGATATATTTGTATATATTCTTAATACATCCACATGTCTCAACTTTTTTTCATGATCACTTCCTCCACAGAAGGCCTTTTAGACATTTTTTTCTAATTGACCCCCCTCCGCTGAGATGTTGACAACCTGGATAACTGGATGATTATGAGTCTGTCTGTGAAATCGGTGCTGCGTACATAAAAAGTACGAGTTTTGTCCTCTCCCTCCCCTAAGTAATTTTCTCCCCCTTGGGAGAGGGATTGCTCTGTTGAAAATGCAAGATGTGGAGCAATGCCATGGTAAGTAGTTGGGAGTTTTTTTCCCTGAATAAAATGGGAATTCAGCAGAGAGACTTGGCCCGGGTTATGATACGATGTAGCGCGCCGAGACGGAGTCTCACTTTTGTCACCAGGCTGGAGTGCAGTGGTGCAGTCTCGGCTCACCTCAACCTCTGCCTCCTGGGTTCAAGCGATTCTCCTGCCTCAGCCTCCCGAGTAGCTGGGATTACAGGCATGCGCCACCACAACCAGCTAATTTTGTGTTTTTAGTAGAGATGGGGTTTCTCCATGTTGGTCAGGATGGTCTCAAACTCCTGACCTCAGGTGATCCACCCACCTCGTCCTGCCAAAGTGCTGGGATTACAGGCGTGAGCCACCACGCCCGGCCAGCTTATTTTTTTAGAAAGGAATTAGGTTAGCTATTTAATGGATAATTGACTGGAGGAGAGCGAGAATCAAAGCACTTAGATCAGTTAGGAGAGTTGAAAGAGGTGATGGTGGCTTTGTCTGCAAAGATCCCTGTTGGCAGATAAATATGTAAGGGGAGAGAGAATAAAATGCATATAGCGGTAATGGCCGAAAATAAAGCATGTCTGTGTATATTAATGACAAAAACTGCTGGATACGATGCCTCCGAAGACATGTCAAGGGTGGTTGTCTATGGAACCCACAGCTGTAGGAAAGGAAACTGGGAAATGAGAAACTCAAGTCTGAGTTTTAACCTTGAGGTCATTGTAAGTTTTTTTGTTAGGGATTTGGGTGTATAAATAGATGACCACAGAAGGAAACTAAAATGGTCAAAATTCCCTATTTATCTCACCCTCTTATTCCAGTCTCCTCTTGACTGGAGAACCTGCTTATTGCCTGCTTCCTCTGCTCTTGCTGCTACACTAGTGGCGATTGTGCATTTTTATGTTACATTATCTGGAGTTAAATTCCAGTGCTCTTTCTGTTAGATTGAATTACTGTTATCTAATACACAATCTTCAGGCCTTCTGAGATGTTCAGGGAGACCTCCTTAAGGTGTGAATACTCTCCTAGAGGTGCTTTCTGTGCTTTTGTTGAATTAGTGAACAGGCCATTTGTCTAAGATGAACAAGTTATTAGCAGAATCAAAATAGGATTTCTTTATACCACATAGTTTTTCCTGAAATGATCACTGCAAAATTATTGGGAGTGCTTTTAATGAGCCCTGATTATGACTGAAAATGGGAAATAGTCTGTGTTCTAACAAAGGGACTGCAGGAAATTCTGAGGTTCACGTGGCGCTTACAGATGTGCTGTTAATAATGCCTTACCAAGGGCCAAGGGCTGTGCTGGGCTGTGATGAGGCGCAGTGCCATGCAGCTTTGCTGAGGGGAAGCGCCTGCATTTACAATGATGTGAAGGCAGGAAAAATTTGACATGGTAGATTTACAACTACATGTTACGGCTTTTCTTATACTTTGTTTTTCTGTTACCTATTAATCTGGTCTATAGAGTCTAAATTGCTCAAACTTTGTGGCAGCCAATAAATGAAATTTTGTACATTTATAAAATGTGAAAGATACTTTTTAAACTTGCCTTCTGTTTTTAGACTTTAGTCTCTTTTTAGAAGATGTGTTGTCATTCTATGTTAAAGCAAACCATTAAAACATGTAATGATCCTAATGTATTTTCATGTAAATACAGTTATTGGATACACTTGTAATTCACAAGTAGTGTTCCCCAGTGAGAGTTCAAGTGGTCCCCAGTGAGAGTTCATGCCAGATGGGGCAGCAGAAGAAAGGATCCTGACTGAGGCTGGTCATCAGACCTCGTCACGGATTTGGGTTAGCACCTGTTTCCCCTGCATTTAAACAGATGATCAGCACATAACACTGCAGTGATATTGGAGTAATGACCCCCAACACAACATTTTGGTATTATTTAATGCACATGAGTATGTAATGGATTCTGCAAGAAATATTTTTCCTAATTTGATATACATGTTATCTTCAAAATAAGTAACATTGAGGTGCTGTTTTTAAATGGTTTTACGTATGTGGTGTAAAATAAACTATTGAATATTATTTGACAATTTGTTTCCAGCGGCTTTTCATGATATATGAACATGATTGATACATTAAATAAGTAACATTGGGATTCTTGGCTGTGGCAGTAATTTACTTGAAATATTGAACTTTTAAAGAAAATAGTGGAGGCTGTTCAGGTAAGTTCATAATAATTTCTTGAATTAAAAAATGCAATTTATTGTTACTATAGTCCAGCATGGTTTTAAAAACTTACCTTGATTATGCAGTGATCAATGGTAGTTTTTCTCTTGACTGTTTTTGTTTTGTTTTTTCTATTATGCTTGAGAAATTCGTGTGATCACAAGAATATAATTCTGGATTTTGTTTTTGAGATGCCTTTGTAGGGATTTGGGGACAAAATTAAGGTTGAAAATTTTCAGTGACATGTTTCACTTCCTAACTAGCACTTGCCTCACTACAGTTGCCTTGCAGATAAAGCAGACAGGTATTTTAAGATCCATTTCAATCTTTTCTCTAGAATTTGGTATTTTGCAAGTCTGGACACTTGAAATGGAGTTAATTTTTCCTTTGAGGTCATTAACTATGTTTGATAAAATCATCAAATTGTACTTTATTCAACTATGAGTCTTTGCTGAACTTCACATTTGATAACTTACAGGAAACGTTACCATATAATCTTAAGAGGAAAAGATGGCATATATACATGTATTTTTTTTTTCCTGAAAAGGTTAACATTCTAACTGCAATGTTTAATTTTTCTTTAATATTTATCTAAACGTCAGTGTTATTTTTAATATTTATAAATGATTCCTGTGTTTGAACGTGGCCTTATTTTAGGTATTTATTTCTCAACGTTGAGTTGCTACATGAACTTACAAATAATTTTCTCTTTAAGAAAATGTAAAATTTTGCTTTTTAAAATTTAGGGTTAGCCTGTCAGTTATTCAGACTTTTTGAATTTTGTTCAGTGTGACTCAGTTTTCAGAAACGTAAGGTCTTATGAGCTCCTTTGTAGTCAATCCGTCCTATGTCAGAGGATGTCACTGTCGTGTATTGATCACCAGTGATAAATCCGTTTTAGAATTTCATAGAAATGGAGTGGTACAGTATGCACTCTTTTTTTCTCTCCAGCTTCTTCCACTTCACATAATGTTTTGGAAATTCATCTGTGTTGCTGCATCTATCAGTACTTGGTTCTCATTCTGCTCAATGACGTGTCATTCAATGAATATGTCACATTTTGTTTTTCTAGTTTTCTGTTGATACGCTCTTGGGGCAGTTTTCATTTTGGGGCTGTTGTGAATAAAGCTACTGTGAACACTCTGGTACAGGTCATCATGCATTCATTTCTCTTGGGGAAAATTCCTAGGTTCGGTATCGCTGAGTAGAGAGGAGCTTATGTTTCTTAGTATAGGGCAGTTTCTTTCTTTCTTTCTTTCTCTTTTGAGACAGGATCTCACTCTGTCACCCAGGCTGGAGTACAGTCGTGCGATCATAGCTCACTGCAGCCCTGAGCTTCTGGACATTCCACCCTCAGCCTCCCGAGTAACTGGGAATACAGGCGTGTGCCACTGCATCTGGCTAATTTTTTTTTTCAGTGAGAGACAAGGTCTCTTGCTGTGTTACCCGGGTTGGTCTTGAACTCCTGGGCTCAAGTGATTCTCCCACCTCGGCCTCCCAGAGTGCTGGGATTACACTTGTGAGCCACGCTGTCAGTCTAGGGCAGGTTCTATTAATATGTTTCTTTCTAAAGGGCCTGTCCTGTTTTCTTTTCCCGTGAGCAATGTATAAGATTTCTGTTCCTCTGCATCCTTGACAACACTTCATACTGTCAGTCATGTTAATTTTAGCCATTTCGGTGAATATGTCTCATTGTGGTTTTCATTTGCTTTTCCTCATAACTTGTTTTAGTGAGCCTGACATTGTGAACATTTTCCAATAACTTAAGATGTTGAGTACCCTTTGTATACTTTTTTTTTTTTTTGGCCATTCAGCCACCCGCTTTGTAAAGTATTCCTGCTTTTTCTTTGATCACCGTACACCCATATTGCTATTTAACTGACTTTTGTGGTTTCATTGCCGTTTGCTGTTAAAACTCATTGACCTATGTGTAATCTGTGAATGTGAAAATGAGTTTAAGCATAGATAGCTTTATTAGAATTCTGAGAAGCCAGATGATATTGGGAATCCAGAATTGAATGTTCATATTACAGATTTTTGCTTCTTACAAAATATCAGCTGAAAGATGGAACTTTTGTATTAAAACATCATCCAGTTAGTTGTCCAATTAACTGAAATTATATTTTAATATGTTAAATAATTTGTTCATCTATTGAAGTTATATTACATCAAAAAGTAGTATGACCTTGTGGATCTGTTGTCAAGTTCTTTCATGTTTGTTGCTTTCATAGGCGTTTTCTCAAGTTTTCTTGGAAAATGTTGGCTTTTGAATTTTTTGCCTTATTCTTTTGCTATATCATTCACTGAGTCTTCTCTATTTCTTTATACTCTGTTGAAAATACATTCTTTGTTGCTTAAAGAGAATCTTCCAGTTAACACTAGAATAGAACAGCTTTGGTGAAAGGTAACACTGTATATTTTGACAGCTATGAATTGCTTGTAATAGCATTTAGTTTATTTATTGCTTTAGCAGCCAGTGTTGTGATCTGTGCCTTTGTCATGAAGGCAAAGGATCATATTCAGTTGTAAACACTCCTCTGTATAAGATTTCTCTGGTGGTTATGTTAGATAACATGGAAATCCCTACCCCTCCAAAATCTGCAGACTTCAGAGCATACCTTTCTCCAAAGGGAAACCCTGCTGTTGAACAGTGAACATGCTGGTTAAAAGAATGCTGGTCCCTGTGGCTCAGCACAACAGGTGTCTGCCTCACAGGAAATACTTGCCTTTTAGGGCATCTTTCAACATGCCATTGTTAAAATCCTGTTTCTTCAAGTTTTACAATTCATATATGTTGTAATTTGAACAACTCAGCCTTGATGCTCATTAGGTCATCTATTATCTGTATTTTATACATTCATTCCTTAGGACTTCTATTATATATAATTTATATATTACGTAACATATAACATGTAATACATGAATAATAGTAGACCTTGTGTCTTCAGGGAAAAGAGTATCTTCTTTTACTCAAAGGCTGGGAGAATGTTACATCCAATATTACATAGTTTACCATTCTCAAAAGAATGGGGCTTCTGTATTTAAAAATATCTTTACATTTTGTTTTATTCTTTGTTAGAGATAGATTCTCACTCTGTCACCCAGGCTGGAGTGCAGTGGCATGATCATAGCTCACTGGAGCCTTGAGCTCCTGGGCTCAAGTGATTCTCCCATCTCAGTCTCCCAAGTAGCCAGGACGACCTGTGTGTGCCACCACACTCAGCTAATTTTTACATTTTTTGTAGAGTCATCTCCCTGTGTTGCCCACACTGGTCTCAAACTCCTGGCCTCAAGCAGGCCTCCTGTGTCGACTTCCCAAAGTGCTGGGATTACAGGCGTGAGCCACTGTGCACAGCCTTGTATTTTAATGTTTTATTCTTTAAGTCACAGAGAAGTATGTGTGGTATTGACTGTTTACATTTCCGACCATATGAAAAATGTCTATTCAATCTTACGGGGTGGTTAGAGGGGCCTTTTTTCACTCGCTCTTGTTCAGATGTTTTGGCATGAGGATAAAATCTGCCGTTAATGTGTGTGCAGTTCTTAGTGACCCAATTTTACTCTGAAATTAAAGACAGGCCTGTGTTCAAGGTGGCGTCGTATGGTTGTTACAGTTATACTTTTAGGATTTCACTTAAAGGAGACCTTTTCTTTTAATTTGATTATTGGTGGTTGTTTTTTTTTGTATTTGGCAGTATCACTTTGATGGAGACGCTGTTCTTCAGAATGAGGAATATTAAGTGCTGTCTTTGTCTTAGCTTTCTAGGACTTCACATATTTTGAAATGCATGAGTATCATTGAATAGATGTACTTGTGTGGTAGCTCATTGTGATGGTTTTATTATGGTTGATTACAATGCAGTGTACCATCAGCCTTGTCACTTTTTTTGTAAGACTAAACAGAACTCTAATAACTTGTCAAATTTTGAATACAAGTAATAAGAAAAAATTACCCTTTTAAAAATTAAATATTGGGCCGGGCGTGGTGACTCACACCTATAATCCCAGCACTTTGGGAGGCTGAGGCTGGTGGATCACCTGAGGTCAGGAGTTCCAGACCAGCCTAGCCAACATGGTGAAACCCCATCTCTACTAAAAATACAAAAATTAGCTGAGCGTAGTAGCATGCACCTATAGTCCCAGCTACGTGGGCAGCTGAGGCAGGAGGATCATTTGAACCCGGGAGGTGAAAGTTGCAGTGAGCTGAGAACACCCCACTGTACTCCAGCCTGGGTGACAGAGTGAGACTCCATTTCAATAAATAAATCAATAAAAATTTAAAAATTGGCCGAGCATGGTGGCTCACGCCTGTAATCCCAGCACTTTGGGAGGCCGAGGCAGGCGGATCACAAGGTCAGGAGATCGAGACCATCCTGGCTAACATGGTGAAACCCCATCTCTACTAAAAATACAAAAAAACTAGCCGGGCGTGGTGGCGGCGCCTGTAGTCCCAGCTACTCGGGAGGCTGAGGCAAGAGAATGGCGGGAACCCGGGAGGCGGAGTTTGCCGTAAGCAGAGATCGTGCCACTGCACTCCAGCCTGGGCGATGGAGCGAGACTCCGTCTCAAAAAAAAAAAAAAAAAGGAAAAATTTTAAAAATTGAAATTAAATATTGACAACTAAAACTTGGCTAAATTCTGGCCGGGCGTGGTGGCTCATGCCTGTAATCCCAGCTCTTTGGGAGGCTGAGGCGGGCGGATCACGAAGGTCAGGAGATCGAGACCATCCTGGTTAACACGGTGAAACCCCGTCTCCACTAAAAATACAAAAAATTAGCCGGGCATGGTGGCGCCTGTGGTCCCAGCTTCTCAGGAGGCTGAGGCAGGAGAATGGCCTGAACCCGGGAGGCGGAGCTTGCAGTGAGCCGAGCTCGCTCCACTGCACTCCAGCCTGGGCGATAGAGCAAGACTCTGTCTCATTAAAAAAAAAAAAAAAAAACTTGGCTAAATTCTGGAAATTACTTTTCTAGGTTTTAGTAATGGTTTATAAATTGAGTGTTCACATATTTGAGAAGCTGAGAATGCTTGAAGTTTTGAGTAATCCTGATGTTACTGAGAAGGATTAAGTGATCCTGTTGTCCGGTTTGGTTTATGGTTCTGTTTATTTTTCTTGTCAGCCTTTACTGTACCAAAGGCATAAACAGTTGTTCCTCCATTTCCTAGGAGGTTGCTTCTGCCCCCCTGAATATCAAAATCTGCAGATCCTGAAGTTTCTGACATAAAATACTGTAGTATTTCACATATCCTGTGCACATCCTCCTATATGCTTTAAATTACATGTTACTTATAATACCCCATACAGCGTCAATGCTATGCAGTTATATTGTTTAGGGAATAACGACAAGGAACAAAGTCTATACATGTTCAGTATAGACACAACCACTGGAGGCCTAACTACATTTTCTTTCTCTGTCTCTCTCTCTCTCTGTCCTTTTTTTTTTTTTTTTTTTTTTTCCGAGAAAGGGTCTTGCTCTGTAGCCCACGCTGGAGTGCAGTGGTGTGGTCTCAGCTCACTTCAACCTCCACATCGTGGGCTCAAACGATCCTCCTGCTTCAGCTGCCAATTATGTGGGACAACAGGCATGTACCACCACGTGTGGCCAATTTTTGTATTTTTTGTAGAGACGGGACTTTGCCATGTTGTCCAGGCTGTTCTCAAATTCCTGGACTCAAGTGATCTGCCCACCTCAGCCTCCCAAAGTGCTGGGATTACAGGCGTGAGCCACCGTGCCTGGCTTCTAACTGCATTTTCAATCCACGGTTGAGTATAAGAATACAGAGTCTATAAATTCAGAGCTTGCATACAAGAGTAGATAGTATGCCAAGTGCTGGTGGAAATATATAAAAAATAATTTTTTGTTCATTTATGCCATACCTTGTTTTAAAAAATTCTTACAGGCCAGGCATGTTGGCTCACACCTGTATTCCTAGCACTTTGGAAAGCCAAGGCTGGAGGATTGCCTGCGCTTAGGAGTTCCATATGAGCCTGGACAACATGGTAGAATCACATCTCTACAAAAAAATACAACTACTAGCTGGGTGTGGTGTTGTGCACCTGTAGTCTCAGCTACCTGGGAGGCTGAGGCAGGAGGATTGCTTGAGCCTGGGAAGATGAGGCTGCAGCGAGCCATGTTCATGCCACTGGTACTCTAGCCTGGGTGACAAAGCAAGACCCTCTCTCAAAACAAAAACAAAAACTCCAAAGATTTGATTACAGGGACCCCATGGGTCCTCTTGGGTTCCTGGAGTGCACTGGGGTGTCTGTGGGTCCCCTTTACTTGCAGGCACAGTCTTGACAGTTTCTGCATACGCGTTTCACATACACTTTTTGCGGGGACAGTTTCGGGCTTCATCCAATTCTCAGGCAAATTGAGACCCAAGTGGGTTTTAACAACACTGATCTAGGGTAATGATTTACATTTTTGGATCATGGACCCCCAACAGTTGAAAATTGAGCACACAGCTGTATGTTTGTGTGTCCCAAAATGCAATTGTGTGTGACTGTATGAATAGTTCAGGCATATTATAAAACATATATAAGGATAACAGTACACATAAACCTGTCCTCTATTGAAATATTTTGGGTACACGCTCTTTGAAGAACGTTGATCAAGGTCTTACTAGGGTAAGAGTCTTTTTCTGATTGAGCACGACACACACATTTGTATTCCCTAGAATACCCTAGAGTGAGGGTCCTCTGTGGGATTTTGCATTACAAGGTTTCAAGCTGTGTTGTGCTGAAGTATCAACAATCTGTACAAGAGGGCTTGTGGAAATAAGGAAGGACTTAGCAAAATAAATTCTTAATAAATTATTAGCAGATCTGAAAATTATTTGGTTAAAAAAATTATTTGGTATTTGGGACTTAATACTGTTTACTGTAGAAGATAAAATGAAGCTGAATTTTAAGTCAGTTGATGTTCTTTGAGGAAATGGAAAGTACTTTGAATTTAAAAAAATCCTTACTGAATGGAAGTAATCAGAGCACGCAGCACTAAATGGCATCAAAATCTCAATTACTGTTACAAACTTTATGAAATGAGTTAACTCTGATTTCTCTCATTGTTCATTGAAATCAGTTTTTAAAAAGGCTAAATCTGATTTCATTGTATTTCTAGGGTGATAAAAGAAAACATGGCTGAAGTTACATGAAGTGCAGCTAGCAGTGTAATTCAGGAGTTAAGACCAGAAGTACTGGAATCCTACCTCCTTTCAGGTCAGTCCGTATCTGCTCATTGTTTCCTAACAGAGCCTCGAATATTCATTTCTTCCTGTTTTTTTCTAGTCAGTTCTTCCTGATTCTGTGGACTGTAATGAACATAAGTCATGGTCCCAGTGTTTTGAGTCAGTAGAATATTTATGAACAGTTAATAGCTGAAGCTGAATCCTCTCCAGCGTGGCCTGTCTTGGTAGGAAACCCTGGCATCACAGCTGGTTTCTCAGCAAGTCGAGAGGGGACTTGAAGCTTTGCCTTGCCCTCCTCTTTCCTTACTGGTGTAATGCGTATATTGATTTGTCTTCAGGTAAAACTGGACTAAGAGGGGAAATGACATATCACAGATGTCTTGGAGTGAGGAGAGAGAAAAAAAAGGTCTTTGTAAAAAATTTCCTGTTGATTTTTAATGATCTCCAAATTTAGAATTTTAAACTTGTGTTCCTTTGGAAAGTATGTAATCTTAAAAATGGCATCAGAAAATCAGATGCATTCCTCCTCCTCTGCTTTCTACTTTTTCGGAGAAGGGTCACAATTTTTCTGTTCTTTTGTTACGTCACACATAAAATATTATTGAAACATTAATGCAGTCTTTATAACAAAATTCCCATGGGTACATTGTCATTCTAATAGATCCAGAAAGTATTAAGTGTATTTCTTTTCTAGCTTTTGTCTGGTGATACTAAACATTATTCTGTCTTATTCTTGCTGCTGCTACAAGTGGTTCTGGGGACAGGAGTGACTGTTGCCCGAGAGCTTCTTGGAAATGAAGGATCTCCCACACAGGACAAAGACTCCTGCAAGTCGAAAAGTCCGTTTTAACTGTGAAGATTAGGTCATGTGTACTAATGAAGATGTTTCTTTTCTAGGATTTGCGCGCACTTGGTTTGAGATGATGTATTCCATAGTTTTGAGAAATTTTACCTTTTCAAAGTATCTGACACCTCATGCAGCACAAAAATGTGACAGCTGTTTTGCATACTATACCCAGCTCTAGAAAGTTAATCTCAGGCTTTGGTTCTCAAGCCTGGGCCCTAGACCAGCAGCATCGTCATCTGGGAGCCTCAGAATGTACATTCTGAATCGCACCCTCAGCCTATGCAACAGAAATTTTGAGGATGGAAACTAGAGAATAATTTTATATCGTCTATGGAGATTTTATTGAAATTAAACTTTCAAGTTGCTGTATATGTAGGTCTCTGAAAATCCAAAGAACCAATCTCATATATGGGTAAGGAAATACATGGGAAAGGAAAAATGTGTACATAAGCTATCTGTGGCATAGATCAAGCCTGTGGCATTCTGTGGCCTTGAGAGAGAAGGGGAGAGAGATTTTAAGCTTATCAAGTAGATTTGTCATTGGAACTTTAGGATTTTTAAATTTTGGTTAAAAAATGTGAATACTGTTACTTCAGTTAAAGAACTCCTCTTATAGATTTTACTTCCTAACAAAGTGAGTGAAAAGAAACCGGTTCACTCCAGAAACATGTAAAGAAAGTAAAATTATTAAAATGCCAAATATTTAATTCTTGTGACAGTGAATCTACTTTTATTATAAAGAGTTAAGAAATTGCCATTTCCATGACAGTTTCCTCCTTCAACAATCTTAATATTGAACCTTGAATTTATTTAGGTCTGCCGGTCAGTGATTCTAGTCTAGCAAATTACTTTAGGACTGAAAGCTCTTGTTTCTTTAGAAAAATATACTATGGAGATTAGATCCTGTTTACTAGTGAAGACTCTGTCTCTTTTCCAGGTCAAAACATTTTGTGGGAAATATCCTGTTCGTGACCTGGAAGAAACAAGACAGAAAACAAATCTTACCTCACTTACGAATTTCTTACTCCATACAAGCAGTTCATGGATGTCTGGGCAATCATAGCACTTTCCATTTAAAAACATGCTACAGGGGCACATTTTCTGTGGTTAAAAATGATCTCTGGAATAATTGTAAACTGCAGTTTTCCTTTTTATCGAGGGTTTTGGCTTTTTATTTGTAAATTAAATCAAGATGTTACCAACTCCTTGGTGTGGTGGTCTTGCCAGCTCACGCTGGGGCTCACGCTGGAAGGTAGTATGGCAGCAATGCTCAAATTCAGAATAGCCAGCAAATCCCTCCTTTCAGTGCTCTGACTGGGAACCATTAGAGGGTTTTTAAAAACCATCCCTCATAGCCCACAATTTTGGGTTAACTCTCAAAGTTGGGAATAAGCAAACTGGCATTGTTGGGAGAAAAATCGTTTTTACTGAAGCATGAACTGGCTCAGGCAAGCAAATAGCGGGAGTTGGCACAGGAAGGCGAACGTGCTGTGGGGATGCGTGGAGGCGTCACCTTCAAAACTAAAGTGGTGCCAGGAGGACCAATGCGTCCTTGATCTTGTTCCCATTTGACTGAATTGTGAACCACTTCACTGTCTTCACAGTCTTGCCACTTACCCAATGAGGCTTTTCTGAACCTAGAAGGAGACGTCTAGAAATCCCAGCTTTGCTATGTAAGGACCATTAGCTGCAAGTCGGTGGAAGTCTATAGAAAGCAGTGTGAATTCCATAGTGGTCTTGACTTAGCAAGGATTTGGGACAAGTCTAAAACTTCAGACTTAAAGCTTTGACACGTTAACTGCATAAAATATTGAACATTTTGAACTTCTTTAGCGTTTGTCAGTTCGCGACCCAGGTTTTTCAGTCTGTTGTATGTTTCCTGTTTTTCCTTGTTTTGCTAATCATCCTCCTTGAGCTTCTCCACTGTTTTTATTCTGGGCATCCAATCCAGCCTTTCACGGTGTGTGCTTCCTCAGGCCCCTGGTTCACATGCCAAGTGCCCTGTAAGCCTCGCCGCACTAGTGTATGCTCACCAACAGTCTGCTTCGTTTGGGAGGGTGCTTCACTTCCAAAGCTACCCAGTACGACGTGTACAGTGCAGCACAAAGCGGAACTCAGGAAGTAGCACCTGAGCTTCAAATAGACTTTCCTGATCATTCTACTGAGTAAGAGTCTCCACATTTAAGAATCAAGATAGGATTGACTTGTGAGGATAGTGTATTTTTGGACTGAAACCAAACTCCTCATGTCTAATTGTAGTTATTCAATGTTACCAGAATCCCTATTTTTGGCAGAACAGACAAAAGAATGTGTAGTGTACTTTCTACTACAGCCATTACAGCAAACTAGATCTGAGTGCTGTTGCTAGTAAATAGCCAGATTATGTTGTCCTTACCCAAGTAGACAGTGGAAAGGAACAATGGCAGAGGACATGATGCGCGTCTGGCCACAGCCGTGCATCCCATGTATGGCGATCTCAGTGCTGAGATCACCTGTCCTCGGCCGTGAACTGAATCATGTCCTAGTGCTGTATCCGACTTCATAGCTTTCCAGGGGAAAAGACTAGGAGATCTGTGACATGACTAGGTCACATAAGCTGTGCTGCACACACTTTACCCTACACGAAGTTGCCCTGGGCCTTGACCTATAGTTCTAAACGTCATCTATAAACCTTTTGGTAAGGTGCTGCCTGAGAACTGCTTTGTTTTTCAGAGGGATCATTGCTCAGGCTTTTTTCCCCAATAACTTGAACTATTTGGCGATTCCTGTTTGGTTTGTATCTTAGACAGCCCTGCCTTCCTGATGAACAGTCGGTCACCTTCTCACGTGTTCCTGACACTGTTCACATCTGTAGCTGGAGTCCTGCTGTCTCCTTTACTGCTCCTGACCTGCACTGCAAACTCAGATCTCCCTGTTCCCCCGGAAAGCTATGAAATCAGATATACTGTATGATTCAATTTAGTTGAAAAAGTCCAATCTCGGCCCTCACTTAGCTAGAAAACCACAAATATCTACTGTCTTTTAAAGTTTTGAGACTTGAGACATAAAAGGAAACAGACCAACATCATAGAGTTTTATTGACAAAACCATAGGAAAATGCAGTTTTAGGATGTAAAGTAAAAATGGTTCTCTGAAATATCTACACAAACGTGAATGCTGAAAAGTTTTCATTAAAATCGTATTTCATACAATTATAAACTAATGAGGAACAAAACAATTGTCACCTTCTCCATAACCCAGCCTGAGCTCGACTGACGCTTGCCTTGAGCAGCAGAACTCTTCCCAGACAAGACGGCGGCTCCCACACAGCAGCCAGGCTTCGCTGTTACCTAAGCTCCATCTTCCCAGTTGGTGTTCAAAACTAGGGCACAAGATCTGGCTTTTCAAAAAAAACGTAGAGACTCCCAAGAAACTTTTTTTTTTTTTTTTTTTTTTTTTGAGACAAGGTCTCATTCTGTCACCCAGGCTGGAGTGCAGTAGCCTTTGATGGCTCCCTGCAGCCTTGACCTCCCCGGCTCAAGCAATCCTTTCACCTCAGTCTCCGAGTATCTGGGACCACAGGCGTGTTCCACCCCGTGTTACCCAGGCTGGTCTCGAACTCCTGGGCCTAAGCAATCCTCCAGCCTCAGCCTCCAAAGCACTGGGATTATAGGTGTGAGCCTGTAATATTCTTTAGGCCTCATAGTGTACAAGTGACTACAGCACATTTACAAGTGACTGCCATCTCCAGAATGTGTGGCCACTGTCTACTAGAAAAAGATCAGGCCCCCCAACCCTTTCAGGGGCAGCAAACCCACACTTTATTTGGTGCTTGGGTAACTTGAATATAACATGGCTCCCCTTGCTGTAAGCAAATGCTTTAGAGCTGAACTTTTTCTTTTTCTTTTTTTTTAAAGCACAAGTTCACCAGGGCTAGTAGAAATTTCAAGGAGAATCACTTGAACCCAGGAGGCGGAGGTTGCAGTGAGCTGAGATCGTGCCATTGCACTCCAGCCTGGGCAACAAGAGCAAAACTCCGTCTCCAGAAAAAAGAAAGTAAGTCTTTAATTTTCTTAAATAATCCTCATATGTACTATCCACATTGTGGAAAAACTGAAATACGCAGTCTGGACACTGCACTGAGATTCCAGCATACTGGCACAGACACAGCTATGTCGCGTCTTACAGACTACAACAGACAACAGGCTTAACTGCAAGAGGTTTACAGACAAAACTTGACATAGATGTGCTAGGAGAATTCCAAACTGCTGTCAGAGAGAGTGTAGGAATGGGTCTGAAGAGAACTCCACCCAATCCCTGCTGTTCGGTCACTGCAGCTGCACTCTGTATGCACCTATTAGCAACTTAACCTGTTGAAAGAAAAGAATGCAGCTGTCAGTACAGATCCAGATTTCCCCTTTCTTACAAGAAAAAAACCACACATGGCCAAGATCTGCTTCTATTATTTGGCAGTATTTTCAAGTTGCTTATCAATTTACATTGTTAGATCATTGCCATTTTAATTCAAGAAATAATTCCAAGTGCTATTAATGTTATATTACTGTTTTATTAGAGAGACTATTTTGTCCAGCTTCCTTTCATACAAGAGGTTAGGGACCGGCCTAAAGACATATATTTGGCAATTCCATACCAAGGCCTAGAACATGATTCAGATGGTTCCCTCCTCTACAGAGGCGTTCTTCTCAGCTGCAACCAAGTCCTTTTCCTGCCGCATTATTATGTCTAACACACTAGATTGAGAGAGGGTGCACCGAGCATCACTACCCTAGGGAGTGCGTCTCTCTAGGACAGGTACACCAGGATTCTTGGAATTTTTTTCTAATGCTGATAAAGTAATCTGGAGTAACAACTTGAGTACTGACACTACATATGAAGAAAGGATTGTCACCTTGGCAGAGGGTGCTTCTGTCAACCTTATGAAGAGTTTATTGGGACCTGCAATAGGGCTGAATGAGTAAACAAAATGACTGTCCTACAATGGAAAGAGAAAAAAAAATCAGTGCTTTTTCAAACTTACACCAGAAACTATTACAACAGCAATGATGTAAAAGAATCATAAATAAGTTTTGTTTTTTATTTCATAAGTCAAGATGCTGTGGAGGAGGCCAATCGCTTGAGCCCATAAGTTTGAGACTAGCCTGACCAACACGGTGAAACCCCATCTCTACAAAAAATACAAAAAATTAGCCAGATGTGGTGACACGTGCATCTGTAGTCCCAGGTAGTTAGGAGGCTGAGGCGGGAGGATTGCTTGTGCCTGGGAAGTCAAGGCCCCAGTGAGCTGTGATCCGCGCCACTGCACTCCAGCCTGGTCAACAGAGTGAGACCCTGTCTCAAAAAAAAAAGGTGACTTACTTTTCCCTTGATTTATTAAAAATATACAAATGACAAAATCAGTCCAGGAAACTGGATTAGAATGCACCCAGCAATATACAGTACAAGTGTTAAAAATGGCTATATCTAGGGAATTTTGCTTAATTCAGTCCAAGGAAAGAATTCTAAAAGTGGCAAAGTATATACAAAGAATCTTTGAGATCATTAAGAATTTACATTCAGAACAATGCTAGCCCTAAGACAGTATGGTAAGCACAATTTAAGGCAAAAAAACAGGAAAAATTCCTACTGACAAAATTTAGGATAATTACGGATATTGCCTCATTCCCAACCACTATTATTGGATTATTTTCTGAATGATTATATTAAGACACAGGAATTTAAAATGAAGTCACGTATGCTTTTGATTAGAAGAATTTACTTTTCAATAGTGAAATACAGAGTATCTTACCAGAAAAACAGGAAGTTGAAATTTATCATTCAGAACTACAGCTTGTACACTACATGGTCCACAGAGCCGAGCAATAACTTCTTTACCCAAAAAGTTTGCATGGAAGATAAACAGCAGGATGCCAGAGCCTGAAAATGGGAGATGTGTGTGAATTACTTCAAATGCAACCTTCAGCCCCCAGAGAGAGGAACACTCAACGCCAGATGGAAGCAGGCCCCTGAGCTGGACCTGGTCAGACAGGCATCACCCACTCCGCCTGGAGGCTCAGAGGAGGTTGGCCCTCTCAAAGCTTGTGTCACCTGGCATTTTTCAACCCACAGAACTCTTTTTACCTTTTGCCCAAGTAATCTCTACTGACAGTTCCTGGAAAAGACTTAAGTATGATTTTCTACACTGAAGTTATTAAACTGGTATTTTAAACATGACTGCTGAATGTGCACATGTCCCAGGGACATTCCTGTGGTGGGCTCCTTTGGGTGTGGGTCTGAGTGGTTTTCCATTTTCTTCCACATACCCTTTTGCCCCTTCCAATTTTTCTGATTAATACATACCCAAAATTGGCCAGGCATGGTGGCTCATGTCTGTAATCCCAGCACTTTGGGAGGCAGAGGCGGGCAGATCACTTGAGGCCAGGAGTTCAAGACCAGCCTGGCCAACATAGTGAAACCCCCGTCTCTACTAAGAATACAAAAATTAGTTGGGTGTGGTGGCGGGCACCTGTAATTCCAGCTACTCAAGAGGTTGAGGCAGGAAAATTGCTTGAACCCGGGAGGTGGAGGTTGCAGTGAGCCGAGATCGCACCACTGCACTCCAGCCTGGGGAACAGTGTGAGATTCCTTCTCAAAAAAAAAAAAAAAAAAAAAAAAAAAAGGCTGGTGGATGCAGACATTATACAAATGCTGAGAAAACTGCAAGTCCAGCAGTTGTAGCTGTCAGTGGGTGCTCAGGTTCACCAGGGCCAGCTCAGGGCATCGCTCGCTGGCGCTCACACCTGGCAATGCAGATGGTCCACCTAAATAATCAAAACTATAAATTATTGAACAGGCACGGTGGCTCACGCCTGTAATCCCAGCACTTTGGGAGGCTGAGGCAGGCAGATCACTTGAGGTCAGGAATTTGAGTCCAGCCTGGCCAACATGACCCCATCTCTACTAAAAATACAAAAATTGGCTGGGTGTGGCAGTGGGCGACTGTAGTTCCAGCTACTCCAGAGGCTGAGGCAGAAGAATCACTTGAACCCAGAAGGCAGAGGTTGCAATGAGCCAAGATGATGCCACTGCACTGCAGCCTGGGTGACACAGGGAGACTCCCTCTCAAAACAGCAGCAACAACAAAACCTGATAAATTATGATTCCACAATGTCAAGTTCTCTCAACACTAAGATACTACAAATGGCTCTTTCAGGGGCAGGGCTATATGTTCTTAAATATGTTTTCCAGGAATGAATACTAAATTGTGTTATAAGTATGAACTTGCAATAAAATAAAATATGATTTAGAATTTATTTGAAAAAGAATGAACTTGAATAAACTGGTAAATATCGACAACCAACAACAGAGTATTAGTCAGTGCTAAACAGAAACTCACTATCAAGACATGGAAGGAATCTGGGATGCCTACTGCTAAATGAAAGAGGCCACTTAACAAAACGGGGAACGGGTTTCTAAGCAAAAAAAGCCAGAGCCCAGCTGCCTCCCCTCGGCAGACGTGCTGCCTGCACATCTGCCTGGCACCACGTGTAGAGAGGGCCAGCCACAGTCCTGCCTGGAGAGGGGCTGGAGCAGAGGCTAGAGAGGGAAGTGGCTTCTCCATCTCTTCCACCCGGCTTTACTACAGGGCAAGACTATTTTTTCTTTTTCAAGAAGGGCAAAGACTTTACAAACAACACAATTCAGGGAAAAAACATTCCAGGCTCAGAATCTTCATAACTCAGACACTGAATTTTAGTAAAACTCACTGAGCACCAGTGTGATTAGGAAGCCCTAACTTCAGTGCTCTAAACAGGGGTTAAAACAGGGATGGGGTGTCAGCCGGTGTCTCTTCAGAGTAGCTCTGCTGTTAACTGGTTTGCAGAATTATTACACATAACGGAATTTCCTTAAAGTTTGTTCAAAGAACGGATTCTGTCTAACAATCTGTTACTATCGTGTCACGTTTCACACAGGAAAGTGTGAAGGGAGGCACAGGCTTACCTTCTGGTATGTTCTGTGGGGGTTTGTAATTGAAATCTGTTGAAAAATCTGGCCCCTCACAGAGTCGATGACATGCGATTGGAAACACTGGTTCCAGCAGAGCAAGGCGAGCTTCGAAGTAATCCTTTATTGTCTCTTCTGCTACTCTTGAAAGTCTAAGAAAAAAGAGTAGTACACGTTGTTAACATTAATGTAGAAAAGAACCACAAGCCTGTCGAAAACCAGTGAGGCCTTCCCAGGCCAACCTTCCAAAAAAGAGCTGCAGCTCTGCCTGCCTCCTTCCCAGCTCGACTTCCACCCGGCGGCACCCGACAACCTGTGTGTCTGTCTGGTCCATCTCAGTGGAACTGAAGTTCTAAGAGGGCAAGTCTCTTCCCCCACTGCCGTTTCCATCTCCCCAGTCTTTAGAACAGTGCCTGGCACAAAGTCTATGCTTGATACATAGTTGTCTAATGAATCAGTGGAAAATCAGAAAGGGGAAGCCCTCAGTCCTGGGCAAATCAGGAAAGTGGGTCACTCTACTTCCTGGATCTATGCAGACACCCCGTGTGACCAGAGGAGTCGGGACTGCAGCCATCAGCAGCACCGCGTGCAACAGGCGCAGTCCCAGAGGCCCACCCGAGACCTGTGACATAAACGCCGCCTTGAGTTCGCTACTGTCTGGTATGTGCGAGTTTGTGATGTGTGTTGCCAAAAGAGTTCTGAAGTGATAGAAATACTAAATTGTTGTAAGTATGAACTTGCAATAAAATAAAATATGATTTAGAATTTATTTGAAAAAGAATGAACTTGAATAAACTGGTAAATATTGACAAGCAACAACAGAATATTAGTCAGTGCTAAACAGAAACGCCATATCAAGACATGGAAGGAATCTGGGATGCCTACTGCTAAACGAAAGAGGCCAACCTGAAAAGGCCAAATAATGTGTGATTCCAACTGTTCTGGAAAGGGCAAAATATGAAGGCAGTAAAATTACTGGTGGTTGTCAGGGGCTGGGGGAGGGAGGGATGAAGAGGTGGAAAACAGGCTTATTCTGGCAGTGAAACTATTCTGACACTGTGATGAGGGACGGATGCATGAAGTCTCTGTCCAGATCCACAGAATGTAACACTACGAGTGAGCCCTGATGTCAGTGCTGCGCTCCGGGGGTTACGCAATGTCCCTGTAGGTTCCTCGGCTGTAGTAATGTGCCGTGGAGGGCGACTGGGATCTCGACAGTTGGGGAGGATGGCGGTGGGGAGGCTTGGAAATCTGTACCTTCCACTCAACTTTGCTGTGCTTAAAAGTGTTGCAAAAAATAAGGTCTATTAAAAAGAAAGACGAACGTTTAAAGTTTCTTTTTTTTGGTGGGGGTACAGAGTCTTGCTCTGTCACCCGGGCTGCAGTGCAATGGTGTGATCTTGGTTCACTGCAACCTCTCCCTCCCGGGTTCAAGCAATTCTCCTGCCTCAGCCTCCTGAGTAGCTGGGATTACAGGTGCCCGCCACCACGCCTGGCTAATTTTTTTTTTTTAGTAGAGACAGGGTTTCACCATGTTGGCCAGGCTGGTCTCAAACTCCTGACCTCAGGTGATCCACCCGCCTCGGCCTTCCAAAGTACTAGGATTACAAGCGTGAGCCACTGTGTCCGGCCAAGTTTAAATGTTTTTAAGAAAACCTTTGCTAACCAAATTAAGAGCATACTTAATATTTAAGGAAAATACTCCCAGATAGGCCAGTGTTAAGTTTGAAATTTTCTGAGTTAAATAACTTACAGAAAAATAATTCATATGCCATTTATTAAATCTGTGATTTACTGGAAACAAAACCATCAGGACTTGTGCTGGATGTTTTTCTGAGCAGTTATGCAGAGGCCGCTCCAATGATAATGTGTCCACACGAACAGCGTATGATATGGGACTCAACATGGCACAGTCGCTTGCCACTTACGTCTCTAAATGGCTCTTCAGCAAGTCGTACACAAGCACGTTGTTAGACTGCTTCGCGAAGTGCAGGGCACTGTTCTGGTGCTTTGACAAAATGTTGCAGTCAGCTCCACATTCAATCACAAGTCGTACAATGTCTGAATTTCCTCTTTTACAGGCCTGCGTCAGGTGAAAAGGAGGAACAATTACTCAGCTGTAACCTGTGGTAACTCCCCATGGGTGCTGGTCCCTTCTCCATACATGCCTGGGCTCTGTGAAGAGGGCACAGGCCACGTTGCTTAAATGCAAGTGGGGAGTATCTTTGACTCAGGGGCCAACACAGAAATCTGTGTGCTACGTTCAGGTTAATTTCTTCAGTGAGTTTTCAGGAAATGGGCAACTTCAAAAAGGATGCTTCAGTCCCAAGACAGAACAGACACCAGGCCCTGCCTCTGCTGCCCTCTGTCCATGCTATGCTGTCCCTGCGAGCCAGCCCCTCGGCAGAGGCACCGAGATACACAAGCCTGGCCCTCACTATAGACAGCTTTGTCTCGGGAATCTCAAAAACACCTCTCAGGACCACAAAATAACCTCAAAATGTCCCCAGCTGCTGCTTTAAAGGAGATGACCCAAGCACAGATAGGAATCTGAATTTGCAAACCTACGGTGCAGCTGTGGCACAGACCGTTTCCTTGTCTGTCACTCACTAGCCACGTGACTGCAGATAAGTCCTGTAATTCTTCTGAGTCTCCCGTTTCCATTTGTGAAAAGCGGATGGGGTCCCTGTGCCGCCCCCTACCCTGTGAGGCAGATGCTGGGGCAGCAGCGTCACTGTACAGAGTGGCCTCCAGGAGCAGCGGCGCTCCACCACACTACCCGTCCACCACGATGCCCGTCCACCCTCTGCCCATCCGCCACGCTACCCGTCCACCACACTGCCCGTCCGCCACGCTACCTGTCTACCCGCCCACCACGCTGCCCGCCCGCCACACTGCCCGGACAACGGTGTCAGCCAGCGCTTCCAGCAGGGGCGGCTCTGCCGTCAGATCAGCGGAGCCTGGGCAATGCCTGAGACCTTTCGGGTCACGCCGGGTGTCCACTGCAGAGGTGAGGGACACCATCCAGGACAGGCTCGGGACAGACCGAGTGGCCCACACTGCAGCCACGGGGAGGGTGAGGCCCTGCTGGGACCGACAGAGCCTGCAGCGACAGGTGAGGGCAGTCCCCCTGCACCCGCCCACTCTGGTAAAGGACCCATGTTCTACACTTTCTCCTCCGATGAAAGGGTTTTAATTTCTGAAAATCACTATGTTTATATCTTCTCATTCTAAAACTCAAAAGAACTTCAACATGCTAAATCCTGAAAGCAATTAAAATACAGCTTTTCAGGAACAAATACTTAAATAAACCTCATGGCAGATAAAGGCAGTCTATTGAATTCAGACCCAGTGAAGTAAGTGCCACGTGTCCTCTCAGGGAAGAAACGCCACGTCCTCCCCGACCCACTCCAGAGCCCTCTCCCCTCTGCACCCCACTCCCAGCTCAACACAGACACCTCAGCACGGCTTCAGCCCTGAGGTGCTGACCCGGGGCTCCCACTTGCCTTCTGCCTGGTGCTGGGGGAGGCGCTGCCAGCCTGAGGACCACTTCCTCCTCTGCTTCTCCCCACGCAGCTTCTTTCCTTCTACGGCCCTTTTCTCCTTTCCACTTCCCCATGGATGACCCTACTCTCAACCTATGGCTACAGTCACTGTCGCAGAGCTGGACAGCAGCAAACCTGAATCTCCAGCCCACACCCTCTCCTGAGCCTAGATTCCCCAGTGAAATGTGCAGAGGTGACATCTACACGACCCAATACCCAACTCCCTCCATCTGTGCCACCTGGGCCCCCAACTTAGGAAATGGGGTGACCAGGCGTCCCCTCCAGTTACCAAGCTCTGTGAATTGTACCTCTTACCAAGTGGCCAGCTCACCCACTCCATCCCTCCTGCCATGACCCAGGTACAGACTTCTGTTATTTCACATAACCTGGAGACACAACAAGTCTGCAAACTATCCTCCTCCCAATCTATGCCCCTTCTGTACTACGAAGCATTAAAACACACAAATGAAAACCCTCTAATCTGATTCTACCCTTCTTCAGCTTCAACCTTGCTGTGGCTCCCCAGGGCCCTCTGGACGAACTCCCTAAGGCTTCGCATGAGCAGGCTTCTGTGCCCGCCCACCTCTCTCATGCTCTAGATGCATCTGCATGGCTGCAGTTCAGGGTGCACCGGGTCATCTGTCACTAAGATGATGCTTTGAGAGGCCACCACTGCTCCACATGAGACAACCACAGTCCTAGCTACTCGGGAGGCTGAGGTGAGAGGCACTTGAGCTCGGGAAGCCGAGGCTGCAGTGAGTCATGATGGTGCCACTGTACTCCAGCCTGGGCAACAGGAGGAGACTGTTTATGGGCCTCGTGCGGCAGGAGGACAAGAGACAGGTGGTCCGGGCCATCAGAAGACGGTTCACGGTGAGACTGGATGCCAGGTGCCCTGCAGACCCAGGGCCTGGCTGTGCTCTTTTGCTTACTGGGGACAGAGGCTGGAATGGGCGCTGTGGGCAGGCTCCTGCTGGGCTCAATGGCTTACATGGAGCCAAGCATCCCAGGGAGGAAAGAGGACAGGTGCCCACAGGGAGCTGAGCTGGCCACTGCTGGCTGGGTGTCTGGACCTGCTATATCCTAATAGCATCCTGGGCCAGGAACCCACAATTGCTGCAGAGGAACCAACCAGACCGTGCAGTGTCCCCTAAGACAAATGCCAAACGGTCGACCTTTCTTTCAAAACCTGTCTGCAAACCACGTTCCGGAACACAGGAACAAGCCCGAGGCGACAAATTCACCAACATCAAATGAGGAACACAGAGTGCACGAGGAGCTCCGTCCCACGCCCAAGCCTGCTCCTTCCAGGCCGGCAGCCTCCCTGCTGCTCCAGCTGCAGCCAGAGTGCTCCCTCCCTGCTGACTTGACTGCCATTTAGGATACAGTGTGGCACCTGCCTCATCCACCCTACAGATTGCCAGGGTCCCCAAGGCCCAGCTCGGAGCACTTCCCTGTGACCTCATGGCTCTCTGTGCTGTTCTGATCACACCACTGCCCGCTCTGAGCTCACTGCTGCCCTGCCAGCCCGCTTCTCCTCCTCCCCTGCAAGTGGCTGGACTCCAGGACTGTCTTGGTACCCACTCTGTTATCAGGCCCCAGCACAGCGCCGGGCAGTGGCAGATGCTAACACAAGCACCTGCCAAGGTAATGAAGAAGGAACAACCCACAGGAGGGATTTACCTTCATCAGTGCGGTCTCACCATTGCTCTGCTGGACGTTGACAAAAGCTCCCGCTTCCAAAAGAATAGCCACTGTTGTTAAAAAGTTCTATGAAAAGAAAAACAAGCAAATTTAATTCCCCAAATTATTTAAAAGACAGTTTTCAGATATTTTGAAATTCTTAGGTCATCAGGAAAAGTACCCAGCAGGTTCTATCACAAGTGGTTGTGGGTCACACACAGCCTTGCTGTGGGGCCGCGGGGGTGAGCCCTGCCCCACAGAGGCCCAGATTTCGCCACTCACTGTGCTGCCAGCAACTGCTACCTAAACGGAACCGCTAGCTCCCACCTAAGAACCTCTACGTATAAATCCTTTAAAAAGATAATATATGGGAACATTTCAATTAAATTATTAACCAAAAGGAATACTAATACCATTCGAAAAAGTTTTAAATTATTTAAGATGAAAATTAATATTAGTACTTTAATCAAGTATTTTAATATAAATTACTTCTAACGAGACAAATCACATTTTGAAATGTGATTACAATGCACTACTGATGATAAATCCATTCATTACATGTCACAGATCAACTGAAACATGAAGTTAAAAAGTTCCTCCAGCTGGGGGCGGCGGCTCATGCCTGTAATCCCAGCACTTCAACCGAGGCGGGAGGATTCCTTGAGCCCAGGCTGGGCAACACAGTGAGACCATGTCTCTACAAACATTTTTAAAACTAGCCAGGTGTGATGGCACACACGGGCCCAGCGACTCGGGAGGCTGAGGCAGGAGGACTGCTTGAGACCAGGAGTTCCCAGCCACAGTGAGTTATGATGGTGCCATTGCACTCCCCTCTGTGCCACAGATGGAGACCTTATTTCTTTTTTTTTTCTTTTTTTTTTTTTTTTTGAGACGGAGTCTCGCTCTGTCACCCGGGCTGGAGTGCAGTGGCCGGATCTCAGCTCACTGCAAGCTCCGCCTCCCGGGTTCAGGCCATTCTCCTGCCTCAGCCTCCCGAGTAGCTGGGACTACAGGCGCCCGCCACCTCGCCCGGCTAATTTTTTGTATTTTTTTTAGTAGAGATGGGGTTTCACTGTGTTAGCCAGGATGGTCTCGATTTCCTGACCTCGTGATCCGCCCGTCTCGGCCTCCGAAAGTGCTGGGATTACAGGCTTGAGCCACCGCGCCCGGCCGAGACCTTATTTCTAAAACGAATTTTTTAAAAAGCTATGGGACCATGTGATGGCTGAGCACGGTGGCTCACACCTATAATCCCAGCACTTAGGGAGGCCAAGGCAGGAGGATCGCGAGGGCAGGAAATCAAGACTATCCTGGCTAACATGGAGAAACCCTGTCTCTACTAAAAATACAAAAAACTAGCCGGGCGAGGTGGCGGGCGCCTGTAGTCCCAGCTACTCAGGAGGCTGAGGCAGGAGAATGGCGTGAACCCGGGAGGCGGAGCTTGCAGTGAGCCGAGATCCCGCCACTCGCTCCGGCGGCCTGGGCCACAGAGCGAGCCTCCGTCTCAAAAAAAGGAAAGTGTTATTTCATAATATAATATGACAATAATAAAATACTATTAGAAAGTAGAACTGGAGCAGACGAGGCGCAGAGGCTCACTCCTGTAATACTAGCACTTTGGGAGGCCAAGGCGGGTGGGTCACTTGAGGTCAGGAGTTCGAAACCAGCCTGGCCAATATGGCAACACTGTCTCTACTAAAAATACAAATATTAGCTGGGCGTGGTGGTGGGCACCTATAATCCCAGCTACTAGGGAGGCTGAAGCAGGAGAACTGCTGGAACCCGGGGGGCAGAGGTTGCAGTGAGCTGAGATCGTGCCACTGCACTCCAGCCTGGGGGACAGAGCAAGACTCTGTCTTTAAAAAAAAAAAAAAAGCTATGTGGCCGTGTGATTGCTGTATTTCACTACCAAAGAGGTCCTCTCAGTCCATCGGCAGGAATGAAAGCTCTGAAACGGATGCACGAGAAGCCACAAACCTTCTCTGCGGCATGAATGAGGGCGGTGGTCCCGTTTTTCTGCCGACCGTTCACTTTCGCGCCTTTTGTTATGAGGAGTCGCAGGAGGTCGTCCTGCCCTCCCGCGGCGGCAAGCATCACCAGTGTCATTCCACTGGAATCCTGTGTTGGTTTTGTTAAATAAAAAACGTGTTAATCTTTAGAACAATTTCAGAACCAAGTCTTCTCACTTGAGATGTTTCAGTGTGATATCACTAACGGGCATTGATTTAGGCATCTACTTAGGATTTTCGCTAAAATATCCCAACCATTATAAACTAGTAGATTTTAGAATATTTTTTCACATATCCCAACCATCATAAACTAGTAGCTTTTAGAATATTTTTTCACATATAAATGTTTGCATAAAATTTTACGCTTTCCTCTATAGGCCTACCTCGTTTCACTGAGCTTTGCTTTACCGAGCTTCACAGGGACTGTGTTTTTTACAAATTGAAGGTCTGTGGCAACCCTGCCACAGGCACGTTTATTCACACCAGTACCCCACAGCATGTGCCCATTTTGTGGTGGTGTGTCAGCCATTTTTAGCAATAAAGTGTTGTAAATTAAGATATATAGTTTTTTTAAAAGATGTAATGCTATTCACAGACTACAGTAAACTACTACTGTAGTTTACTACAGTAAACCTAACTTTTATATGCACGAGGAAACCAACAAATTTGTGTGACTCGCTTTATTCCAACAGTCTGGAACCAAACCCACAATATCTCCAAGGAATGCTTGAATTTTTTTTTGTTGGTGGTGGTTTTCTTTCTTTCTTTTTTATTGAGACAGGGTGTTGTTATGTCAGCCCAGGCTGGTCTCAAACTCCTGGGCGCCTGCCTCAGCCTCGAGTAGCTGAGATTACAGGTGCACGCCACCACGCCCAGCTCTCATTTTTGTATCTTCTTTGATTTTGTTTTGTGTATGAAATCCTAAAGGTACATGAAAAGTTTGTACCATATAAAATGAACAGTGACTTTCTGGGGGGCATATGATCAAATTTTCTACCTAGAAAATCCAAAACAAGTAACTTAAAAACTAGAAGAGAATTTCATTAAATGACTGGAGTCACACATACATATGTGTACAAAGACATCCATAGCTTTACCATTGACAAGCAACCAGTTAGAAAACAAAATGTAAATGAAAAAAGACTAATGACCATAACAAAACATAAAACATACAGGCATACATCTAGAAGAAATGTGCAATGTCTATATGAATGAAAAACCCATAGAACTTTGCTTAAGGGTATAAATGAAGAGCTGAGTGATTAGAATTACCATGTTCCTGGACAGAAGATGCAAAATGTAAATAAAAATGCCAATTCTCAATCTATATTATTTCATGCAATTTTAATCAAAATCCCAATAATTTTGTGAATTGTAATCCCAAAGGATTAAACCTAAAAAATCCACAGCGAAGCTAAAAAACTAAAGAAGAAAATATGAAAATATTTTCTAAGCAAGATACCCAAAAGCCATAAATGTAAAAGATCGACAGATACAATTGCCTAAAAATAAAAATCTTCAAGCAATACAAGACTCAAAACACAAAACCTAAAATCTAGGGAGAAAGGGTCAATATACTTCCATTAAAAAATCCATACGTATCAGTATGAAACACGCCAGCTACAACAGAGAGATGGACAGTTGTTGGAAATGGGGCAAGCATCAAAGAAACACAAATGGCCATAGGAAAATGGTCTCACTCTATGCTCTCGGAATGGCAGAGGGTAAAACCACATACAAAACAGGTAGCCATAACCAAACCAAACCATCACTTTTGGGGGGGTAAGGGGGTTGGAATTAAAGGGACTATAATTGTACATTTATAGGGTTCTGCAATTTTTTAATTTTACAAAGTGAACGTGCATTACTTTTTTTTTTTTTTTTTGAGACAGAGTCTTGCTCTGTTGCCCAGGCTGGGGTGCAGTGGTACGATCTCAACTTACCACAGCCATGACCTCCCAGGCTCAGGTGATCCTCCCACCTCAGCCGCCCAAGTAACTGGGACCAAAGGCATATACCACCATGTCCAGCTAATTTTTGTATTTTTTGTAGAGTTGGGGTTTCACCATGGAGCCCAGGCTGGTCTCCAATTCCTGGGCTCAAGCAATCCTCCTGCCTCGGCCTCCCAAAGTGCTGGGATTATAGGTGTGTGCCACCACACCCAGTCTTTTGTAATTAAAATAAATGAAAAATTAATTTGAATTCTTTCAAGAGTTACTTTCCATTTTCCTTTCATGAGATTTTTCAAAGACATATTACCTCTTGGTCCAGGTTATATTCTTCATTTGAATTAAGTGCAACTTTTACAGTAATATAATCCCCATTTTTTACAGCATCCCTTAACACATCTAAAATGAAAGGAAAGATAAGTTAGATTTTATAAATCTAGATTTGTGAAAGGGATTTCAATATTTCCAAAACCACTCACTACTTGGAATTGCATCTGCTGCAGCAAAATTCTCATCTTTCCCATCAAGGTGCTTTTGGAAATCTTCTAACTTCATCCATTCCAACTGCAGGTCCATGCCCAGACTCAGAATCTGCTGCCTGCCATCTGGAACACACAATGGCCTTGTTAACATACATTTGTCTTAAGTATAAAAAACCCACAATGTTATGAAATTTGTGGTGTCTTAATCAAAGCTCTATGTATACTTTTCACACAAGTCACTGTATAATGGGGTCTTTTAATTGATAAAATCCCCGACTTTCTTTGGGAAGTAATGTGAACGATTCACACTGAGAAGCCATGGTACTCCGAAGGCATGAAGATAAATAGGTAACCTGTCATTGTAAAATAGCGAAGGAGGAATTTTAAGACTAAGTAGCTCAAAGGAAGGAGGGATCAGGGATCTGGTAAGAGGAAATACAATCCTAATGTGACTTTTCTCCCTTACACCATTCTTCTTGGACATACGCTGCTTCCCATCATGTACAGATAAAGCTGTTCTCGTGTGTGAGCTACCCCAGCATGTGAGTCAAAGGCACTGCTTATGGATCCTTCCAGATTCACTCGGGCCCCTACATCTGGAAGCCTTCTGCTCCCACAGTGCCCTGGCCCACACCCAGCTCCCTGTGAGGTACTGCTAGAGTCTTCTCCGACAGGACCCACAGGCACGGGAACATCAAGGACGTTGTGTTCAGCCTTTATCACCACAGCAATCACAGACTTCAGTGCAGCTCGTCTGGGAGTAATTCACAATGGTTGTTTTACAAGTGAAAAACAGAAATACTTGGTGGTAAGAGTTAAAGGATTTTCACCTGAAACCAATTCCTCAAACTATATAGATGACATTAAGCAGATGGCCTTACCACAGAAATAAAGTCTGTAAAACATATGCAATAAAGAAGAACTTTTCCAAAGCCCTCAACTCAAACTAACACTTCTGGGGGCGCGCCCAAGATGGCCGAATAGGAACAGCTCCAGCCTCCAGCTCCCAGCGTGATCAAGTGGGCTTCATCCCTGGGATGCAAGGCTGGTTCAACATACACAAATCAATAAACGTAATCCAGCATATAAACAGAACCAAAGACAAAATCCACATGATTATCTCAATAGATGCAGAAAAGGCCTTTGACAAAATTCAACAGCCCTTCATGCTAAAAACTCTCAATAAATTCAGTATTGATGGAATGTATCTCCAAATAATAAGAGCTATTTATGACAAACCGACAGCCAATATCATACTGAATGGGCAAAAACTGGAAACATTCCCTTTGAAATCTGGCACAAGACAGGGATGCCCTCTCTCACTACTCCTATTCAACATAGTGTTGGAAGTTCTGGCTAGGGCAATTAGGCAAGAGAAAGAAATCAAGGGTATTCAGTTAGGAAAAGAAGTCAAATTGTCCCTGTTTGCAGATGACATGATTGTATATTTAGGAAAACCCCATCATCTCAGCCCAAAATCTCCTTAAGCTGATAAGCAACTTCAGCAAAGTCTCAGGATACAAAATCAATGTGCAAAAATCACAAGCATTCTTATACACCAGTAACAGACAGAGAGCCAAATCATGAATGAACTCCCATTCACAATAGCTTCAAAGAGAATAAAATATCTAGTTTTATTAGACTAACCTCTCTGGTTTATTAGATCCTAGTTATAAACATGTATGTACACTTTTTAGTACTCCTCCCCACCACTACTGTAGTCTTTATTCTTCTTCTCGACCAGTTCCAATGTCCTCAGGACAGCATTTACAGTATAATCTTATTTAGTGTTATTTGCTACAACATTAAAAGGATAAAATACAAATAAGTTTATATTTGATAATTTCCTGAAAGAAATCTATTAAATAGTAAGATATAAAATGGGGCTGCCAGGTAGGAGTAGGTAAGGTAGAAAATCAGAAATCTTTTAATTCCATACGTGCTGAGAACATTATAGGAACTCAGAAAAATTGTTTGATCCATTGAGAAGTCACAGAATGACCCGTCTTCAATATAAAATGTTATTCAGGAGATCCAAATAAACTCTTTACTCCATTATTTTTTTATCTTGAGATCAGAAATATAGACAGAGAAGAGTACAGTAAAATAATACGGTGCACTATCTTGAAAAATTCTGCAAAATGATTCCAGACTCACCCGAATTCTCATCTGCTTGGCACACGCTGTCTGAACCCTCTTGATCACCTTCTGCAGCAATGTATGCCCAAGTGTCCGTTTCGTCTCGGGTGTTCCTCCTCTCTTTAAGTGACTGTTTGTTTTCCTTGGTTTTGTGATCGTCTATGGTTTTAAAATCCAGTGGTATTTCTTCCCTTTTCCGATTATTCTCAGAAACATCATTTTTTTCTTCTGGAGTTAATTTAAATAAATCAAATGCATTTCTGATTTCCTTAAGTGCTAATGAAAAAATTAAAAGATAGTTAAGTATGAGTCACAAATTTGTTACATTCAAAAGAAAATCTAAGTTAGTGTTAAAGCAACAAGATATTTTCTTTTTACTAACATCCACCTAGCTTATAAAGCCTGGTCTGATTTACTGTCAAAGCCAAAAAATCGTTTCAGCTGGTCTTTCTACTGGCTGCTCAATATTCAGAAAGGATGTGCAGTGTGAATGGCTGTTAAGCAGATGTTCTGAACTACTCACCTGCAGTTGTGACAAAGGCCTACTGAAGGCGGTGAGTCTCAGTGATCCAAGTCACACCAGCACCTTTCCCACAGCTAAAGACATCAGACTGTCTATAGCTGGATCCTGAGGCTTGCACCAAAATGGTTTCTGGTGGCAAGTGAGGGAAACAGCAGGGTGCCAGAGCACTGCCCGTGTACCTGGTAAAACTGTACCTGATGCTACCAGCTTTTAACTAAAGAAAGTGGGAAGAAAACGGGCAGACACTAGACCTGACATTAGAAATAACTCCAAGAAGAAGAGAATTAGGATGAATTCTATTATAAACTCTAGGTACACAGCAGACAGGTTTTGTTATCAGGGAATATTGAAAACTGGACTCTAGTGAGTACCCTTATGAATGGGACAAACAGTCGTTCCATTTAAGGCTATATGTTCACAGTAAAAATGTATCTAAAACTGACATACAAGATACTAGGAGGAAAAAAGGTTAAGAAGGCCAGGTCCAGTTTTACAGCATTTTGAACCTCTAGTTATTGACGAACAGAAGGCATTTAAGATTTTTGTTTTGCTTTGAACAGCAATCTTACAGCCACTTTACGTGTGACCCACTGAAACAAAGCCACTGCTCCTGCCACTTCATTCACCTGCTTCCCTGCCAAAACCAGCCTAGGCTTAGGAAAAACTTACTTTTAATATTACTTCAGTTACATTCAGCTTTCAGTAAGAAAACCCAAGGAAAATCATTCATCTCTTAGAACCACTGTTTGCCAGAAAACATGTGTTCCAAGTACTTTTGCTACAGAAACTAAATATTTATCTGCTAGGGTTTATTCAAACACTGTAATGGTGTTTTTTTGTTTGTTTTTAAGAAATATAAAGTATTTGTTCCAATATTGATATATATTATGGATTTTCTATTATGGTCTATCTTGAAGTGATCCAAAATGCATATTCAATATTATATTTTACACAAATGACACAGACTTACTTATAATGAATATATTAAAAGGTGTGTTTTAAAATTTAGCATCTGCTATAAAAAACACATTTATTTTTCTGCCATAACTGATTTCCTGTCTCAGTAATTCTAATCTGATCCCTCATCATATTAAAAAGGAAAAACAAGGTGAAAATAACGGAAAAAAATTATATGAATTTTTACATAATAAATGTAATAAATGTAACTGGTTAATTATTTGTATATCAGACAGCAATGTAAATGGCAAAACGTTAACATTTACACTCACTCTTTAATCCTTTTGGCTCTTTTCTGCCTTTTTCTTCCTTGTCAGAATCGTGCCTTTTCTGATATTTTTCTTTGGATTCAGTTTTTTTGGTCTCTTTGTCCTGAAAATGACATGATATCCAAACAAGAATGGATAAAGAGTTGACGCTGTGTATTTATTTGAGAACCGGAAAATACAGGTTTGTGGCTTCAGGGAACCACCCTTGTGTACTGTGGTACATGATCACTGATCATTAAATCCTCTTCACACAAAAGAATTTTGCTTCCTCAGTCAACCAGATGATAATTCACAAAATACCAAATTCAAAGCCCAACACCAGTTTTCCCACCCTCTTTTAGGAATTTTATTTAAAAAAAAAAAAGGAAATTCTAAGAAAGTTTTCCACCCATAGTCTTAACCAACCATGACTATTTTACTTCTCCATGTTCCCCCTTCTGGTCCTTGTACTTTTACATGGATAATCTTTTTTAAAATTCATTTTTGTTTACATTACACACATATTTTTATGACTGTGTTCACATTTATGTAGGCTCCTCTTCTCCACTGCATTATCTAAGTTGTTCTATTTCGCTACACTGACCTCATAATATTTCAGTAGTTCTAATGGTCCCCAAGTTGACATATCAATGTTTCCTATGGCTAGAAAGTCAGATTGCTATACATTTTTCACTAATGAAGATAATTCTGCCATGAATAACTATGTATGCACAGTTTTTCCTTCTTTAAAATGATTTCCTTAAAATAAATTCCCAAAACTGGAAATAATGAATGAAAAAAATGATGTTCTTTATAGCCCTTGATAAATACTGCATATATAAATACTCTCATAATTTGGAAAATACATCCATTTTGCAAAGCCATATAAAAATAATTTTTATAATGGGACAAATTCTCTATTAAATACGTTTTTATAAGCGTATTTAATTAATTAAATTTAATTAAAATACTTGTTGATGTACTTTGTGTCCTATTATTTAATAGTGGTATACTCAAGACAACAGGGGAAATGACCAAGTAGGATGTGAAAAACCAATAAAATAAGCTGATGAAGCTATAAACCTGAGTGTACAATGCTCCATATATCATCTGAGTACCTCTAAAAACCATCCTTCCTTGTTCACAAATTAGCCTTTAATTTTCTAGTCATAATCATTCTAAGAGAAACAAACCAGAGACTAAGAGATAAGCTGCGGTGTCCAAAAGCTGGAGGATCTTCATTTATGACCGCCCACAGTCATAAACACTTTCTTACAGCTTGGCTGTTTCCCTTTCTTTGCTTGTGAAATGTCTTGACCACTCAATATGGGTTTTCTGCTGCCTTCCGTGGCCCTTACCTCCTCGGCTGAGTCAGTGGACCAGAAGCCTCTCTCTTCCCCGCTCAACCTCCAGCCCTTTGGCGTTTGGGCAGACACAGGCATCAGCTTCTCTGACTCTGCAGCACTGTTGCCTCTGTCTTGATTCCTCTGCTTTTTAGGCACAGTTTTCTTCTCTAAGAAAGCGTTCTTGTTCTCTGGCTTCCTGCTCTCTCTAGTGTCCTCAGCCTTTCTCGGGGTCTTCTTCTTCCTCCTGCCTCTGACATCGGTATCCTCCTCAGCACTCATGGCGCTGTCTAGCGGCTTCTCAAAGCCGTGCTCCAGCCCTGTGTCCTGCCCTGCTCTCTCTCTTGCAGTTTTAGTGTTTTGTTTCTCTTCTCTGCTGTCGGAATGTAGCCCTTCACTGTCATCCTCTGGAAAGGCAGAATCATTAAGTACACTTGATTCAGATTCCACCTGGGATTCGACACATTTTTCTTTTTTTGTTTTTCTATTTTCTTTGGGATCTTCTCTTGTTTTCGTCTTTAAATCTCTTATTTCACCCTTTTTAACTTTCTTTAATTCCTTTGTTTCTTTTACTTCATCTTTTTTAGGCTTTTTGGACTCCTTTAGTTCTTCTTTGGCTTCAGAAATTCTTTTCTTTGTCCTTAAATCAAAAACTAAACTTTCCAAGGAGCTCTCCAGGTCTGATTTGGACTTGTCTTTTAGCTTCCCGGCCTTTGCTTTTTTCTTTTTCAGATCATCTGGGCTCTTCTCTTCTCTCTGCCTTAATTTTTTCTTTTTCTTCTTTGGTGAAGTATCTTCTTTTGTCTCACTTTGCTGATCGCTATCAGAGTTCGCCTCAAATATGTCGTTATTTAAGGACAGTCTCTAGAAAATACAAAAAAGATTAAAATATTCATAAACATATTGATTTTAAAGGTTTTGAAAAGTAGTACTAATGAAATTTGGTAAGAATATATTTTGTTCCAAGCAGAATCTCAACTTCTTAAACCCGCTTACGTAAGCTGAAATCGTACGCTGCCTCTATCTCTGACTTAGCAAACAGGTCTTGGCAGTGAGGGCAAGTGTGAGTTTAGAAGGCAGGAGCGCACAGAAACACAGTGCTGCTGAGTGCCCAGCCCAAAGCAGGAGTGAGTGGACGCAGGTATGGTGGGCTGGAAATGATCTGAACTTCAACATTTCCAAAACCACCAAGAAAGTAATTTTTACAGACTTTCTTGGCTGCCAATAAAGTAGTTACCAATGCAAATACGAAACGTTTTCTAAGACCCTGGATCCCGGAATGTCCTTAAACTTGCTCCTACATTTGACAGTTATGTACAGAACAAGCAAGACTGCACACAAATCTTACTTCCCAAATTCATGTGTTATCTGAAATATTGCTTATGAAAAAATATTTTCCTATATTAAAATTGAAAAAAAGAAACTTAAGAATAAAGTACTTGTATAGACACAAAAACACTATGCAAAGTATTTTCAGTTCCCATTTCCCAAAACCACCGTATCCTAAATGACTTGGGGGTAGAGAGAAGGGATGGAAACGATAGCTTTTGTTTGTCTGTTTGTTTTACAAGACAGTCTCATTCTGTCGCCCAGGCTGGAGTGCAGTGACTTACTGCAACCCCTGCCTCCTGGGTCCTGGGTTCAAGCAATTCTCCTGCCTCAGCTTCATGAGTAGCTGGGATTACAGGCATGCGCCACCATGGCCTGCTAATTTTTGTATTTTTAGTAGAGACAGGGTTTCACCATGTTGGCCAGGCTGGTCTTGAACCCCTGACCTCAAATGATCCTGTCTTGGCCTCCCAAAGTGCTGGGATTACAGGGGTGAGCCACAGCATCTGACCAGATATACTTTAAAAATGTCTTCCCTACACTGCCTAAGAAATGGATGCCACCAAGGTTAACGAGTGGGAATATGGTGGCACTGACTTAACCTTTCCAATCTCCCTGAATCACCTCATAAAAAACAAGACAAGTAGGATAGCAAAACAAAACTCCCCGCAGACAGCTTTTGGTTTCGGTAAGTCCGAAGTCCATACCACGCAAGCCTTACCAAAACTAAAACAGTGGTAAGGCCCATGTGGTGTGGATGGTCACGCAGGGGAAGCGAAGGCAACAATCTGGAAAAGCCCAGGCGGGTCCTGCCTGAGAGAGCAGCTGCGGGGTGGGGCCTCATGCGCACTGGGCAAGGCAGGGGAGAAGGGGAGAGGTGGCTGGCCCCTCCCAGGCCCTGCAAAAGGGACCAGCGAAGCTCTCCTCAGGACTTCCAGGACCAAGCCACACAAGGAGGAAAAACTGCTAGGATTAGATTCCAAACCAAGTAGGCCGAGAAGACAGAAACAAAAGATCAAAAAAAATTGTTTTAATTAGCCAGGCTGACTATCCTAAAAACAACAGAAGCATACCAAAAAGACATGTCTATAAAATGGAAGAGAAAACAAACAAAAACTTCGGAGCATCAGGCAAAAAGACCCAAGTCACTTACAAGACAAATAAACTCAACTGGTCATCAAGAACAATGTTTTGTGCCAGATGATAATGGATTAATACAGTAAGACACCTGAGAAAAGAAAATGTGCACTAAGGAATCTGCAACTGGCGTTCAGATAGAAACGCTGCCAACAAACTGTTAGGAAACAAGTCGGTGAACTGTTCTTCAGAGCCTTCCTACCACAGAGGGGGGTCGCAAACTCTCGCATGCACCCCTGCTGGGGACTGATGCTCCAGCCAGAGTCCATACTTTGAGAAGCCCTGTACTAAAGCATGAGCTTCAGATAATCAAAAATGACTGGACAAACATCACCATAAGGACTGGTGGAAAACATTAATTATGTATTTGCTTCTAGGACTAAGACTGAATGAGGGTTGCAAGAGAGGCTGCTAGTATGCGTGACTAAATGTTCTAACAAGGTACAGTGTATCTAGAAAATAACAGGGGGAGACGTGGTGAGAACATACTGAAGGAATATTATGCTTGCTGATTATAGTTATTAAATGGGAGTAAAGGACAGTATTTCAAATCAGATATAGAGGGAGAGAGACGGCAGGGAGAAGATAGGTCCCAGTTAATTTCTAGTTTTATCCTTCAAACCACATTAAGTATTTTACATACTCAACAAAATTGCATCGGCAAGGATGGGGGAACCCTAAAACTGAATACAGACAGACAAATGAACCTGTTTATAAAACTGATAACCACACAGAAAAAAAAATTCAAGTAACTTCTGAACATTAAACACTGCATATATTCTAAGAACAAAAAGAACTGCAAATAAATGTGGAACTTTATCAAATAGGTTGATAAACAAATACTGTTTGTCGTTCATAGTAGAAAGGGCACAGCAAATCTGAGGTTAATTTCTCTGTATTGTAAGATTTAGTAAATAAGGACATGCAATACTGTTGTGACCAGAGCTCTCCTGGTAGGAAAAGGGAGAATACACAGGTCTCTGTGCTGACGGTGTGGTGACAGGTCGAGTTACAGAGGTCAGCAGGGATCTACTGAGGCTGGGATGTGCCACTGTGCCAGAAAAGAGAGCAGTGCTACCCTGAGAGGGAGCGCCAGGACACAGGGACTGGTATGAAGGAGTTCCCAGCTAAATGTGCAACAGTTTTAGCACCAATAGTAACATGTTGAATAAAAGCATCTCTAAGAATGTACTGGTGCCAAAAAAATGCCCATATTTGTTTTCTGAATAAAATATGTATTAATAAAAGATTATTTTAAAGTTAGGGCAAAAGGCAAAATTATCAGTATATGGTACCATCTTTAAAAGAAAAATCAGGTCGGGCACAGTGGCTCACACCTGCAATCCCACCCAACACTTTGGGAGGCCAAGGTGCAAGGATTACTTGAGGCCAGGAGTTCCTACCAGCCTGTCAACAGAGAGACCCTGTCTCTGGAAAAAAGAAAAGAAATGAGCCAGGCCTAGGGCGTGTATCTATAGTCCCAGCTGCTTGGGAGGCTGAGGTGGGAGGATCGTCACTTGAGCCCAGGAGGCTGAGGCTGCAGTAGGCCACGATTGTGCCACTGTACTCCAGCCTGGGTGACAGAGGCAAGACTCTGTATTTAAAAATAAATAAGTGAGAAGAAAAGAAAAAATGATATATCTATGTATAACCCGAAGGCAGATCAAGCACAGAAAACAGATTTTACCTATCTTTCTCTAATTGGAACTGTTTAGGGGTCTGACCCCTATGAGACATTCCATGTTTACTCAAAAAAGAAAAAAAGCTAAAAATACTACAATGTCGACAGAACAGTTCCGCAGAAGTCCATTAGTGTCACATAACATCACTCAAAGCTCACAGCAGACCAGTGGTCACCTTATGAAGACACTTGCTTTACTAAGTGATTGCTCCACTTACTAACCCAGTGCGGGCCCAGTGTATGGTAGTCATGCAGCAAACACACGTGCTCAGTAAATGCCAGGCACTTCTGCTATTGCTATTATTATTATTATTAACAACGAATGCACACAGTCAAAACTAAAACTAATATTGTTTTGGTCATTTAAAAAAGACTACGTATTTTAAAAAACATAGGTGAAACTTAAATTGTAGGGAGAAAGATCAACGTTCAGCCTATAAAATAACGAGAATCATTCTCTTAATGTGAGATATCTTCACTATATATAGTTCTTTTTTTTTCTTTTTTTTTTGAGATGGAGTCTCGCTCTGTCGCCTAGGCTGGAGTGCAGTGGCACCATCTCGGCTCACTGCAAACTCCACCTCCCGGGTTCACGCCATTCTCCTGCCTCAGCCTCCCGAGTAGCTGCGACTATAGGCGCCCACCACCACACCTTGCTAATTTTTTGTATTTTTTAGTAGAGACGGGGTTTCATTGTGTTAGCCAGGATGGTCTCAATTTCCTGACCTCATGATCCACTCGCCTCAGCCTCCCAAAGTGCTGGGATTACAGGCGTGAGCCACCGTGCCCAGCCTTCACTATATAGTTCTAAGTTTTTTTTGTTTTTTTTTTTAAACCAGGTCCTCACCAGATAATTTGTTTTAACTAGCAGAAAAAGCAGGCATAAGACATAGGTTGATAATGCAAAATAAATATAATAAAATATACAAAATCTAGTTGTTCATATCATGGACGAACAAATGACAGTTTGGCATGTCTCTTTTTTCTCCACTTTTACCTTACTCTTAACTTAAAGGAAAGTATCAATATTCATCTCCAAACTATTCTTGTTTGTCAACTGCAACTGTAGGTTGGATACAGAAAGAAGAACCCAGCAAAAATCACTGAAAGCAGTCTGTGAGAATTGGCTACGTGGAATTTACACTAAGGAATACTGTACACTTCATTATTTGTAAATCACTTACTACACATACTTAAAAGAGTTAAAATTTACAATAGATTTATGTACATAAAAACAAGTATGAGACAAAACATAGTACCTGAATATCCTTCCTGACTGCTTTGGCTTTGTTCTCTGCAATTTTCTTCCTAAACTCAAGAAGCACTTCTTTACAGTCCTCCAGGTGAATCTCGGGCTCCCAGGTATCGTCATCCGACGTATAGCCTTTCCAGCGAACTTTGTAAAGAACTTTACCCTGTTATAGAAAATAAAAGGAGGCAAATAAAGCAGATCACTAACTTGATTAAATTTCAAAAAAAAAAAAACAAAACTGAGAAGACATGAACGAACTTGAAAATTGCTTCTAAATGGAAATTATCACATTATAAAGTACATCCATCTCCTGAGAAAAATGGCTTAATAAACAAAGTATCGACCAGGCGCAGTGGCTCAGGCCTGTAATCCCAGCACTCTGGGAGGTCAAGGTGGGCAGATTGCTTGAGCCCAGGAGTTTGAGAACAGCCTGACCAACATGGTGAAACCTCATCTCTACTAAAAATACAAAAATTATGGGCCAGGCGCAATGGCTGACGCCTGTAATCCCAGCACTTTGGGAGGCCGAGGCAGGCGCATCACCTGAGGTCAGGAGCTGAAGACCAGCCTGGCCAACGTGATGAAACCTTGTCTCTATTAAAAAATACAAAAAAATTAGCTGAGTGTGGTGGCGGGCGCCTGTAATCCCAGCTACTTGGGAAGCTGAGGCAGGAGAATCGCTTGAACCCAGGAGGCAGAGGTTGCAGTGAGCCAAGATCACGCCATTGCACTCCAGCTTGAGCAACAAGAGCAAAACTCTGTCTCAAAAAAAAAAAAAAAAAAATGATGGTGGTGCGCACCTGTAGTCCCAGCTACTTGGTAGGCTGAGGCAGGAGAATCACTTGAATCCAGGAGCCAGAGGTTGCAGTGAGCAGGGATTGGGCCACTGCACTCCCGCTTGGGCAAAAGAGCGAGATACCATCTCAAAAAAAAAAAAAAAATTAGCTGGGCACGGTGGCATGCAACTGTGGTCCAAGTTACTTGGGAGGCAGAGGTGGGCAGATTACTTAGGCCCAGGAGATGGAGATTGCAGTGAGCCAAGATGGTGCCATTGCACTCCAGCCTGGGCAACAGGCTGGTGTAGAAAACAAAAGAGAGAGAAATGAAAAGAAAAAACCGTCTGTCATTGTTCTGTTTTTCATAAACCAAAGACTGAAGTCCTATTCTGATTCCATAAAGCGGTATGTAATTCTTGAAAAGCAATGAAAAATAGAAAAGATAGGAAGAACCAAATAATAAATAGATACTGGTAATAATTTGATCTACTTCCTTCACCTGTTACATTAATACATATTTAGAATGTTTTTAAAACATTAGGATAATACTATAATTTTTAATATTGCTTTTTCACTTATGTATCAAGCACTTTTTGTTATAACTTTTCTTTTTTTTTTTTTGAGACGGAGTCTTGCTCTGTAGCCCGGGCTGGAGTGCAGTGGCCGGATCTCAGCTCACTGCAAGCTCCGCCTCCCGGGTTCACGCCATTCTCCTGCCTCAGCCTCCGGAGTAGCAGGGACTACAGGCGCCCGCCACCTCGCCCGGCTAGTTTTTTGTATTTTTTTTAGTAGAGACGGGATTTCACGGTGTTAGCCAGGATGGTCTCGATCTCCTGACCTCGTGATCCGCCCGTCTCGGCCTCCCAAAGTGCTGGGATTACAGGCTTGAGCCACCGCGCCCGGCCTGTTATAACTTTTCAAACGATTTTTAGTGACTTAAGATTATTCCATCATACAAATACAACAAAAAATACTACAAAAATGCTCCCTTTGTTACCATGGTGGTTTAGATCATTTCCATTTTTTTTTTCTGTACTTATAAATAAAGCTGTAATATCCCTGTGTATCTCTCATTAAGCAGTTAGAATAAATTCCCAGAAAGGAGATCAATGGGGTAAAAAAAAAACCCAGCCATTTCCAGGGTTGGTGGCAGCCAGGCGTGGTGGTAGGCACCTAGAGTCCCAGATACTTGACAGGCTGAAGTGAGAGGATTGCTTAAGCTCAGGAGTTCGAAGTCAGCCTGGGCAACATAGTGAAATCCCATCTCAAAAAAAAAAAAAAAAAAAAAAAAGGCAAGCCATGTAAAGATTAAAACGCACTGCCAAATGCCTTCCAGAAGAAATGCTCAAATTTACACTACACCAGATACAAGAGTCCATCTCTCTACATCAGGGGTCAGCAAACCACAGCAGGGCCTGCCTCCTGTTTTTGCCCATCTTGTGATCTTAAGAATCGTTCTGTATTTTTAAATATTAAAGGGAAATCAAGAGAATTACATTCATCAAGTGCTTCACAATGTGTCATGCACTGTCTTAATCTTTACATTTATTAGTTCATCATTAATATTTACAACATCCCCATGAACTAGGTAGTATTACTCATTTTATAGATGAGAAAACTAAAGCTTCTAGATAAAGTAGTCAAAGAGCACACAGCTAATGGGTAGTTCAGCTGAAATTCAAACCCAGAGTCTTACCCTAGAGCCTGTTTTTGTTTGTTTGTTTGTTGAGACAGGGTCGCCCAGGCTGGAGAGCAGTGGCATGATCTCGGCTCACTGCAACCTCTGCCTCCCGGGTTCAAGTGATTCTCATTGCTCAGCCTCCCAAGTAACTGAGATTACAGGTGGGCACCACCATGCTCCGCTGAGTTTTGTATTTTTTAGCAGAGACGGGTTTCGGCATGTTCAGGCTGGTTTCAAACTCCTGGGCTCCAGAGACCTGTCCACCTTGGCCTCCCAAAATGCTGAGATTATAGGCATGAGCCTCTACACCCGGCCCATAAAATTCTTAACACAGGAGTAAGTTTTCATGACTTTGGATTTGGCAATGTGTCCGTAACTCGGGACCTCAGTTTTTAAAATATGTTTTAATCACCTTATTTTTCTTCCTTCCCTCCTCTCTTACCCCTTAATTCCTTCCCTCTCTAGACACTCTCTTCCAGCGATGCATGCTTATCTAATTATGCTCTTGCTTAAGTAATTCCAGAGGTTAGGCCAGGCACAGTGGCTCATGCCTGTAATCCTAGCACTCTGGGAGGCCGAGGCAGGTGCATCACGAGGTCAGGAGTTTGAGACCAGCACGACCAACATGGTGAAACCCCGTCTCTACTAAAAACACAAAAATTAGCCGGGTGTGGTGGCAGGTGCCTGTAATCCTGGCTCCTCAGGAGGCTGAGGCAGGAGAATCACTTGAACCCAGGAGGCGGAGGTTGCAGTGAGCCGAGATCGCACCACTGCATTCCAGCCTGGGCGACAGCAAGATTCCATTTCAAAAAAAAAAAAAAGAAAGAAAAAGAAGAAGAAATTCCAGAGCCTAATCTCAAACAAACCAGGCACTGTAGAATCCTCCTGCTCAGGAGGAGTGGCAAGCAACTAGGCTACCACCAGCGCCAACCAGACCTCCAGATGGGTGACTACCCAAAAGAGCCATCCAAACACACACACACAGACCCTGCACCACTCCCCCATGTCTCCCATACCAAGCTGCCCTTTAAAAACCCTATGGTAATTTCTTTTTTTTTTTTTTTGAGACAGAGTCTTGCTGTGTTGCCCAGGCTGGAGTACAGTGGCGCAATCTCGGCTCACGGCAACCTCTGCCTCCTGGGTTCAAGCAATTCTTCTGCCTCTGCCTCCCAAGTAGCTGGGATTACAGGCATGCACCACCACGCCTGGGTAATTTTTGTATTTTCAGTAGAGATGGGATTTCACCATGTTGGCCAGGCTGGTCTTGAACTCCTGACCTCAAGCGATCGGCCTGCATTGGCCTCCCAAAGTGCTGGGATTACAGGTGTGAACCACCGCACCCAGCCCCCTATGGCAAATTTTAAAATTTAAGATGTTCTTTGTGGTAACAGTCCACCATCTTCTCAGTTTTGCTGGCTTTCTGGATAAATCCGCTTTTCTCTCATCAACCCTCGTCTCATGTCTGGTTTTCAAGTGGCAAGCAGCCAACCCTGGGTTCGGCTACAGATTCTCTGATACGCCATCAAAAGCCCAAACAAAAAGAAAAAATAGATAAACTATATTTTATCAAAATTAAAAACTGTTGGGCATCAAAGGACATTACCAACAGGTGAAAAGATAGCACGCAGAATGGGAAAAATATTTGCATATCATATACCTGATAAGGAATTAATATCCAGAATATATAAACACAACACATGAAAAGATGATCAACATCATTTGTCCTTAGGGAAATGCAAGTCAAAACCACAAAATGAGACACTACTTCACACCTTTAGATGGCAAAAAAAAAAAAACAAAACAGAAAATAGCAGGCATTAGTAAGGATGTAGAGATATCGGAACCTTCTTACATTAGTGTTTGGAACGTAAAATGGTATAGCTGCTATGAAAAATCATCAGGCAGTTTCTAAAACAATTAAACATTGAATCATCCTGTGACACAGCAATTCCAAAAGTAGTCCCTATTTTTCAATTCCAAAAGGATTGAAACAAATATTTGTACACCAGTGTTCACTGCAGCATTGTTCACAACAGCCAAGAGGTGGAAGCGACCCGAGTGTCCGCTGACGGACACATAAAGCGGGGTCTCCCCACACAGTGGAAAATTATTCAGCCCCAAAAACGATGGAGATCCCAACACATGCTACAACACAGATGAATCTTGAAAATATTATGCTACAAAACACAAAAGGATATTTATGATTCCACTTACATGAGGTACTTAGAATAGGCAAATTCATTGAGACAGAAAGTACATTAGAGGCTACCAGGGACTTGAGGTAGGCAGGATGGGTACTCTTCAATCATACTCACACTGCCCTTCAGTTATTCAGCCATCTGTGTAAAAAGACCAAGTACCAGTACTGCTTAATGGCTACAGAGTCTCTGGAAAGACGAAAAGGTTTTAGAAATAGTAGTGTTGCGGCCGGGCGCGGTGGCTCAAGCCTGTAATCCCAGTACTTTGGGAGGCCGAGGCGGGTGGATCACAAAGTCAGGAGATCGAGACCATCCTGGCTAACATGGTGAAACCCCGTCTCTACTAAAAATACAAAAAACTAGCCGGGCGTGGTGGTGGGCGCCTGTAGTCCCAGCTACTCGGAGGCTGAGGCAGGAGAATGGCGTAAACCCGGGAGGCGGAGCTTGCAGTGAGCCGAGATCGGGCCACTGCACTCCAGCCTGGGTGACACAGCAAGACTCCGTCTCAAAAAAAAAAAAAAAAAAAAAAAAAAAAAAGAAATAGTAGTGTTGCTTGCACAGCTTGGTGAATGCAGTGAATGCTGCTGCACTGCATACTAAGAAATGGCTGAAATGGCTAATTTTACGATATATATACATAACCACAATAAAACATTAATTACCTGTTGTGTCTTTTACCCATTTTCTTGCTCATCTGTAAGAATCTCTCTAATACTTTTAAAGGCAATTAAATCTTTGTAATATATATTGCAAAGTTTTGCTTCTTCAGATGTCTGGTTTATCTTTTCTGCTCAATACCCAATCTCACTGAGAATCAGGAATATAAAACCTGACTGTCAACATGAACTGCACAGCACCATTCTAGCTACACACTTAACACTTGCCCGATTTTCTTCACACCACCACCAAGGCAATAAACTTTCCAAGCGAAGTGCCAAGAACTGCTCCCACCCATTTTACCCTTCAATCGTACCCATACTGCCCTTCAATCATTCAGTTATCTGTGTAAAAAGATCAAGTACGAGCACTGAGTAGAATCTGAACTCAAGAAATATCAGAAAAAGAACAGATTGAAAATCTTAACTTTTTTTTTTTTGAGATGGAGTCTTGCTCTGTCAGGCTGGAGTGCAGTGGTGCGATCTTGGCTCACTGCAACCTCCGCCTCCTGGGTTCAAGTGATTCCCCTGCCTCAGCCTCCCGAGTAGCTGGGACTACAGACGCACACCACCATGCCCGGCTAATTTTTTGTATTTTAGTAGAGACGGGGTTTCACCATGTTGGCCAGGATGGTCTCGATATCCTGACCTCATGATCCGTCCGCCTTGGCCTCCCAAAGTGCTGGAAATACAGGCGTGAGCCACCACTCTTGGCCTCAAAATCTTAACTTTTAAAGATAAGCCTGAAAAGTCTTAAAATCTTAAAATAATAGTTAAGAGTACATCAATGCAGTCTTATTGTTCAGCTACATTAAATGGGTGGGAAGATGGTGATTTTATCCATTGAGAATATATGCATATTCTTTCGGGCAAAATAATATACAAAAGGAAAACTATTGTATACAACTTTGTAAGAGCTTCTGTCTTCTGTAAAAGCATAATTAAAACTGAAGAAATTAAAGATGAGACAGCACAGCTAAGCTTGCATGAATGGGGGAAAGAAAAGAAATGTTAGTCAATAGCATGCAGAACTGCCTAGAAGAAAGCAATATATTTGGTTTTAGAATAAACATCAGGGCCAGGAGCGGTGGCTCATGCCTGTAATCCCAGCACTTTGGGAGGCCAAGGTGGGTGGATGACGAGGTCAGGAGATCAAGACCATCCTGGCCAACACAGTGAAACCCTATCTCTACTAAAAATACAAAAAATTAGCCAGGCATTGGGGTGCGCACCTGTAGTCCCAGCTACTCAGGAGGCTGAGGTAGGAGAATTGCTTGAACCCGGGAGGCAGAGGCTGCAATGAACTGGGATCACACCACTGCACTCCAGCCTGGGTGAGAGAGTGAAACTCTGTCTCAAAAAAAAAAAAAAGAATAAGCATCATATGAAGAGTTATTATAAACTGCAAATGAATATGCTAATTTTATCAGTAACAGGTCATGGGAACAAAAATGATCCTTATTTGTGTGTGTGCATAAAAATGGTGGTAAATTCATTATTCAACATAGCCCTTAAAAACACCACTTTCAAATGGGCCAGACAAAAATGTATATAAACTGAAAAAAAAGACAAATAGATAAATGATTAACAACTGGAGAATCGGGGTGAAGGTACACGAGAGTCTATCTAATTCTTACAACATTTCTGATAATTTTTAAAAAGCAGTGGAGACTAGAAAACTACCTTTTACATTAACATAGTGATTAATCTAATTCTAGTTATCAATGAAATTTGAGCTAATTGATGAGAAGGAGGATATTAAGAACAATTTTCAATAGCTCCAGATTTAATTTACTGATAATTGTTACCCTTTACTTCAACTGGTGTGCTTCATTCATTCACTCATTCAACAAATAGTTATTGAACGTAGCCACTATGTTTCAGGAACCTTTTGAGTTTTAGGAGCATGGCAGTATACAAATACAGATGAAATCCCTGAATTCCATGTCCTTGTATGGAGTCATGTAAATCAAAAAAATTGTCCAGGGTTTTGCCACGTATTAGGAAATTGCATGATGGCCCTAGGATTTATAAATTTGACTTCAAAATTCCAGAGGTAGTCTATTTCTTGGTGGCCAAAGTTTCCTTTAATCAGTGAGCCAAACCAAAAGGCAGGCCCCTGTTCTACCAGATCATATACACTAGAGCAACAGTTTAAAATGTTTGTTAAAAATATAAAAAAACTGGTCTGGCACAGTGGCTCACACCTGTAAATCCCAGCACTTTGGGAGGCCAAGGGTGGAGGATCACTTGAGCCCAGGAGTTCAAGGCCAGTATGGGCAACGTAGGGAGACCCCATCTCTACAAAAAATTAAAATATTAGTCGCAGTAGAGCACACCTATAGTCCCATCTACTTGAGAGGCTGAGGTGGCAGGACTGTTTGAGCCTGGGAGGTCAAGGCTGCAGAGAACCATGATTATGCCAATGCACTCCAGCCTGGGCAACAGAGAACTTGTCTCAAAAAAAAAAAAAAAAAAAAAAAGGAAATTAAGCAATATACAGTATTAGAATTTAATTTTCTGCTTACTCTATTACCCCAAATAAATTATAATAATTTGGAATAGTGGTGTATGCATGTATTTCCACAGTTCTTATGTTAATTATTCACACATATAGTTAGAATCAAGAAATATTACGAACTAGTAAAAAGTGAATCAATTCTAAGTGTTTCTGATTATAGACTATAGACTAGACTATAAGGAGGCCTAACAAACCGCTAGCAGGGCCCTTAAGTTTGTCAATGGCTAGGTGGCTAACTAACCGGCTGGTTCACTCAGCAGTGAAGAGAAAACTGCCATAGTCCTGTTCCGCTAAACACCTTTTGTATTAGTCCATTTTCATACTGCTACGAAGAAATACCCGAGACTGGGTAATTTATAGAGGAAAGAGGCTTAATTGACTCAGTTCAGCATGGCCGGGGAGGCCTCAGGAAACTTATAATCATGGTGGAAGGCAAAGGAGAAGCAGGCACCTTCTTCACAGGGTGGCAGGATCGAGTGAGTGCAAGCAGGGGAAATGCCAGACGCTTATAAAACCACCAGATTGAGACTCACTATCACAAGAACAGCATGGGAGAAACCATTCCCATGATCCTACCTCCACCTGGTCCCGCCCTTGACACGTGGGGATTATGGGGAATACAACAAGATGAGACTCTGGGTGGGGACACAGCCAAGCCATATCACCTTCAATCTTTTTTTTTTTTTTTTTTTTTTTTTTTTTGAGACAGAGTCTCGCTCTGTTGCCCGGGCTGGAGTGCAGTGGCGCGATCTCAGCTCCCTGCAAGCTCCGCCTCCCGGGTTCCCGCCATTCTCCTGCCTCAGCCTCCCGAGTAGCTGGGACTACAGGCGCCCGCCACCTCGCCCGGCTAGTTTTTTTGTATTTTTTAGTAGAGACGGGGTTTCACCATGTTAGCCAGGATGGTCTCGATCTCCTGACCTCGTGATCCGCCCGTCTCGGCCTCCCAAAGTACTGGGATTACAGGCTTAAGCCACCGCGCCCGGCCACCTTTAATCTTATAAACTCCTTCACAAGAGCACCTAAAAATGCAAGAACTTGAATTTTAACTCACAGCACTAAAGCCTAATTGCCTTACACATATAAGTTTCTTAGTTTCACCCTCTTTAGACTGGTGAGGCTTTAGGTACACAATGCTTACAATCTTTGAGGCTGGCAAAATTAAACACTGTATGAATGAGAATCATCTTAATTCTAAAGATTTTTATCCTTGTAGCCAATTTTTTTTTTTTTTTTTTTTTTTTTTTTTGAGATGGAGTCTCCCTCTGTCGCCCGGGCTGGAGGGCATCGCCCAGGCTGGAGGGCAGTGGCACAATCTCGTCTTACTGCAACCTCCGCCTCTGGGGTTCAAGCAATTCTCCTGCCTCAGCCTCCTGAGTAGCTGGGATTACTGGCGCTCGCTACCTCGCCCAGCTAATTTTTGTATTTTTTTGTATTTTAGTAGAGACAGGGTTTCACCATGTTGGCCAGGCTGGTTTCGAACCCCTGACCTCGTGATCTGCCCGCCTCAGCCTCCCAAAGTGCTAGGATTACAGGCATGAGCCACTGCGCCCGGCCCTAGCCAAATGTTTTTCAAATACCTCCTGCATGCCTAGTATTGTGTTAAATGCAAGTGATACAAAATAGTCTAACAGTGGCTCCTCCTTTCACCTCAAGGTGCTTACAATATATTTGGAGAAATTATACATAAAACATTTCCATCTTTATTGCAATTAACAATATTAATGACATCAGATCTTAATTACTTAACTCCCCACAGACAGGAAAAGTTTCCCCTGTTAGCAACTCTGTATGCTTCAATTAATCTCAATATTGTCCGGACCTAACACAGCACCTGGCATACAGTAGTTGATTTAAAAAATGCTGAATGAATAGGCAAAAAAATGACACAAGGCAGCATATGACCAATGGGAAATAAGAGACAATGAAAAGAACACAACATAGAGAATGACCACTGTGGGGCCCTTTGGGTACCTCACATCCATCTACTGAAAAAGATGATTTTCTTATTGTCCATGTTTCCCCTTGGATTAAAGGAGCCCACATAAAGCAGGAGAGACAGAGAAAGAACGATAATGGCTTACATGCCTTCACAGAGGTCAATACAAAAAGTAAAAAGGGCAGAGATGAGAAGAAGCTCCTCCCTCTGCAGAGGTTAGGGTCAAAAAAAGCTTTCCCAGAGAACTACACCCCGAGGCCTTGGAAGATGGAGTAAGATTCCACCAGAAGAAGAGGGCAGAGAACTGTCCAGGCCAGGAGAACAGGAAACACCAAGGCATGGTGTGATGAATTTCAAGTATGTCTGTGTGGCTGCGATCTATACAACGCATAGGGGAGGGAGGGATGATGCTGATCAGCTTATGAAGGCCTTTCAATGCCACCCTCTGGGTAAGATTGAGATTTTACTCCTAGGGCAAATGAAAATTCCGGAAGATTTTAAACCAGGGAGTCAGTTAAGGTTTTGGAAACCACTGCAGCGATGGCGAGGACAGTGGACCATGACGAGAAGCATTACTTCACTATCCCATCACTCCAAAGGGCAGCAGCTCCAACCACATGCCCCAATACTGGCGACTACAGAAGCCCTTCACCAGCTGCCTGCAGCCTTGCGATCACCACACACCACATCCCAGACTGCTTCGTCTCTTAGGCCAAAGCGATCCTGCAAAATTCGCTGAAGCTTCCCTCCCAGACTCGGTCCTAAGCGTGCACTCGGAAACGTCACTTCGCTTTTCCCACGATTTCGCGTGCTTGCACTCAACTCTCACATTCCTCCCCTGCCCCTGTTTTGGGTCCGCCCGCGCTGTTTCCAGCTCGCGTCCTCCCCGTCGGGCCCGCAGCTCCCCGCCCATCCCGCGCCGGGGCCCCCCCACGTACCCCCTCGGTCTTCATGTCCAGGATCTTCTCCACCTCGAACACATCCTCGCCGTCCTCCTCGCTGTCGCCAAAGGCCTCCGCTCCTCTCGCGGCTGCGTCATTATCCTCGCCCACGACTCCAACTCCTTCGACTTCGGCCAACTCCTCAGTGCTGTCGGCAGCTGTCACAGGGACTGCGGCCACACTCGCTCCCTCCGCAACCGGCTCCATCCCGGCAGCTCCGCAAACCGCCGTGGAAAACCCGCTGCGACACACACACCCCAGCAGCCCCTCGCGTTCCGCGCTCGGCCCTACTCCACATCGGCGGCGTAACGGAAGCCGACCAATGGCGGGCTCGGACCCTAGAGTGACAGGAACAGAAGCCAGTCGTGGAAAGGCGGGCGCGGCGCAGCTACGCGGAGCCCGCGGGAAGCAGGTGGGCGGGGCAGGGAGGGCGCCCCGGGCGGAAGAGCGTCGAGACGGCGGGTAGCTGTGGCGGAAAAGGTCGAGGATGGGAGGGGAGCGGGCGAGGCGGGCGACGCTGGGGAGGAGGAGGGTCGTGCGGGCGGAGGGCTCCCAGGGCGGAGGGCGGCCCGGAGGAGCTGACAGTGCCTGATCCCCCGGCGAGGAAGCCTCAGGTGCGGGCGCCGGGAGGGCCGGAGCCGCGGACTTTCTAGGAAAGGGAACCCCGCTGCTGCGGAAACCCCAGCCGAGCGGACCGGCCTCCCAGAAGTCATATAGGATTTTGGTAGGTTTAGCACGTGTGGATGATCCAATCAAACATAACTCACAGTGTTCGTGTATTTTAATGAGTGTTGTTTAAAGACAAGGAAACGTAGCGGCCCAAAAAGCATCCTTTTTTCAAGTTCTAGCGCCCTTTGCGTTTTCGTTGAAAATATCGGAGAAGGACGTGATGAAAAGTATTTGTTCACGTTGCGAAGAGTTGACAAAAATTACGCCACCCAAAGTTAGCGAAAAACTGCTAGGAAGATACACTTAAGGATAATGTGTTTTTCTCACTTTGAATTTCGGATATGCAACTGAAATCTTTATGGCATCAAACTCTCTGTTTTTGTTTCTTTGAACACTGGACTTAATTTGTAAGATAAGCCTCATTGTCAAGTCTCTGAGCTTTAACTGAAGCATAATCTATAGTCCGGCAAATCCTTTCGCAGAGAATCACCAGATCTTCGAGTTGACTCAATGATATATTTTTTTTCACTCAGCTTTAATAGGATAGTACTCGATGATATACTGTTGAGCTTATTAAATGCATCCTATGTACCATCACTACAGAAGGCATTAGTAACAAATACAAAGATCAGCAGAGCGGAGTATGCCTTCCTAGGACCCACAGGAAGGAGTCCCAGGAAGACACACACCAATACTAACAATTAGGTATTTTAAAACTGTAAAAATATTACCCATATAATTAGTTGATGGGAGACAGCTCATTTTTACAGAATTCCAGATAAATATAGAAGAAAAGTTGGAATTAGAAAAATCACAATAATGTGTGCACAAGATCTAGGGAACAAAGCATTATAGGAAAGGGTGATGAGGAACTGGATATTCACAAGGCACTATTGATCCACAGATTACTTGTTGGTTGTAGGGGAAATCTAGCTTCACATTTGAAAGTCCACTGATCAATGTTAGCATTACTAAAAGTGGAACAACCAGACTGTATGCTTTCTGTTGACAGAAATGTTGATCCTTAATATGCTCAGGCCTTTAAGTGTAATTTCCAGTTACAGGAAAGAAGAAAAGGGAAAGAAGAAAAGGAAACAAATCAGACAAATCCAGAATGTGGGATATCCTATTGGACAACTGACTGTTTCTTCCAATTAAAGGTAAAAGAGGGAGGAGAAGATTGTTCTAGATTTATAACAATTTGAGATGAAAAACATGGCAACATTTAAAATATTTTAAATCTTAATGGGTTTATTATACTATTCTCTGCTTTTATGTGTTTTTAAATAAAATTTAAGTACATATATTCATGATAAAATTTTCAATTAAAAAATACATAAGGCCAGGCCTGGTGGCTCATACCTGTAATCCCAGAACTTTGGGAGGCTGAGGTGGGAGGATCATCTGTGCTCAGGAGTACGTGACCAGGCTGAGCAATGTGGCAAAACTGTCTCTACCAAAAATACAAAAAATTGGGCATGGTGGTGCATGCCAGTGGCCCCAGCTACTTGTGAGGTTGAGGTAGGAGGATCCGTTGAGTCTGGGAAGCAGAGGTTGCAGTGACCTGAGATTGCACCACTGCACTGCACTCCAACCTGGGGGACAGAGTGTGACCTTGTCTCAAAAAAAAAAAAAAAAAAAAAAATATATATATATATATATATATATATATATATGTCTGTCTGTCAGGCACAGTGACTCATACCTGTAATCCCAATCCCAGTGAGTGATTTGGGAGGCTGAGGTGGAGGATCACCTGAGACCTTGAGGCCAGGGGTTCAAGACCAGCCTGGGCAATATAGTGAGACCCCATCTCTACAAAGATAAAAAAAAAAACAAAAAAACTAGCTGGGCGTGGTGGCACGCACCTGTAGTCCCAGCTATTTGGAGGCTGAGGCAGGAGGATTGTGGCTTGCCTGAGCACCACTGCACTCCAGCCTCGATGACACAGAGTAAGATCCTGTATTAGTCCTTCTTCATACTGCTATAAAGAACTGCCAGAGACTGGGTAACTTATAAAGGAAACAGGTTTGGCCGGGCGCGGTAGCTCAAGCCTGTAATCCCAGCACTTTGGGAGGCCGAGATGGGCGGATCACGAGGTCAGGAGATCGAGACCATCCTGGCTAACACGGTGAAACCCTGTCTCTACTAAGAAATACAAAAAATAGCCGGGCGAGGTGGCAGCGCCTGTAGTCCCAGCTACTCGGGAGGCTGAGGCAGGAGAATGGCGTGAACCCGGGAGGCGGAGCTTGCAGTGAGCTGAGATCCGGCCACTGCACTCCAGCCTGGGCTACAGAGCGAGACTCCGTCTCAAAAAAAAAAAAAAAAAAAGGAAACAGGTTTAATTCACTCACAGTTCGGCTTGGCTGGGGAGGCCTCAGGAAATGCCGAGACCAGCTCAGTCCGGGAGCTATTTATGAAGCAAAATCAAGAATACTTCGTTAATAATTTGACATGGCAGGAGAGAGCAGAGGTAAGGATGATTCCTAAGTTTCTAGTTTAAGTACTGTATGGCAGCAGGTGTTATCTTTTTGTTGTTTAAGGAACACGGTGGTAAAGCAGGTTTTGGAGAGGAAGATCAAAAAAGTCCAGTTTTGGGCCAGGTGTGATGGCTCATGCCTGTAATCCCAGCACTTTGGGAGGTCCCAGGTAGGTGGATCACCTGAGGTCAGGAGTTTGAGATCAGCCTGGTTAACATGGTGAAACCCCGTTTCTACTAAAAATACAAAAATTACCCAGGCATGGTGGTGCGCACCTGTAATCCCAGCTACTGGGGAGGCAAAGGCAGGAGAATAGCTTGAACTGAGATCGCACCACTCCACTCAAGCCTGGGCAACAGAGTGAGACTCCATCTCCAAAAAAGAAAACAAAAAAGTCCAGTTTTGAGGTACGTACAAAGTAACAGTGTGCTAAGCAATATAAGCAAGATGGAGAATAGGAAACCCCAGACCCTCATCCTCCCACAGAAACATCAGCTTAACAACATCATATGGACAAAACTGCCTTTCTGAGAACTCCAAAAACCAGTCGAGAGTTTGCAGCACCCAAAGGTGCACAAAGCCAAGAGATGCAACAGGTAGGAAACTGTGTGGCATTTTACTTGCCATCGGTAAAGATAAGCAAGGACAATTGTCATAGTTACAGCAAGACAAGCGAGGATTTACAGTCAAAGAGCAGAGTGCAGGGCGGTGGTGGGGTGGGGTGGAGGCGGGCATTGGATGGAAAATTACTAAGAGGCAACGTCAAGGGAAGGGTGACATTCTGGTAAAACTGATGTGACAGGATTCTTGCTGAAGGCAGGCCAGGGTGATCGAATGTCATCTGGAGGATGGTGGAGGATGATGAATTTGATTAGATGTCAAGAGTGGAGGATTCTTGCTAAGACTGCAAGAAACAGTTTTGTGATGCAAAGATGAATACAGGAGCTCAAAGGTCAAGTCCTGGTTAAGTAGAGGGTTCAGAGGAATCTGACTAAAGTGAGGTCAAGGAGAGATTATTTGTCACCCTAGCTATTCCCTATCCCTAGCACATTGTGGTATAATTGGGAGAAAATTTCCAATCCTCTTCTCCCTCAAGAGAGAAAAAGAGAAAGGAACCAACCATGAGTCCAATGCGCAGGCCTTTTGACAGTCTGCCTAAGGAGCAGATTTCTCTCTCTCCTGACTTGCAGTGCTGATGGGAACAGCGGGTTAAATGCCAGGCTGGGATCACTGAGATCAAAGGTGAGCGCCACAGCTTCTTACGGCAACAATAAGACTATAGTACCACAGACAGACACCAAGGGGAGCAAGAGATTATGGGCTGCAGAAAAGAGGCAAGTAAACCTTTAATTGAGGAATTATATACACAGCCCAGAGAAGACCTATTGCCAAAAAAAAGTTGGAAAAAGCCCTAGAATCTCTAGCTGGTTGACTGGTGAAGGTCTTACCCTGTATAAAGCCAGACTGAAATGCCCAAAGCTTACAAAAAGATTGCAAGGCATACAAAGCAGAGAAACATGGCTCAAAGAAACAAAATAAATCTCTAGAAACCAACCCTAAAGATATGGAGATCTGTTAATTACCTGACAAATAATCCAAAATAATCATCTTAAAGATGCTCAATGAGCTAAAAGAGACCATACCCCACAAAACAAAATCAGGAAAACAATGCATGTACAAAATGAGGATATCAACAAAGAGACAGAAACTATAGAAAAGAACCAAATGCAAATTCTGGAGCTGAAGAATATAATAACTGAATGGAAGAATTCACTGGAGGGTTCATACTTGACCAAAGAGAAGAGTCAGTAACTTTGAAAACAGTTCATTTGAAATTATTGAGTCTGAGGGAAAATAAATGAAGAAAAATGAAGGGAACTTAAGGAGCTTATGGGACACCATCAAATGAAACAACATATGGATTATGGAAATCCCAAACATAGAAGAGAGAAAGGGTTGAGATCCTGCCTGAAGAAATAATGAGCCTGTATTAGTCCGTTTTCATGCTGCTGATAAAGACATACCTGAGGCTGGGCAGTTTACAAAAGAAAGAGGTTTATTGGACTCACAATTCCACGGAGCTGGGGAGATCTCACAATCATGGCAAAAGGTGAAAGGCACATCTCACACTGTAGCAGACAAGAGAAGGGAGCTAGTGCAGGAAAACTCCTATCTTTTTTTTTTTTTTTTTTTTTTTTAAATCATCAGATCTCATGAGACTCATTCACTATCACGAGAACAGCACAGGAAAGACTCACCCTTATAATTCAATCACCTCCACCAGGTTCCTCCCACAACACATGGGAATTGTGGAAGTTACAATTCAAGATGAGATTTGGGTGAGGACACGGCCAAACCATATCAGACCCCAAATTTCCCAAATTTGAGGAAAGAAATTGCCATACAAATTCAAGCAGCTCAACAAACTCCAACAAAAATAATCCCAGCGAGCCCCACATAGAGTCATGCTATAATCACATATTGTCAAAATTGCGAAGAGCATCCTGAAAGCAACAAAAGAAAAGTGACTGAACATATGCAATGGAGCTCCTATAAGATGATCAGCAGATACCTCAGCAGGAACCTTAATGGCCAGAAGGGAGCAAGATTATCTATTCAAAGTAATTTTAAAAAGAAAGAAAAAAACCCTTTGCCAGCCAAAAAAATACCTGAACAAAACTGTCATTCAAAAATGAAGGAGAAATTGTCTTTCCCAGATAAACAAAAGCTGAGGGAGCTCATTACCAGTAGACCCACTCTACAAAGAATACTGAAGTGTCCTTCAAGTTGAAATGAAAGCATTCTAGAAAGCAATGTAAGAACATAGGAAAATATAAAGCTTCCTGGTAAAGGTAAACATATAGACAATTTTAGAACCACAGAGTATTGTAATGTTTATGTGTAAATCAATTTTAATTCTAATATAGTATTTAAAAGATAAAAGCATAATATAACTATAAATCTACGTTAATACACAATTTCAAAAGACGTAATTTGTGACATCAATAATAAAGTGGCAGCAGGAGATATAAAAAGGAGTAATTTTTATATCTGATTAAAGTTACATTCTTTTTCATTTTTTCGAGATGGAGTTTAGCTCTTGTTGCCCAGGCTGGAGTGCAATGGTGTGATCTTGGCTCACTGCAACCTCTGCCTCCCGGGTTCAAGCAATTCTCCTGCCTCAGCCTCCCAAGTAGCTGGGATTACAGGCATGCACCACCACGCCTGGTTAATTTTGTATTCTTAGTAGAGACGGGGTTTCGTCAGGCTGGTCTCGAACTCCTGAACTCAGGTGATCCACCCGTCTGGGCCTCCCAAAGTACTGGGATTACATGCAGGAACCACCATGCATGTAATGCATGTAATGTGGCCAAAATTACATTCTTATCAGTTTAAAATAGATTTTTCTAATTTTAATGTTTTATATAATCTCCATGGTAACAACAACAGAACTACCTATAGGAGATACACAAAAGGAAATAAAGAGTGAATCAAAGCATGTCAACACAAAAAGAAACCAATTCATGAAACACAAAGGAAGGCAGCAAGGGAGGAAAAGGGACAAAATACCTATAAGACCCACAGTAAACAGTTAACAAGATGGCAATAGTAAGGCCTTCCCTATGATAATTACTTTCAATGAAAATGGATTAAAGACTTCAATCCAAAGACACAGGATTGGCTGAATGGGTTTTTAAAAAATCAAGATCCAATTATGTTGTCTACAAGAGACTCACTTTTGACCTAAAGACTTATGTAAGTTGAAAGTGAAAGAATGGAAAAAGATATTCCAATGCAAATCGTAACCAAAAAAGAGCAGAGACAGCAATACTTAGACAAAATAGACTGAAGACAGAAATGCTCACAAGAGACGAAGGGTATCATACACTGATAAAAGGGTCAACTCACCAAGAAAATATAACAATTGTATGTGAACCTAACATCAGAGCTCCCATATATGTGAAGCAAACATTGAGATAATTGACAATAGAATTAGACACCAACACAATATTAGGATACTTCAAATCTCCACTTTCAGTTATGGATAGAACACCCACACAGAAGATCCAGAAAGAAACAGGACTTGAACAACCACTATAAACCAACTGGATCTAACAAACATAAGCAGAACACTCAACAATAGCGAAAAGACCTTCTCAAGCACATAAGAAATATTCTTCAGCATAGACCATAGGCTATGCCACAAAACAAGTCTTAACACATTTTTTTTGGGGGGGGGGTATAAAAATATGACTTTTTTCCTCATTATCACATCAGTTATCAAAGAAACAGTACATAACAAAAATACAAAGCTCCGTTGGATTTTTTTTTTGTCTTTTTTCTCCCCCCATCCCACTCCTACCCAACAGCCCCTTGCCAGGGAGTCCCCGGCTGATGCCTGGATGCTATCCCTAAGATCACCCCAGGGCTCAGTAGAAACGGTGGTCCAGGTCTCTCTGGGGGCTAGCGAGTATGAGTAAGCCTTGCCCAATACCAGGGGGTCCAGCAGCTAGAAGAAGGCATAGTAGTTGCTGAAGAGGTTTAGGGCCAGTGAGATGGTCTGGTGCCACTTTTCAGAGGACATTAGGGAGTACAGCTGATAGACAATGACAGCTCCCTCCAGCAGCAGGAGGATGTTGAGGATCTGCAGGGGGTTGCTGAAAAAGAAGTGGAACTGGAAGTGGGAGACATCAGAGGAGATAGCCACGTTGTAGTGTCCTACTGCTTTGTAGACGTTCTTGCTGTGCTTCACAAGCATGCCCTGTGGTCACGTGCATTCTTCAGTCCACCTGGAGGCACAGCCCAACAGTGCCCCTTAACCCCAGCTCACCCACAAAAAGGGTACCAGAAGACTGGGCAGGAGAGAATTACCAGGGCTCTACTTCCATTTCTAGCAGTACAAGACCAGCCCGGACAACATAGCAAGACCCCCTCTTTATAAAAAAAAAAAAAAAAAAAAAAAAGCCGGGTATGGTGGTGCACCTGTAATCACAGTGCTTTGAGAGGCTGAGGTGGGAGGATCACTTGAGCTCAGCAGTGAGCTATGATCATGCCGCTGCACTCTAGCCTGGGTGACAGGGCAAGACCTGTTTCTAAAAGTAAAAAAAAAAAAGCTATTGAGAGGTATAGAAAGATAAGGACTAAAAAGTGGTCTTTGGGGCAGGAGTGGTGGCTCACACCTGTAATCCCAACACTTTCAGAGGCTGAGGCAGGAAGATCACTCAAAGCCAGGGGTTCAAGACTAGCCTGGGCAACAAAGCAAGACCCAGTCTCTCTCTAAACAAAACAAAACAAAACAAAAAAGGTCTTTGGATGAGAATTTTGGAATAGTGCTAGACAGAAGGAAGCATGAGATAATACTAGTGAGAGAGTAGATTGCAGGACGAGATAGGAAGATAAGCCACCCTGGACAAATTTGTAAAGGTTAGGAATGAACCCAGTGACAGCTGAAGGGCAGGTGACAAAGTGAGAGTGAGAGATGACTTTTTTTCTTTAATTTGTTTAAGATGGGAAATGATACCAATTGCTCAGTTGCCTATTCCCTCACCCAGCCTCAGGTCTAATTCTCAGGCCTGATGGGGTTTGCAGTGTGGTCTTTTTTTTTTTTTTTTTTTTTTTTTTTTTTTTTTTGAGACGGAGTCTGGTTCTGTCGCCCGGGCTGGAGTGCAGTGGCCGGATCTCAGCTCACTGCAAGCTCCGCCTCCCGGGTTTACGCCATTCTCCTGCCTCAGCCTCCCGAGTAGCTGGGACTACAGGCGCCCGCCGCCTCGCCCGGCTAGTTTTTTGTATTTTTTAGTAGAGACGGGGTTTCACCGTGTTCGCCAGGATGGTCTCGATCTCCTGACCTCGTGATCCGCCCGTCTCGGCCTCCCAAAGTGCTGGGATTACAGGCTTGAGCCACCGCGCCCGGCCGAGCAGTGTGGTCTTTATCTCCCTGTAGTCCTGGAGAGGAATGGAGAAGTAGTGTTGGTGCCACTAGGGTGTCATTCTCTTAAGACAGATACAATGCTGTTTCTTTACTGTTTATTTAGCCTGGCTAAAATACTGGCTAAGTTGCTGTCACAAAAATGCTCCAAATATGCAGTAGCTCAAACAAGATAAAGCATATTTCTTTCTCACTTAGCAGCCTGAAAGTGGACAGGTGGTTCAAGGTGAGTAGGTGTTTTTGTTCCATTTCATCCAGGGACACCCTTTTGTCTCGGGGCCTGCAGCCGTGCCAGGGTGTGCCATCTGCTGCAGGGTAGAGGTGACTCAAAGCCCATGGGTAAGGAAAATGGGCGGATGCAGTAAGTAGTTTCCCTTTTTGAGGACCTGACCTGGAAGTTGCAATCATCAAGTCTACTCACATCCCATTGGCTAAGAATGAGTGTCATGGCCACGCCCAGATGCAAGGGTGTGCACTCCAGCTGGGTGGCTGGCCAGAATCCAATCCTGGGAATTGACACAGGAGGACACTTAGCCTTCTCTGCTTCCAATGCCAACTCCAGCAATATCTTTCCAGAACTGAGACCTCTCATACTGTTCCAGCCTGTAGGGCAGATATTTGGTAGATACCTGGTATAAGCAAGTCAGCTGCTTAGAGCTGGCATCCCTTTCTTCTGAGACGATCTTGCTCTGTCATCCAGGCTGGAGTGCAGTAGTGCAGTCTGGGCTCACTGCAGCATCCGCTTCCTGGGTTCAAGTGATTGTCATGCCTCAGACTCCCTAGTAGCTGGCATTACAGGCACATACCACCACACCTGGCCAATTTCTGTATATATTTTTGTAGAGACGGGGTTTCTGCCGTGTTGCCCGGGCTTGTCTTGAACTCCTAAGCTCAGGCGATCCACCTGCCTCTGCCTCCCAAAGTGCTGGGATTACAGGCATGAGCCACTGCACCCGGCTGCTGGTGTCCCTTTTGATTGGGCCACCCTCTGTCTACCTGGCCATGTCTGGATGCAAGTGTCGTGAGACACCTTAACTGTCACGCCACTCCTCCCTAGTTAGCATGGCAGAAGAGGTTTTCCTGGATTTCTTCTTCCTTATGACTAATCTAAAATAGGAAGATCTTCTCCTTCAGTGCATTTATTTTTCATAATACCCAGGCAGCGTTCTCTTGCTTTGTCTTTCTGCTTATTACCTATTGAAAGGAAAGTTTCCAAATATAGGCAAAAATTCTTCACTTTTTCTTTCAATTTCAGTGCTCATATGTAGATCACTACAAACAGAACTTCTAAAAATGTTAGTAGTGACTGGCCAGAGCATTAGGCCAGGCCATAGCTCAGGATGCTGGAAGTCACTGAAGAAGAAGGCAGGAACCACAGGAATGAGGGAGGTCTTGGTGGCTGGTGAATGGCAGTGATGAGAACAGGTAGGGAATGTCAAAGAAACCGGATTTTACACAAGGTAGAGGGGGAATGGCTTGCAAGTGGTTGTGTGGAGGAAGGTGCACAGTGACCTTACACCTTTTACAAAACACAAATGTTTTGTGACCTTACACCTTTTACAAATCAAAACGATCACAGATTGAAATGTAAAAACTGCAAAACTAGCTGGGTGTGGTGGCATGCGCCTCTCGTCCCTTCTACTTGGGAGGCTGAGGCAGGAGGATTACTTGAGCCCAGGAGTTTGAGACTGTGGTGAGCCATGACTGTACCACTGTACTCCAGCCTAGGCAGAGGGAGGCTCTGTCTCTGGAAAAAAAATAAAAGTGCCAAACTAGAAAAATTCTAGAAGATAACACAGCAGAAAATCTAGATGAACTTAGATTTGGCTATGAGCTTTTGTATGCAACACCAAAAGCAAGATTCATGAAAGAATTGCTTGAGACACCTAATTTCCCTAAGTAAGAAGAAATGGATCAAGGGATCTGCACATTTTGCACACTGAGGGCCACAGTCTGGGTAGCCAGGCCCTGGAAACGGCATAGCTAGTAATGCTGACATCAGTCAAAGACCACTGGGTCTGACCTGCAGACCCTGGCCACGCGACAGATGAAGAAATGCACTCAGGCACAGGTATCCCATGAAAGAGCAGACTAGAGGTCCAGGCAGCTTCACAGAAAGAGCTGTAGCAGCCAGGGGCCCTGACAAGCTGGCACCCTGTGCATTTATTCAGTACAGATACAATGACAAAGGTCTCAAGTAAACACCACTAGAGGGTAATTAACATTGCTGAGAGCAGTCCTGCACCCACAGAGGACCAAAGGTTGGTCTTAGGACCACGTGAGTAAACAAGTCATTTAGATAAACTCCTCTACATTGCTATGTATCTATGCCCTAAGCTTTTAAGAGAATTCAGTTGCCTTAAGCCGAATCTTTTTTTTTTTTTTTTTTTTTTTTTTTTGAGGCGGAGTTTCGCTCTGTCTCCCAGGCTGGAGTGCAGTGGCCGGATCTCAGCTCACTGCAAGCTCCGCCTCCCGGGTTTACGCCATTCTCCTGCCTCAGCCTCCCGAGTAGCTGGGACTACAGGCGCCCGCCACCTCGCCCGGCTAGTTTTTTTTTGTATTTTTTAGTAGAGACGGGGTTTCACCATGTTAGCCAGGATGGTCTCGATCTCCTGACCTCGTGATCCGCCCGTCTCGGCCTCCCAAAGTGCTGGGATTACAGGCTTGAGCCACCGCGCCCGGCCAAGCCGAATCTTTCACTGAAGCTACGCAAACCTCCCAGCCTGCCAAGAAGGTTTGTGTCTATTTCCTATAAGTTTATTTTTGTAATTTCTCCCACCACCCTGACCAACCCCCTACGGTAACTTGTTTGTGAATAAGGAACAATTTATTCCTCATCATACTAAGAAGCCATGTGACCCATTGTCCTGGATCAGAGACAAACACCAAGTGCCTCCCCAACACCAATGTCATCCTGAATGTCAACAGAAAACACTGGCCGCGGAGAAGTTTTTAAACCTCTTAAAGCATTTTGCCAATGACCAGACTTCAATAATCTTCCTTTATGTACAAAAAATTTAAAACCAGTGGCAGCAAAGGCACAGTACTTAATAAAGCAACTAAGAAGTACAAGACACTGATTTATATGCTGTTGCTAGATTTGGAGAGGCAGGACTATTTATTAGGCTGAAAAGGTGGTGGTCATCTGGTATCTTCCTAAAAAAGTTTATCAGGGTCCTAATCCTTTTCCAGAAGGCAAACTAAGGCCTGGAACAAGACAAGGTCTTCTCCAAGGCCACACAACTAGTCACTGACAGAGGATTCATTTCAAAGTCCTGTCCTTTCAGGTCTGTGCCTACAAACCAACACTTCAATCTGACTATTTCAACCTGGCCAAAAGCAACACAAAACACCCAAACAAGCATTTTAGGGGAAGAAAAAAACAGAGGCAACTGGACAGACAGGGGCAAGTCCAATGTGGCCTCCCAGATAAACCTCAATGCACTTACTTCTTTTGGCACAGACACTTCCTTCTGAACTTTGTAGGGAAGTCACATCACATTGCACTCTGTCCATGTGAATTCAACCCCGTGGGTGAACCAAACTTAAAAGCATTAAATTCTACAAATAGGCCCGGCACAGTGGCTAACACCTGTAATCCCAGGACTTTGGGAGGCCAAGGCGGGCAGATCACCTGAGGTCGGGAGTTCGAGACCAGCCTGACCAACATGGAGAAACCCCATCTCAACTAAAAATACAAAATTAGCCAGGCATGGTGGCACATGCCTGTAATCCCAGCCTCCTCGGCAGGCTGAGGCAAGAGAATCGTTTGAACCCAGGAGGCGGAGGTTGCGGTGAGCCAAGATCATGCCATTGCACTCCAGCCTGGACAACAAGAGTGAAACTCCGTCTCAATACATTCATTCATTCATTCGTTCTACAAATAGCCACTAGTAGAATTATTAACATAGAAAACCATGATGGGTACTAACAGATTCACTCAGAAGGAGCGGGCTAAAATTAATTCACATATGTGTAGCTGGCTCGGAGAAGACACAGGGCTTGGAGGAAGTAAGACTGTTCAGCATGATTTAAAATTGATTTATGAGCTTACTGTAGCACTTGGAATAGAAAAAAATAATCTTTTCAGCGCCTCCGACCCCTCTCTCAAATTACACCAGGGTGCGACTGAGGAACAACAGCGCCGACCACCCATCCTTCTGGATCCTTGGGGAAATTAACTTTTTGGATGGGAGAGTCAGTAGACGAGGCTTCATTTTCCATCAGGGAACACGAACTGCTGCGGGAAGATCCCAGCTTCCGGCTAAAGCTGCAGCGGTAGGAGCCGCCGACCAGCTCGCCGTCCAGTCCCCAGAGCCCGGGCTTTAGGCAAAGCGTAGAGCCGCAAACCAGTTTTGCCGCCAAGAACCCGGCCAGGTGCGTCTCCTCCCGGGCCTCGCAAGGAACAGGTTAGCGAGACGACTTCCAGCTTTCTCTGCCCGGCCCCAAACGCCTGCCGCCCCTGCCCAGCCGCCCGCTCTCTGGCGGCCTCTGCAAGTCTCCACGCAGAAGCGGCTCCGTGCTGCCAGCGCTGGCGCCCCGCGAAGCCCCGCGGCCAAATGACAGGACTTGAGGGCAAAGGAGGACAAAGTTCCCACCAGGTGGGCACTGCGGGAAGGAGGCCGACGACCCCGAGATTCTCCGGCGACCCCAGCGGGCCACCCCGGGGCGGTGAGGGGTCCCGAGGCAAGTGCGCGGCGGCGCCGGCCGCTTCCCCCGCGGCCCGGGAAGGTCACGCCGCCCGGACGCCGAGGCCCGCCCCGCGCCCCGCTCCCTCCGCCCCGCGCGCTCCCCACAGCTGGAGGCGCCCGGCCGGTCTGCGCTCTCTGCAGCGCCAGCGTGGCCACGTCCCGCTCGGGCTCCGCCGCCTGCTCTCGGCTCCGGGTCGCCGGCCGGGGCGGCCACTGTTAACACCCACGTCGGCCGCGGCCGGCCCTCCGCGCAGGCAGCCCTGGCGGCGGCCCCGGGAAGCTCAGGGGCGCCCCTGCGACCGGGGAGCGGGCTGCACAGTGCCGCGCCCGGGCTGGGACCTGGAGCCGCCGCCACCCGCACGGGAAGCGGAAGTGGGCGCTGAGCCGCGGCGCGCCCACCCAACCCAGCCCAACCCAGCCCGCGAGCTGGCGTGGCGCTGCCGCCGACCCTGGCAAAGCTGGAGGGCAGGGCCTGCGCGCCTGGGGACTTGCCCGCCTCTGGGCTCCGCAGGATCATCTCTGAGCTCGGACCTGGGCTGAGGATGAGGGCTGGGGGCTGGGAATGTCAGTGGGAGGCTGACATTGTTGGGAGGCTAAGGCGTTATTTATAAATTATATTTGAGTACAAAATTATACTCGGGATTCAAGGCCCTAATATAAAATACAGTTGAGTATGAAAGTACAGGAATTAGCCGGGCGCGGTGGCTCACGCCTGTAATCCCAGCACTTTGGGAGGCCGAGGCGGGCCGATCACTTGAGGTCAGGAGTTCGGGACCAGCCTGGCCAGCATGGTGAACCTGCGTCTCTACTAAAAATATAAAAATTAGCCGGGCGTGGTGGTGGGCGCCTGTAATCCCAGCTACCCGGGAAGCTGAGGCAGGGGAACTGCTGGAACCCGGGAAGCAGAGGTTGCAGTGAGCTGAGGTCGCACCACTGCACTCCAGCCTGGGAGACAGAGCAAGACTCTGTCTCAAAAAAAAAAAAAAAAAAAAAAAACCCACAAAAAACAAAAAAACTGGAATTGCAGTGATGGAAAGTAAATTCCCTTATTACCAGTTTTTTTTTTGGGGGGGGGGGGGGGGTTGTTTTTTTGTTTTTAAGCCAGGCCGGGCGGGCTAGCTCACGCCTGTGATCCCAGCACTTTGGGAGGCAGATGTGGGCGGATCACCTGAGGTCAGAGATTGGAGACGAGCCTGACCAACATGGTGAAACCCCTTCTCTACTAAAAATACGAAAATTAGCCGGGCATAGTCGTGGGCACCTGTAATCCCTGCTGCTTGGGAGGCTGAGGCAGGAGAATCACTTGAACCCGAGAGGTGGAGGTTGCAGTGAGCCAAGATTGCACCATTGCACTCCAGCCTGGGCAAAAAAGTGGGACTCCATCTCGAAAAAAAAAAAAAAAGCCATTTCCCAATCCCCCTCTCCCAAGGAAATCCATATGATGCGATTTCTGCAAGTGCACTGATGAAAACTGTAACACTGTCGGCTCGGATCTTGTAGGTTATATCTGTGGTTCTCTGGCATTTTGTTAAACAAGTGAAAGCATTCAAGGAAGCTGTTGTTTGCCCAGAGTAATTTTCTTTAATGCCCTAAGGCAAAGGGTCAGAAGGGTCTTGGTCTATTTGAGACAGCCACTCAACAAACAAACAGCTTTGGTTCAGCCTTTGTGTATTGATTTTCATTTTCAACACTATTTTCTTCCTTAAACAGGGTGTGGACCAGGCGCGGTGGCTCACGCCTGTAATCCCAGCACTGTGGGAGGCTGAGGTGGGCGGATCACCTGAGGTCTGGAGTTTGAGGTCAGCCTGGCCAACATGGCGAAAACTCGTCTCTACTAAAATTACAAAAATTAGCCCAGCGTGGTGGCGTGTGCCTGTAACCCCAGCTACTCGGGAGGCTGAGGCAGGAGAATCACTTGAACCCGGGAGTTGGAGGTTGCAATGAGCTGAGATTACACCACTGCACTCCAGCCTGGACGACAGAGGGAGACTCCATCTGAAAAAGAACAAAAACGAAAAAAAAACAGGGTATGGCGACACATGCCTCTACTCTCAGCTACTTGGGAAGCCAAGGCGGGAGGATCGCTTGAGGCCAGGAATTGGAGGCCGCAGTGAGCTATGATGGCACCGTTGCACTCCAGCCTGGGAGACAGAGGGACCTCATCTCTAAAACACACACACACACAAACTGTCCACACAGTGTAGTTTTCTTTTATAACTTTCAGCCTTGTTTGGATGTGCTGTTGGATTCTTTTTTTTTTCTTTTTCTTTTTTTTTTTTTTTTTTTGCTTGTTTCTTTTTTTGAGACAGAGTTTCACTCTTGTCACCTGGGCTGGAGTGAAATTGTGTGGCCTCAGCTCACTGCAACCTCTGCCTCCTGGGTTCAAGCAATTCTCCTGCCTTAGCCTTCCGAGTAGCTGGGATTACAGGCATGCGCCACCAAGCCCGGCTAATTTTGTATTTTATAGTAGGGACGGGGTTTCACCATGTTGGCCAGGCTGGTCTCGAACTTCTGACCTCAGATGATCCACCTGCCTTGGCCTCCCAAAGTGCTGGGATTACAGGTGTGAGCCACTGCACCCGGCCACGCTGTTGGATTATTACCTATGTTATTTAAGTGATTTGATTGGTGTTAGTGTTTAACAGGAATGCACACCTGAATAGACCTCCCAGGCTGTAGGAGATGTTATGCCGGGATCAGAGTGCCAGGTAAATGGGCACTCATCAGAATCAGCACTGTAGAACTCGAGCTTCTGGACCATAAGTGAGTACAGAAGCAAGCCAGGGAGTTGGGATGACTTGTCCAAAGTGATGGGGAACATAACGAACTGGAAACAGATCCAGGAGCCGTAACTAGTTACAGCAGCCTAGAGGGGTTGGCAGTATCGCTTGGTCCAGCGGCTTTTGCAGCTTTAAGAAAATGAGGGCCGGGCGTGGTGGCTCACGCCTGTAATCCCAGCACTTTGGGAGGCCGAGACGGGCGGATCACAAGGTCAGGAGATCGAGACCATCCTGGCTAACACGGTGAAACCCCGTCTCTACTAAAAAATACAAAAAACTAGCCGGGCGAGGTGGCGGGCGCCTGTAGCCCAGGGGAGGCTGAGGCAGGAGAATGGCATGGGCGAGCTGTGAGCTGAGATCCCGAGACCCCGTCTCAAAAAAAAAAAAAAAAAAAAAAGAAAATGAGATGGCGCAGTGGTTCACGCCTAATCCCAGCACTCGGACGGGCAGATCACAAGGTCAGGAGATCGAGACCATCCTGGCGAACCCGGAGAAAAAATGCTGGGCGAGGTGAACCTCGGGAGGCGGGCAGGCGTGAGCTTGCAGTGAGCTGAGATCTGGCCACTGCACTCCAGCCTGGGCGACAGAGCGAGACTCCGTCTCAAAAAAAAAAAAAAGAAAATGAGATCCAAAATAACCCAGATTAAGGACAGACTTGGCTGGGTGCAGTGGCTCACGCCTGTAATCCCAACATGTTGGGAGGCCGAGGCAGGAGGACTGCTTGAGCCCAGAGTTCGAGTTCAACCTGGGCAACATAGTAATGTAACTGCCCAATGGGTTCTTCTTGCCTGCTGCCTTGACTGAGCCAATTTATCGAGATTGTGGAACTGCAACAGAGAAAGAGTTTAATTCACGCAGAGCCAGCTATACAGTAGACCAGGGTTTTATTATTACTCAAATCAATCTCCCCAAGAATTCGGGGATTGGAGTTTTTAGGGATAATTTGGTGGGTAGGGGCCCAGTAAGAGTGTTAATTGGTCAGGTTGGAAGTGAAATCACAGGGAGTCTAAACTGTTCTCTTGTGCTGAGCCGGTTCCTCGGCAGGGGCCACAAAACCAGATGAGCCAATTTATGAATCTGAGTAGTGCCAGCTGATGAATCCATCGAGTCCAGGGTCTGCAAAATATCTCAAGCACTGATCTTAGGTTTCACAACAGTGATGTCATCCCGAGAAGCAATTTGGGGAGGTTTGGAATCTTGCAGCCTCCAGCTGCATGACCCCTGAACCATAATGTGTAATCTTGTGGCTCATTTGTTAGTCCTACCAAGGCAGTGTAGTCCCCAGGCAGGAAGGGGGTTTCTTTTGGGAAAGGGTTGTTATCGTCTTTGTTTCAAAACTAAACTATAAGCTCCTCTCCAAGCTCCGCCTACACCCAGAACAGGTACAGTTTGGAGGTTAGAAGCAAGATGGAGTCAGTTAGGTCAGATCTCTTTCACCATCATAGTCTTCTCGGTTATAATTTTTGCAAAGGCAGTTTCAGTGAGCCTGTCTCTACTGAAAATTTTAAAAAAAAAAAAAATTTTTTTTTTAAACCTGGTGTGGTGGCACACGGCTGTAGTCCCACCTACTGGGGAGACTGTGGCAGGAGGATCGCTTGAGCTTGGGAGGTTGAAACTGAAGTGAGCCGTGTTCAAACAACTGCAGTCCAGCCTGGGCGACTGAGCAAGACCCTGTCTCAAAAAAATAAATAATAAATAAAATAATTTTAAAAAAAGGAAGGACCCTGTTATAGATTAGAAAGAGCACTGGACTTGGGGCCAGGATGTTTGTGTAAATGTCCCTCTGTGACCTTTAGTGAATCAGCCTTTTGTAAACTCCAGCCACAGCATGCACCGGTTCCTTTGAACCCCCTGTGCTCCATCAACCCGTGGGAACAATCCACCATGCAGGGCGCCTGGTACTCTCCTCGAGCCATTGGCCCCAGGCCTAATGCTTTGTCTTGTCTTCCTTGAGCCCCTTCCTCTCCTATCCTCACAAGGGCTGTTCCAAACTCTCATCACTCCCAAGCCTTGCACATTTCTCCACTCCATGCTTCCCCTGTGCAAGCATCAGCCTCAATTTGTTCTATAAGAAACAATCGGAATTTTGCTCAGATTTTTAATACCTAATCTACGAAGTTGCCTTTTTTTTTTTTTTTTTGAGATGGAGTCTCGCTCTGTCACCCAGGCTGGAGTGCAGTGGTGCCATCTCGGCTCACTGCAAGCTCCGCCTCCCGGGTCCACACCATTCTCTTGTCTCAGCCTCCCGAGTAGCTGGGACTACAGGTATGTGCCACCACCCCCGGCTAATTTTTTTGTGTATTTTTAGTAGAGATGGGGTTTCACGTGTTAGTCAGGCTGGTCTCGATCTTCTGACCTCGTGATCCGCCCGCCTTGGCCTCCCAAAGTGCTGGGATTACAGGCGTGAGCCACCGCACCCGGCCAGGATTAAGTAATGTACATAGCTACTGTAATGTGGTCCTCTGACCAGGAGCATTAGCATCTCCTGGGAGTTTATTAGAAATGCAAATTCTCGAGTGTCTCCTGGACAAAGCTGCTGAATCAGAATTCTTTGGTGGGAAATAATCTGTGTCTTAGCAAGGAGCATAGATAATTTCTATGGGCCAGGTATGGTGGCTCTTGCCTATAATCCCAGCACTTTGGGAGGTGGGCGGATCTCTTGAGCCTAGGAGTTTGAGACCAGCCTGGGCAACATGGCGAAACCCTGTCTCTACAAAAAGTTACTCAGTTGAATGGAACTTCTTGGTTTCTACATTATATCAAAAATACCTCTAGAAAGTATGATCGGGTGGTAAAGTAAGCTAATTCAGATAATCAGTACCCATAATAGGTACTTCCTCCTCCTCCTGCTTTTAGAAACAAAACGGTTATATATCAATATATGGAAATAAATAATACAAACATATATAAATACTTATCAAGAATGGAATTTTTAAAGCCCCTAGATCTGTTTATGACTCATAATGCTCTTTATTATAATTATAATTGAATTAACTATTACATAAATGGTAAAGTGAGTTGAATGCTTTGGAAAGAGTCAGTAACGGTCATTTAAAATTTTTCTTTCCAATTAGGCATGAGTGAGGCAAAAATACATATGCAGGAGGATCATACGCTTAGATTGCTTTGTAAGCTTTTTTACATTCTTGCTCCACTTTTCCACTTAAACCAAAATTGAAAATATTGGAGGATGGGTGTGATATATATAAAAGATGTGTCCTAGAACTGCTATCGTGGGCCTATGTTCAAAGAAGAGGCTTTGATCCTACATCAAAAGACTGGTGAATGAGGTATATTTGTTTTGAGTTTTTTTTTTTTTTTTTTTTTTTTTTTTTTTTTTTTTGAGACGGAGTCTTGCTCTGTCACCCAGGCTGGAGTGCAGTGGCCGGATCTCAGCTCACTGCAAGCTCCGCCTCCCGGGTTCACGCCATTCTCCTGCCTCAGCCTCCCAAGTAGCTAGGACTACAGGCGCCTGCCACCTCGCCCGGCTAAGTTTTTGTATTTTTAGTAGAGACGGGGTTTCACTGTGTTAGCCAGGATGGTCTCGATCTCCTGACCTCGTGATCCGCCCGTCTCGGCCTCCCAAAGTGCTGGGATTACAGGCTTGAGCCACCGCGCCCGGCCGAGTTTTTTTTTTTTTTTTAAAGACAGAGTCTTGCTCTGCTGCCCAGGCTGCAGTACAGTGGCATGATCTCTGTTCACTGCAAGCTCCGCCTCCCGGGTTCACGCCATTCTCCTGCCTCAGCCTCCCAAGTAGCTGGTGTTTGGGTGAGGGAGAAGGGACAAGATGGAGGAAGGTGAACAAGATGGAGCAGTCCCTGTTGTTTCCGGGTTCTTCATCACAGATTTTCCCGCACCCGGGAAAAGAACGAAATCAACTGAGCATGCACAGAGTGACGTCAAGCCGGGGACACCGAAATTCAAGAAGCCACTCCTACACACACGCCCCAAACTCCTCCCCTTCCAGCTCCCAGGCATAAAAGTCCGCTGCCGGTAAGCGCCGGCGTGACTTCCTCAGCCCCCGCATTCGTGGACCGGGGAACCTCACTCGAGAGCGCTGGCGCGACTTCCCTGGCCCCCCACACCTGAGGACCAGAGAACCTCACCCAAGAGTGTGCACATATTTGCAATAAAAGACTGCCACTTATGTACTTTGGCCTCACGTTTAATTATTTAGCTCTCCTAAATTAAATTAAACAAAACAGTTGGTGCCAAAACCCGACCCGGGAGGAGACCCTTCCTCAACATCCCCTAGGGGTCTGAGGAACCTCCTCCCCAGCGAACCGGCTCCCAACCCAACCAGCCACCAACACCGAACAAGTGTTCCAGCTTTCCACTCGTGCCTCTCTGAGAATTTCTTCTTCGGTGAGTACTCCCTTTGTTAACCATCTCCGTCCGTTTCCGTGTCCTTGGCCTAGAGTCGTACGTACGCCCAAGGACGTAGCCACCCTGTGGCGCAGTGAGGTCTTCAACCCGGAGACGTCCGTCTTGAAGTTCCTCAATTCTCCGTTAGTGGCTCCAGGAGCCCCCGGTCTCTAGCAGCGGCAAAGGACGCTTTGCCACTGCGTGAGGTCGGTTTCCATTTCTGGTGGTTAAACAATGGGAACCTCACAATCCAAAATCCCTAGGAACACCCCCTTAGGGTGTCTCCTCCAAAACTTGGAAGCCTTACATTTAGCTCAAGATTTAAAACGAAAGCGGCTAATTTTCCTCTCCACTGTGGCATGGCCGCAGTATAAATTAGACAACCAGTCTCAATGGCCACCAGACGGCACACTTGACTCTAACATTCTATTAGATCTCTCTAATTTCTGCCAAAGGCTTGGAAAGTGGTCAGAGATTATCTATGTCCAAGGCTTTTCGGACTTGCGCTCTCGCCCAGACCTGTGCGCCCAGTGTTCAATGGCCCAGGTCTTGTTAGCTAAAACCCAGCCCTCGGCCCCCACACCACAAGCAGAGGAAGATTCTACTTCCATCTCAGACGAGGCCTACGGTGGGGCACCTCCCTCCCGACCCACCAACCCCCTCCCTATGCTCCTCCTACCGCCCCTCCCTCAGCCACTCCTCTTACCTCTCCCATTTCCGCCCACACTCGCTCCAAGACCGCGGTAGCGGCCCCCACTAGTCAGCCCTCTACCAGTCAGCCTGCCCCAACCCCCTCTGCCAGTCAGCCTGCCCCAACCCCCTCTACCAGTCAGCCTGCCCCAACCCCCTCTACCAGTCAGCCTGCCCCAACCCCCTCTACCAGTCAGCCTGCCCCAACCCCCTCTACCAGTCAGCCTGCCCCAACCCCCTCTACCATTCAGCCGGTCTCAACCTACCCGATGGTGAGTCTGTTTCAACCCCCCCTGTTAGTTTGTTGGCCCCCCTCCGAGAAGTTGCTGGAGCTGAGGGCATGGTTAGAGTCCACGTCCCCTTTTCCCTGGCTGACCTTTCCAAAATTGTAGAACGACTCGGCGACTTCTCAGCCAATCCCACCCAATATTCCAAAGAGTTTCGATACCTAGGCCAGGCATATGACCTTACCTGGCATGACTTACATGTCATTCTTACTTCCACTCTTCACCCAGAGGAAAGAGAGCGCATTCTTGCAGCCGCCAGGCAGCATGCAGACCAGTTACACTTAACTGACCTGGCCAGCCCAGTAGGCGAACAAGCTGGCCCATCTACAGATCCTGAGTGGGACTACCAACCTCAACAACCCGGGCATCGCAGAAGAGACCTAATGATACAATGCCTCTTAGCTGGCATGCAGGCAGCCTCTAACAAAATGGTAAATTTTAATAAGTTACAGGAGGTTATTCAATACTCAGAGGAAAATCCTGCCTCCTTTTTAAATCGCCTTACAGAGGCACTTGTCCAATTCACCCGACTGGATCCCACCTCTCCGGCAGGAGCTACTGTCCTTGCCACTTATTTTATTTCCCAGTTGGCCCCCAAAATCCGAAAAAATTAAGAAAGGCAGAGGACGGACCTCAAACCCCCATTCAGGACTTAGTCACGCTAGCTTTCAAAGTTTTTAACTCTAGAGAGGAAAGAGTTGAGGCTCTTCGAGAAGCCAGAGTAGAACAGAAGGCCACCCTTCAGGCACAAGCTTTAGTGGCTGCCCTCCAACCCGCGTTGCCCACTTTGCCGGCAGGGAAAACCAAAGATAAGTCTCTTAAGGGCTCCTGCTATAAATGTGGAGACCCAGGACGCTGGGCAAACCAGTGTCCCCAGGCCAAGCCGGCCACTCTGTCTGGTCCATGCTTTAAGTGTGGCACAACTGGGCATTGGGCAAAAAGGTGTCCAAATCCTTGCCCGCCTACCACGCCGTGCCCAACCTGCCAACAGGAAGGACACTGGAAGTCTGATTGCCCCGCCAGCAGGGCAGGCATTGCTCCTCAACGTGGTGCCTCTCCTCAAAGGCCGGAAGGCTCCTTCCAGCTCCTACACCTGGACGACGACTGACGGTGCCCACAGTCGGAGACCCCGGTCACCCTCGCCGAGCCTAGGGTAACTCTACAGATAGCAGGTAAGCCAATTTCTTTTCTCATCAGTACGGAGGCTACCTATTCTGTTTTGTCAACCTATGGAGGTCCTAGCCAGCCATCCACTATCTCAGTAGTTGGGGTAGATGGTAAACCGTCTAACCCTTGCCAGACCCCAATGTTAAATTACTACCTGGACTATGCATGCTTTGCCCACTCTTTCCTATCATGCCCTCTTGTCCCACCCCCCTCTTGGGACGAGACATCTTAACCTAACTCAAAACATCTATTCCCCTCCCTTTCTCCAGGTGACCAGGTTCTACTCAAGGATCAACACCCTCCTCAAATTCTCCCGCTTTCTCACTATTCTCCATCTCAACTTAACTGAATTTCCCCTCATAGACCCTCTAGAAACCTTCCTTCCCGACCCTTCCCCCGACCAGTAGGTTTCCCGACTTTTTACTCTCATAGAGGACGTAGCTTGGCAGCGTGCCCTTTGTGATTTCAGCAATGTTGAACTTACCCTCTACACCTTTGTTACCACTGTTATGGTTCACTCTAATTATTCCTGCTAGCCTCACTAATCCTAAATTTGTATGGAGATTTTCTATAACTGAAACCTGGTCTACTGACAACCAGGCTTACTCACAAACGCAAGGTACTGCAGATTGCTCCCCCCAGGGCTGTCAAGCTGCCCTCCTCCTCAACTTTCACCTGAGTTCTGTCGGCAACTACGACCGCTCAGTCATATGTTTCTTGTACGACCAAACGGAATATAATTGTAAGAACTACTGGCAAGAAACCAACCTGGGGTGTCCATACAACTATTGCAACATGCATGAGATAGGTTTAATGTGTGCAAATGGCATTTGCACCCCCAATGATCGACCTTTTGTAAGAAATAGAACATGGCCGGGCGCGGTGGCTCAAGCCTGTAATCCCAGCACTTTGGGAGGCCGAGACGGGCGGATCACAAGGTCAGGAGATCGAGACCATCCTGGCTAACGTGGTGAAACCCCGTCTCTACTAAAAATACAAAAAACTAGCCGGGCGAGGTGGCGGGCGCCTGTAGTCCCAGCTACTCCGGAGGCTGAGGCAGGGGAATGGCGTGAACCCGGGAGGCGGAGCTTGCAGTGAGCTGAGATCCGCACTGCACTGCACTCCAGCCTGGGCGGCAGAGCGAGACTCCGTCTCAAAAAAAAAAAAAAAAAAAAAAAAAAAAAAAAAGAAATAGAACATTAGGAGGATATATTCTTAATATTATGGATCCCTGGGACCCCCGGTGGGCTCAGGGAGTTAAAGGTGGACTATATGCAACATCTTGGTCCTCATATCCCACCGCAACCCTCCAAATAAAGAGAGTATACATGCAACAAGTACCCCTCCCTAAGAGTAAACAAGTACATCTTCCTAAGAGTGTACAGGCCCTACAAAATTTAACCTCAGTTGTAAAATCTCATGAACAGAAAATACAGAAGCTGTTAAGCCCCCAAGCCCCCCTAACAATGAGGACCCATTCTCATGGCTAACACTTATTCGCCAGGGACTTGACTTAACCCAGGCTGCTGGAGTAAGGAACCTCTCCCACTGATTCCTTTGCGCTGAGCTCGGAAAAGCTCCCTTAGTGGCAGTCCCGCTACCAACCGCTTTCAGTATCACCACCGACTCTACCAGCTCCTCTCAAGCAACATCCTCGCCTCAAGTCCCACTATACCGTAATCCACAGAGTCAAACCCTTCCTTTTTGCTACTCTACTCCAAACTCTTCGTGGTGTGATCGCGCACAAGCTCCCAGCAGGACCCAGACGGCCCACGTTGGCGGCTACTTCTGGTGTAACCAAACTCTATCTAAAACTCTTAACCCCAGGTTGGAGTACCCCCTCATCACCCAATCCCTTTGCGTTCCGGTAGCTGGGACTATCTTTAGTTAGCCTATCTCCTGCTTATCCGCCCGTCCTAAAGTATAGCGAAGGAGAAAACTCTTAACCATACCCCCATCTGAATCTAGCCTTCCTATATAGCGAAGGAGAATTGTCTGAACTAGCTTCCCAGCTCAGCCCCAGCAATAACATCCAAAAGCGGGCCGTTTTTCTTCCCTTAGTTATCGGGGTTTCCATAGCATCGTCCCTAGTAGCCTCAGGACTTGGAACAGGGGTCCTCACCCACTCGATTCAATCCACACAGACCCTCTCCACTCAGCTCCAGGCAGCCATAGAGGCTTCAGCTGAAAGCTTAGCCTCTTTACAACGTCAAATCACCTCAGTGGCCCAGGTAGCAGCACAAAATAGACGGGCATTAGATCTTCTTACTGCTGAAAGAGGAGGAACATGCCTCTTCCTAGGGGAGGAGTGTTGCTACCACGTAAATGAATCAGGCCTGGTTGACACCAACGTCCAAACATTAAACAAGATCAAAAAGGAGCTTCAACAATTTAACACCCCCTTAACCCCCGGACCACCAGTATGGCTGCTGCCTGTAGTACAGCAGATGCTTCCATTCCTAATTCCCATACTAATCCTCTGCCTGATGTTATGTCTTGCTCCCATTCTAATAAAATTTCTCCGAGCCAGGGTCCAAGAGATCACCCGAGTCACCTTCAACCAAATGCTCCTGCATCCCTACACCCAACTGCCAACCTCAGACCCTAACTACGCCCCTTAACAGCAGGAAGCAGCCAGACAGACCATGGCGCCCTAAATTCTTATGATCAATAAGAAGTTGGACTGTTTGGGTGAGGGAGAAGGGACAAGATGGAGGAAGGTGAACAAGATGGAGCAGTCCCTGTTGTTTCCGGGTTCTTCATCACAGATTTTCCCGCGCCCGGGAAAAGAACCAAATCAACTGAGCATGCACAGAGTGACGTCAAGCCGGGGACACTGAAATTCAAGAAGCCACTCCTACACACACGCCCCAAACTCCTCCCCTTCCAGCTCCCAGGCATAAAAGTGTGACTTCCTCGGCCCCCACATTCGTGGACCAGAGAACCTCACCCGAGAGTGCCGGCGCGACTTCCCTGGCCCCCCCACACCTGAGGACCAGAGAACCTCGCCTGAGAGTGTGCGCATATTTGCAATAAAAGTCTGCCACTTTCTTATGTACTTTGGCCTCATGTTTAATTATTTAGCTCTCCTAAATTAAATTAAACAAAACAGCTGGGACTACAGGTGCCTGCCACCATGCCCGGCTAATTTTCTATATTTTTAGTAGAGACAAGTTTTCACCGTGAAATCCTGGTTTAGCCACGATGGTCTTCATTTCCTGACCTTGTGATCCGGCCACCTTGCCTTCCCAAAGTGCTGAGATTACAGGTGTGAACCACCGTGCCCAGCCTGTTTTGAGTTTTCAAAAGGTGTCTTTTAATGATTTTTGCCTCCCCTCCCCCTTTTTCAAGGACTCCAGTGCACAGGACTAGGTAAATTATGATCGTTGCTTCATGAGGCACTGTCATCATTGCTTCATGCAGAGCCTGCTTTTCTTTCTTTGTATTATATTTTGAACCTTCATTGATATGGTTATTATAGCTACACTACCTCCCAAACATAATGGCATAAAACATGCATTCATTATGCTCACAGATTCTGTGGGGTTAGCAATTTGGCTAGAACACAGTGGGGAAGGCCGGTCTGTGCTCTATGAAGTCTGGGGCCTCAGTTGGAAGGCTTAGAAGTCTGAGGCTGGAATCGTATGAAGTTTGCTCACTCGTAGGTCTGGGAGTTTATGCTGGCTGTCCTCTGAGACCTTAGCTGAGGTTGTTAGCAGAAACACCTACATGTGGCTTTCCTTGTGGCCTGGGCTTTCTTACTACATGGTCGCTGGGTTCCAGAGCAGGTGTCTCAAGAGAAAGTGAGCCAAGAGAAAGTTGTATTTTCTTTTTAATGACCTAGCCTTGTAGTAAGATGGGACAGTACTGTGTTCACCCCTGTTCCACATTGATTTTCCTGGGATATTTGTTTTTATCACAGCCACTCCTGAGAAACCCGTCTTAACAAAGATAGAATGTCATTGATAGGAATGGGGCAAAATACAATTGGCCCTCTGTATGCACTGGTTCTGCATCCACAGATTCAACCAACATCTGATTGAAAATATAAAAAAAGAAAAAATACAGTATTATAATACGGTACTACTTACATAATTAGGTATTATAAGTAATCTAGAGATGATTTAAAAGTATTCGGGAGGATGTGCATTACTTACATGCAGGTACTCTGCCTTTTTATATAAGGGGCTTGTGCATCCATCCTGGGGGTGGGGCAGAGCTGTTCCTGGAAATAATGCCGGTGTCCCATGGCCCCACCTCCCCCAACCCCTGCATATATGGACTGCTGTAATGTTACTGTGAACTGCTTAGTTCACATAATTACTGACAGATGTGGTTGTATTTTCCTGTGGTGACCCAGAGTGCCTTAGGGCACAGTTTGGGAACCAGGGTCCCAAGTGGAGAGCTTGTGTCTTCTCCGCTCATCTTTAGCTAAGGTAGATTCAAGGCTGGGATCTGGAATTGTCTGAAGGCCCTTTTCCAGTGGTTGACACTGGCTGTTGGCTGAGGCTTTATTTCGGGCTCTTGGCCAATACACTTACCCATGGCCTTTCTATGTGACCTGGGCTTCTTGCCTGGTAGCTGGGTTCCACAGACAAATGTCTTGAGGGATCAAACTGAAAGCTGTATGACATTATTTGATCTAGCCTCAGAAGTCACAGTGTGTTATTTCTATCTTGTTCCATTCATCAAGGCAGTCACAAAGTTTCCCCTGGTTTTCAGGGAGGGAAGATAGATTCTCTCTCGATGGATATGTGGCAATGTTTTGGAAGAGCATATGGGACCAGAAGTAATGCTGTCACTATTTTCTGAAAGTATAATCTGCTTTGATTATACATCTGGTACTTGATAACTGTAGAATGTCAGCTATATTGTAGGCAACATTTTCATGACAAAATTGACCCCTAATTGATTGATTGCATTTGGCCTAGGAGAACTATGGGTACCTGATGGGGATACCATATTTAGGACTTAAATGCAGTGATTCTTCTTCTTCTTTGTTTTTTGAGTTGAAGTCTCACTCTGTCGCCCAGGCTGGAGTGCAGTGGTGCCATCTCGGCTCACTGCAAGCTCTGCCTCCCAGGTTCATGTGATTCTCCTGCCTCAGCCTCCCAGGTAGCTGGGACTACAGGCATGTGCCACCGCGCCTGGCTAATTTTTTTGTATTTGTTTTTTTTTTTTTAGTAGAGATGGTGTTTCACCATGTTAGTCAGGATGGTCTCAAACTCCTGACCTTAAGTGATCCACCTGCCTTGGCCTCCCGAAGTGCTGGGATTATAGGTGTGAGCCACTGTGCCCAGCTAAAAGCTTTTTCTTATGAAAAATTTGAAACATATGCAAAGAACATAAAATGATATAATCCCTTTCTACCATTGCCCAACTTCAGCAGTGATCAACATTTTGCCATTCTTGTATCATCTATGCCTTCACCCAGTTTCTGTCTCCTACTTGATAATGATTTATGGTTCTTTTTTTTTTCAGGTAAAATGTACATATATTAAAGTGTACAAATCTCAGCTGTAGGATTTTGACAACCGGATAAGCCACACACTTACCAAGACACTATGTTTTTCATTTTCACCTTCCCAGTCAATAGCCATCTGTCCTGAGGCAGTTGCTGTTTTGATCTTTTTGTTTTTTTCACCTCAGATTAATGTTGCCTGTTCTGGAACTTGATATAAAAGGAATCATACAGAATTTTATTTATTTATTTATTTATTTTTATTTTTTTATTTTTATTTATTTATTTTTCTTTGAGACGGAGTCTCGCTCTGTCGCCCAGGCTGGAGTGCAGTGGCCAGATCTCAGCTCACTGCAAGCTCTGACTCCTGGGTTTACGCCATTCTCCTGCCTCAGCCTCCCGAGTAGCTGGGACTACAGGCGCCTGCCACCTCGCCCAGCTAGTTTTTTGTATTTTTTAGTAGAAATGGGGTTTCACCGTATTAGCCAGGATGGTCTCGATCTCCTGACCTTGTGATCCGCCCGTCTCGGCCTCCCAAAGTGCTGGGATTACAGGCTTGAGCCACCGTGCCTGGCCTATTTTTTTTTTTTTTTTTTTTTTTTAGAGAGTCTAGCTCTGTCGCCCAGACTGGAGTGCAGTGGTACAATGTCGGCTTGCTGCAACCTCCATCTCCTAGGTTCAAGCAATTCTCACGTCTCCGGAGTAGCTGGGATTACAAGCATGTGCCACCACGCCCGGCTAATGTTTGTATTTTATATTCTTTGTTTCCAGCTTCTTTCACTTGATCTAATGTTTATGAAAGTCATTCATGTTGGCATGAGCTGAGCACTCTTCCATTGTCTGGATATATCACAATTTGTTCTTCTATTCTAGTGATAGACCTTTAGGTTAGTTCCAGTAAAGCTTCTGTGAACTGGTTAACCTGCCTTTATATTTGCTTGCAATATATATTGCTTTTTTTTTTTTTTTTTTTTTTTTTTTTTTTTTTTTTTTTTTTTTGAGACGGAGTCTTGCTCTGTCACCCAGGCTGGAGTGCAGTGGCCGGATCTCAGCTCACTGCAAGCTCCGCCTCCCGGGTTTACGCCATTCTCCTGCCTCAGCCTCCCGAGTAGCTGGGACTACAGGCGCCCGCCACCGCGCCCAGCTAGTTTTTTTATTTTTAGTAGAGACGGGGTTTCACTGTGTTAGCCAGGATGGTCTCATCTCCTGACCTCGTGATCCGCCCGCCTCGGCCTCCCAAAGTGCTGGGATTACAGGCTTGAGCCACCGCGCCCGGCCAATATATATTGCTTTTAAAATACAATAGCATTTCATTAAAAATTCCACTAATTTATAATTTTTGAGGCTGATCTGTCCCTCACCCCTCCACCTTAATATATTGTTCTGAGTAAGTGTTGTACTTCAGCAAATATCCATTAATTTTAACATTTAACCTTTCAGAGTTTATTTCAAAGTTTATATAAAATGGGTACCTAATAGTTGAGAATTCTTGCTTTTGCCAGAAATTGAATTGAATACTTTTTTGAACACCAAAGTTTTCCCCCCAAAATCACTTTACCTGTCACTAAACTAATGAACTAATGGCATAATAAGCAATCTCTCTCCTTCTTTCCCTCCTTCCCTCTCTCCTTCCTTCCCTCCCTCCCTCCCTCCCTCCCTCCCTTCCTTCCTTCCTTCCTTCCTTCCTTCCTTCCTTCCTCTCTTTCTCTCTCTGTCTTTCTTTTTTTTGAGATGGAGTCTCGCTCTGTCTCCCAGGCTATAGTGCAGTGGCATGATCTTGGTTAACTGCAACTTCCACCTCCTGGGTTCAGGCAATTCTCTTGCCTCAGCCTCCCAAGTGAGTAGCTGTCACTACAGGTGCATATTACCACACCCAGCTAATTTTTGTATTTTTAGTAGAAATGAGGTTTCACCATGTTGGCCAGGCTGGTCTCGAACTCCTGACCTCAAGTGATCCACCTGCCTCGGCTGCCCAAAGTGCTGGGATTACAGGTGTGAGCCACCGCACCTGGCCAATCTCTCTTTTTTATTTCTCATTTGTTTTCCATTTTCTTTTTCAGAACTGAGCCCCTGAGTCCTGAGTTGGTGGCAGCTGCATCTGCTGTGGCAGATTCTCTCCCTTTTGACAAGGAAACCACCAAGTCAGAGCTGCTGAGGCAGCTCCAGCAGCATGAGGAAGCGTCAAGGGCACAGAGAGATGCAGAGCGACCTAAAATTAGGTGAGTGAATCTAAACCTTTAGGTCAGTAATGTTTGTATCTCAAAATGGCCATTTTCATGTGGCTAGTGGGTAATGCACGTAGTATATACCACATACATGGAATTTGTATATAAAATGTATGGCATAATTTTAGCAATTCAATTTTTTAAAAAAACTTAAGACATAAGTATGACTATCGTTTTTAAGAAACCAACTGAATGAAGTTTCCTTTTAGGCAGTTACAGTTTCTCGTCCATGAAAATAGAAATGGTAAATTCAGTAATGTTATTACAAATAAATAACAGAATAAGGTAGCTTCTCTGAGAAAAGTATTTTTTTTTTCAGTTAAATAGCTTGTTTTATGCACAGTATGGTAATCTTCAGGTCTGTTTCCTTCTCTTTTTCCTCCTATTCTTATATTTCAGCTGATATCTTTCCACGTATTCTCTTCGTCTCTCATTATTTTATGCGATGTTATACTACTTGCTGCCTACTTTATAGTACATGGTAACACAGCTTTATTTTGTAGAGTGATCTGAACCAGGTGTTCTCAATGAGCATGTGTACCAGGTTTATTTCAAGAAGTGAAAAGAAATGGCCATATGCGCTGGCTCATGCCCATGATCCCAGCACTTTGGGAGGCTGAGGCGAGAGGATCACTTGAGTCTAGGAATTTGAGATCATCCTGGGCAACAAAGCAAGACCCCATCTCTACAAAACATAAAAAAATTAGCTGGGCACGGTGGCTTGTGCCTGTAGTTCTAGCTACTTTGGAGGCTGAAGCAGGAGGATCACTTAAGTCCAGGGTTTGAAGCTGCACTGAGCTGTGATCTCACCACTGCACTCCAGCCTGGGCGATAGAGTGAGACCCTATCTCTAAAATAAATAGTAATTTTTTTAAAAAGGAAGACATAGATATCTGGACTGTCAGTTCAGTGACTCATTTTGTTTGTGTTTGAATAAATACAAAGCAGCAAATAGATATGGCTAACTCTTGGTTTTAATTTAGTTATCGAATGTAGATGATAGGTATACAGATACTGATTTTACTTTCCTATCATTTTCTCTGAATAACTTTTCATGAGACACTTATGATTTCAATGAATATTTCTGAAAAACGTCTTTAAATTAAAAGATGAAAGTAAACATGAATTGTAATGTTCTGTGTTATGTGAATGTTAATAGGTGACATTTTTTTTTTTTTTTTTTTTTTTTGAAATAAGAGACGGAGTCTCACGCTGTTGCCCAGGCTGGAGTGCAGTGGCGCGATCTCGGCTCACTGCAAGCTCCGCCTCCCGGGTTCACGCCATTCTCCTGCCTCAGCCTCCCGAGTAGCTGGGACTACAGGCGCCCGCCACCTCGCCCGGCTAGTTTTTTGTATTTTTTAGTAGAGACGGGGTTTCACCGTGTTAGCCGGGATCGTCTCTCGATCTCCTGACCTCGTGATCCGCCCATCTCGGCCTCCCAAAGTGCTGGGATTACAGGCTTGAGCCACCGCGCCCGGCCTGTAGCTAAGATTTCTAATACACTTTTTATTATTTCAGTTTCAGTAACATAATGTCAGATATGAATGTTGCCAGATCTGCTACAGATAGAGTTCGGTAGAGTTCGTTCAAGACCAGAGCATCAGATTCAGTTTGAGGAAGGCTATGACAATTATCCTGGTCAGGAGAAGACTGCTGATCTTACAAAAAGGTATCAGGCTTTGCAATCTGCTGGGTTTTGTTTGTGTAGTTTGTTTTTACCTTAACTGTAAACTTTTACCTTATTGCGTGTATTATTGCTGTTGGATATCTGAGCATTATGAATGTATTTACATCTGTGCTCTTACTCTCTGTATACCACTTCCTAGAGAGGGAACCGTGTGCTGGATTTAGTCAGTCCTGCAGTTTTCCATACCTTAAATCAAAATGGGCTATGCTTCACATCTACCCACGATGAATAGGGGTCCTTTGATTTAGAATAAGAGGAACTGACTCAATTCTGAACAAAGAAGTGTTTTGTGAGAAACATTATTTTTCATTTGAATATCAGTGTCTAATACTGTGTATTCATATCCCCTTTATATCTCAATACATGCTTATCTTTTGGTGTACCTTAGAGAAATGACCCACCATCAATGAAAAGAAGGAAAGGCAAGAGGGAAAAAAGTTTATGTGATACCTTAAAGTGGTAGATTATTTGTGGCCATTTGAATTTACTGATTTGAAGTTCTTAAAGATGCTGAGCCATGCCTTACAAAGTTATTTTAGAATCTAAAGTTGTTCTGTATTTGTATGAAGTTACTGTTCTTTCTCACCTTTAAACCCTGAAAGTGATAGCTGGGAAGGAGGAAGCAGGTATTGGGCATGGTCTGACAAAAATTAACTTGTCTTTACAGCAGATATGCTCTCAGCTGCAGTGTTTTCACTGCATTATGTATTCTGTGGATTCGTTTTAAGTGAAATCAGAAACTTGAGTTAACTCCTTCCAGGTGTTACATTACTGATTTATACAAGAAAGTTGGAAAAGGTGGTCAGCAGTTAACACCGGAAGTTCAAGAGGTTGTGACTGTGGAAGATTATTTGAATTGCTAATTTAAAGTGATTTAGCATCTGTTACATATTATTGAATAAAGGAGAGGTCTTCCTGGAGTTTTACTTAAGAATATTTAACTGAATCAGTTAATCCTCGAGAATATTTAACGGAATCATTCATCTTGGACATGATTCTGTGCAACTGCATTAGGATAGTACATTATAATTTGATTTTTAATATTAGATTTGATATTTAATATTGTTAAAATTAGAAGCTAAAGTAGGAAAGGGGTTTCTGTGCCTTCAATGTGTTAAAAAGCCAGCTAGAGGGGAGTAAGGGGAAAAATGATGAGACGTCAAGTTGTTCGCCCTGCTATGACTGGGGCAGGATCTGGGGTGACACCCCCAGGCAACCCAGGCCTGGGCTGATTCCTTCTGTTGGAGGTTGACAGTTCACACTGGCCTGCCTCAGAATGTTGGCACTGCCACTGACTATTCTGTGACTGGGCACCTTTTATAACTTCCATCAACGTGTTTCCCCAGCTATAAAATGCTGAAACTGAAACCGAGCTTAAATGGTTTTCTTGAGGAATAGATCTGGTACATAGTAGGTGCTCAGCAAATGTCCATTCCCTTTCTTTATAGTACATTACTCTTTTGAGATTCAATACTTTACCACGGCATTCGCCCTCTGCTGTGACTTGCTTTAATCCACCATCCTATTTGCCAGACGTGCGGTTGAGGGAGAAGAAGGCCAGGCAGTGAAGAGAGTTGTGGAGCATAAAAGTCTTTGTTTGTAAATAACTTGGGAACCAGCTAGAAGAAAGATTATATGATTTGAGATCACATTATTTAACATTCATATGGTATTTGCATTTTTTCCAGTTATTTCTGTTTACTAGAGAGAAGTAATTTTATTAAAAAAACAAGAATTCAAATTTTTTGTTTGTTTCTTTTAGATGGAGTCTTGCTCTGTTGCCCAGGTTGGAGTGCGGTGGCATGATCTCAGCTCACTGCAAATTCCACCTCCTGGGGTCAAGCAATTCTCCTGCCTCAGCCTCCTAAGTAGCTGGGACTCAGCCTCCCAAGTGGCTGGGATTACAGGCATGCGCCACCATGCCCAGTTAATTTTTTGTGTGTTTTTAGTAGAGACAGGGTTTCACCATGCTGGCCAGGCTGGTCTTGAACTCCTGATCTCATGATCCACCCGCTTTGGCCTCCCAAAGTGCTGGAATTACAGCATGAGCCACCACGCCCGGCCTCAAAATTATTTTTAAAACTAACCCCCCACTTTATTTTATTTTTTATTTTTATTTTTTGAGATGGTGTCTCTCTCTTATTGCCCAGCCTGGAGTGAAGTGGCACAATCTCAGCTCACTGCAACCTCTGCCTCCTGGGTTCAAGGGATTCTCTTGCCTCAGCCTCCTGAGCAGCTGGAATTACAGGCATCCGCCGTCACATCTGGCTAATTGTTTTGTATTTTTAGTAGAGACGGCGTTTTACCATGTTGGCCAGGCTGGTCTTGAACTCCTGACCTCAGGTGATCCACCCACCTTGGCCTCACAAAGTGCTGGGATTACAGGCGTGAGCCACCTTGCCTGGCCAACCCTCCAGTTTATAAACTGGATTTTAACCTGCCAGTAAATTTATTCAAGTAAATATATGAATTGATGCATAAAGCAGTTGGTTATCAAATGTGCAAGAAAATGTCACCTATTAACTCTCTGATATTAACTTCAATAGCTAATTAAAAATAGTCATGTAAAGAAAGTTAATAATTATTTTTAAATTACAGAATGATTGCTTTATGAAAGAGAATGTTGTGATTTACCTATGTAATTTTTTATAATTATGATTTATAATTAAACATTGTAGTGTTTTCTGCCCTTAAAGACAAACGTTGACTTTAACAGCTTCTAATTTAGGATAGTTTTATAGTTTTTCACAATATGGAGTTTTTAAAACCTTAATATAAATGGGAAAAAATAAAAATTATGGCAAATTAAGCTAATATTTTCAATTAGGTATTTTGGAAATTAAATTGCTTTAACCGATTTATTGTAGTATGAAGCAAAACTTCAAGTGCACATTTCTGTTTTTAGTTTATCGGTCCTAAAAATGTGGCAATTTAGCTAAGATTTTTGATGTGGGTCAGTGGAATTATTTTTAATTTCTACATGGAATATTTCACCTAAGATATTTTCTCATAATTTTTGTTGACAGTTTAAAATATATTCATCAAAATGTTATTTTTTTTTTTAGACTTAGTTAAAATATATTCACGGGGAAAAGACTTAATATTTTTGACCTGACGGCAGTTACTAAAGACACACCTGAAACCGGTTTGTTAGGAATAACACTATCGGAGGTGTTGGGTTCGGGATGCGGGCAGCTGCGTTCTCCCTGTTCCCTTGGGCAGGTTCAGGGTGGGGTTCAAAGCCTCAGGAACGCGTTTTGGCCTGATTTGAGGAGCGGGCGGCGAGGGACCTGCGGCTTACGTCGCCACCCCCTTCCCCGGCTCGCCGGAGACCGATAAGCCCGCCTCCTCCCCCGGCCGGCCCTGGGGCCGTGTCCCCGGGGCAACTCCAGCCGAGGCCTGGGCTTCTGCCTGCAGGTGTCTGCGGCGAGGCCCCTCGGGGACAGCCCGATTTGGCCTCATGGTGGGTCTCGGGGCCAAGCGGCCTGCATTCTCTGGTGCTGGTGGTGCTGCTGGTAGTGATCGTCGTCCCTCGCCTTCAACTACTGGAACATCTCTTCTGCCACGTCCTGCTTCAGGAGGAGGAGGCCGAGCTGCAGGGCCAGGTCCCGCGCACCGAAGTGGCCCGCGGGCGGCTGGAAAAGCGCAGTTGGGACCTCTTGCTGTTGGTGGACACGCACAAGAAACATCACCAGAAGGAGGCCGACTGCGGACGCCTCAGCAGCCGGCCGCAGGTCAGAGAGGGCCTGGGGAAGAGATGCGAGGATGACAAGGTTAAACTATAGAACAACATATCATATCAGATGGCAGACATACCTCATTTAAAGGAGCACCTTGCTGAGCTTCCTCAGGAGTTTCTTCCACAAGAAGACCAACTTCAGGACTATAGGAAGAACAATACTTACCTTGTGAAGAGGTTAGAATATGAAAGTTTTCAGTGTGAACAGCAGATTAAGGAAATGAGAGCACAGCATGAAGAAAATATTAAAAAGTTAGCAGACCAGTTTTTACAGGAACAAAAGCAAGAGGCCCACAAGATTCAATCAAATGACGGAAAAGAATTGGGTATAAACAATCAAGTAGTACCTAAAAATATTCCAAAAGTAGCTGAGAATGTTGCAGATAAGAATGAAGAGCCCTCAAGCAATCATATTCTACATGGGAAAGAACAAATCAAAAGAGGTGGTGATGCAGGGATGCCTGGAATAGAAGAGAATGACCTAGCAAAAGCTGATGATCTTCCCTCTGCTTTAAGGAAGCCTCCTATTTCAGTTTCTCAACATGGAAGTCATCAAGCCATCTCCCAGCTTCCAACTGGACAACCTCTCTCCCCAAATATGCCTCCAGATTCACACGTAAACCACAATGGAAACCCTGGTACTTCAAAACAGAAGCCTCCCAGTCCTCTGCAGCATTTAATTCCAGGCTCAAACTCGGACAGTGAACCCAGAATTCAAACAGGTACACTAAAGCGAGCTAGCAAGGATAGAGTCAGTGATTTCCATAAATCGAAGCAAAGCCGATTCTTTGATGAGAATGAATCCCCTGTTGATCTGCAGCATGGCCCTAAACTGGCGGATTATGATGGGGATGATGGTAACGTAGGTGAGTATGAGGCAGACGAGCAGGCTGAGCTGGCTTACAATGAGGAAGAAGATGGTGATGGTGGATGGGAAGACATCCAAGATGATGAAGAACGAGAGCTTCAAATAGATCCTGCAGACTATGGAAAGCAACATTTCAATGATGTCCTTTAAGTCACTTCAGAAAACCTAAAGTGCTGTAAAATGAACTCATTCTGCTTTGTCCTTTCTGACTTTTGTTGTAAAGATGAGTTGTATCCGTTGTAAAGACACATTGAGATAGAATTAAGGAAAAACTTTAATGAAGGAATGTACCCATGTACGTATGTGAACTTTTTCATATTGTATTATCAAGGCATAGACTTTTTTGGTTATGATACAGTTAAGCAAAAAACAGCTAATCTTTGCATCTAAAGCAAACTAACGTATATTTCACATTTTATTGAGCTCATTTCCACAAATAGATAAACAAGAAAAAATGGTAGTACAGGTTATATGTTGCACAGAATAACTATAGTAAGAACAGAACAGATATTCAGCAGAAAACTTTTTAACATTAATTTTTTTTTTTTTTTTTTTTTGAGATGGAGTTTTAGTCTTGTTGCCCAGGCTGGAGTGCAATGGCACAATCTCGGCTCACTGCAACCTCCGCCTCCTGGGTTCAGGTGATTCTCCTGCCCCAGCCTCCCAAGTAGCTGGGATTACAGGCACCTGCCACCACGCCCAGGTAATTTTTTTTTTTTTTTTTTTTGATGATTCTCGCTCTGTTCCCCAGGCTGGAGTATAGTGGCGCCATCTGGGCTCACTGCAAGCTCTGCCTCCCAGGTTCAATCAGTTCTCTGCCTCAGCCTCTCGAGTGGCTGGGATTACAGGCACCTGCCACCACGCCAGGCTAGGTTTTTTTTTATTTTTAGTAGAGACAGGGTTTCAGCATCTTGGCCAGGCTCGTCTTGAACTCCTGACCCCGTGATCCACCCGCTCAGCCTCCCAAAGTGCTGGGATTACAGGCGTGAGCCACCACACCCGGCCTAATGTTTGTATTTTTAATAGAGAGCTAATAGTATGTTTAATAGAGATGGGGTTTCACCATGTTGGCCAGGCTGGTCTTGAACTCCTGACCACAGGTGATCCTCCTGCCTTGGCCTCCCAAAGTGCTGGGACTACAGGTGTGAGCCACTGCACCCAGTCTACACACTAATTCTTGTTAGCCCAACGCTGTGCTGTTCTATCTACCCCTCATTTCATGCTCAAGGAGTCATACCTAGAATAGTTACCCACAAGAGGGAAACTGGAAGCCAAACACTGGACAGTTTGTGTACAAAGTCACCTCCCTACTCCTTTTTACATGAGTGCTGATGCGTTTTGCAGATGAGCTTTCAGCTGAGGCCTGATGGAAGTTGGGATAATCTGCAAAGACATAACAATATTTATAAGTTATATCTTAGGGTTTTTTTTTTTTTTTTTTTTTTTTTTTTTTTTTGAGACGGAGTCTCGCTCTGTCGCCCAGGCTGGAGTGCGGTGGCCAGATCTCAGCTCACTGCAAGCTCCGCCTCCCGGGTTTACGCCATTCTCCTGCCTCAGCCTCCTGAGTAGCTGGGACTACAGGCGCCCGCCACCTCGCCCGGCTAGGTTTTTTGTATTTTTAGTAGAGACGGGGTTTCACCGTGGTCTCGATCTCCTGACCTTGTGATCCGCCCGCCTCGGCCTCCCAAAGTGCTGGGATTACAGGCGTGAGCCACCGCGCCCGGCCTCTTAGGGTTTTTTGTTCGTTTGTTTTTGAGACGGAGTCTCGCTCTGTCGCCCAGGCTGGAGTGAGCGGCGCCATCTTGGCTCACTGCAAGCTCCGCCTCCCGGGTTCACGCCATTCTCCCGTCTCAGCCTCCCGTGTAGCTGGGACTACAGGCGCCGCCACCACGCCCGGCTAGTTTGTGTGTGTGTGTGTATTTTTAGTAGAGACGGAGTTTCATTGTGTTAACCAGGATGGTCTCGACCTCCTGACCTCGTGATCCGCCTGCCTCGGCCTCCCAAAGTGCTGGAATGACAGGCCCGAGCCACCGCGCCTGGCCGCTTAGTTCTTGAAATTGTGGGATGCGGGGCAGGGAGGCGGGCGGGCTGCAGGCGGGGTCCGGCTCTGGGGCCAGGCTGGGGCACGGTCGGGACCTAGTCGAGGGCCGGACTGGTCAGGGTTCCGGCGAGATCCCGCGTCCGAGTCCTGGTGGGCCGGCCTGGGGCAGGATCTGGCTCTGGCTGCGGGTCCAGGCCCGGGTCCGGGTTGGGCCTCCGATCCAGCCCGCCCGGGGCAGGTTTCCATCCCGCGCTTGCCGAAGTCCCGGGGGTGGAAGACGGGGAGGGCTCTACGTCGGGGAAGCGGCTCTGAAGACCGCGTGGGGGCGCTCGAGGGGGGCCTGGGGCCGCCCTCCTCTCTGGGTCAAAGGTCATCGCAAGGGCAGGGGGAACTTCCTGTTCCCTGGCTCTCCGACCACTTACTTCCTGATAACCTGGCAGAGCTCTCCGGCGGGCGTCGGGGCTGGGGGGAGGCCTGGCAACTTTAGGCAGCTTCCCGAAGGTGTGCCAGGCTGGGGGCTGGGTGCGGCGGGTGGCAGCCTCTGCCACAGCGGGAGTGTAAGAGTGGACCTGCAGGCCGGGCATGAGGAGGTGGAGCGGCGCCCGCCTTGTGCCTGGGATCATCGGCCTGCTGGGGCAGGAGGGCAGCCGCGTGTCAGGTGACCAGCGCCATGTCTGGAAGGGTAAACTGAGGCTGGAGCCGAACCGGGAACGAAGACACAAGGCAAATGGCAGCGAGAATAGCTTTTATTAGGGCTTGCGGGCGAGGTTCCTGTGCCCAAAGGCGTGGGCCGGGGAAGTCGCGCTGAGGGAGGAGAGTAGGGGCTTCTTACATCCCCAGAGGCAGGGAAGCTGGTTGTGCAAACAGGGCCTGGGGGGTCTTGAAACTACTAGGGCAGGAGTTGAGTAAGGGTCACGAGGAACACCGAAACTGCTGTTTCCCAACTTATAGAATGCAGGTGAGCTGCAGGTCATGGGGGAGTGTGGCTGCCCAGCTGGAACCTCTGATGTATGTAAGTCTGAGGGTGTGTTCAAAGAGGGAGGGAAGTCTCGAAACAAAGGGCCTGCTCGAACAAAGGGCCCGCTACTCCGAGTGGCGCCGCCATGTCGGGTCCGGCTCCCTGCCTAACAATGTCCAGCCAGGTGGTGGGCAGTGAGCCTCTGTACATCATGGCAGAACCAGCCAGGCCTGACAGTCCGAAGGGTTCCTCGGAGACGGAGACCGGAGCCTCCTGTGGCCCTGGCCCCCGGTCTAGCTCCCACCCGCTGCTTCCCAGGCCACAAGGAAGAGGAGGCTGGGCATGGCAAACAGGGCGGTGGGAAGCTGGTGCTCAGCTCCCTGCCCAAGGGCCTCTGCCTGGTCTGTGGGGACGTGGCCTCTGGCTACCACTACGGTGTGGCATCCTGTGAGAACTGCAAAGCCCTCTTCAAGAGGACCATCCAGGGGAGCATCGAGTACAGCTGTCCGGCATCCAACGAGTGTGAGATCACCAAGCGGAGACACAAGGCCTGCCAGGCCTGCCGCTTCATCAAGTGCCTGCGGGAGTGCGCCTGGACCGCGTCCGGGGTGAGTGGCAGAAGTACAAGCAGCGGCCAGAGGTGGATCTGCTGCCCTTTCCGGGCCCCTTCCCTGCTGGGCCCCTGGCAGTTGCTGGAGGCCCCCGGAAGACAGCCCCAGTCAATGTGCTGGTATCTCATCTGCTGGTGGTTGAGCCTGAGAAGCTCTCTGCCATGCCCGACCCTGCTGGCCCTGATGGGCACCTCCCAGCCGTGGCTACCCTCTGTGACCTCTTTGACTGAGAGATCGTGGTCACCATCAGCTGGGCCAAGAGCATCCCAGGCTTCTCATTGCTGTCGCTGTCTGACCAGATGTCAGGACTGCAGAGCCTGTGGATGGAGTTGCTGGTGCCGGGTGTGGCCCAGCTCTCACTGCCACTGCAGGATGAGCTGGCCTTCGCTGAGGACTTAGTCCTGGATGAAGAGGGGGCACGGGCAGCTGGACTGGGGGAACGGGGGTCTGCCCTGCTGCAACTGGTGCGGAGGCTGCAGGCCCTGCGGCTGGAGGGAGAGGAGTATGTTCTACTGAAGGCACTGGCCCTTGCCAGTTCAAGCTGTGTGCACATCAAAGATGCCGAGGCTGTGGAGCAGCTGCTGGAAGCTCTGCACGAGGCCCTGCTGGAGTACGAAGCTGGCCGGGCTGGCACCAGAGAGGGTGCTGAGCCGTGCCGGGCAGGCAGGCTGCTGCTCACGCTACCGCTCCTCCGCCAGATAGTGGGCAAAGTGCTGGCCCATTTCTATGGGGTGAAGCTGGAGGTCAAGGTGCCCGTGCACAAGCTGTTCTTGGAGATGCTCGAGGCCATGATGGACTGAGCAAGAGGTGGGATTGGTGGGGGCTCTGGCAGGACCTGCCTAGCGTGGGGTCAACCCCAAGGATAGGGGCAGAGCTGGGGTCTGGGCAGTGCCACAACCTGCTGGGAGGGCCAGGGCAATGCCATCAGCCCCTGGGAGCAGGTCCCACTCCCTCCCCTCCCCCCTCCTAGGGGCTGTCAGAAGCTGGGAACATGTGTCCAGGCTCTGGGCACAGTGCTGCCCCTTGCAAGCCATAACGTGCCCCCAGAGCGTAGGGGGCCTTGCAGAAGCCATAGGGGGCTGCAGGGGATGTGTAGGAGGCAGAAGCCTATCTCAGGGAGGGAAGGGGATGGAGGCCACAGTCTCCCAGTGGGTGATGCTTTTGCTGCTGCTTAATCCTACCCTCTCTTCAGAGCAGAGTGGGACTTGGAGAGCAAAGGCCCATGCTCCCTTTGCTCCTCCTCTCATCATTTGCATTGGGCATTAGTGCCCCCCCTTGAAGCAATAACTCCAAGCAGGCTCCAGCCCCTGGACCCCTGGGGTGGCCAAGTCTTCCCCATCAGCTCCCACCCAGCCTCCTCAGGGGATAGGAGAGCACTGCCTCTATGCCCTGCAGAGCAATAACACTATATTTATTTTTGGGTTTGACCCAGGAGGCACAGGGACATGGGGCAAGCCAGGGCCCAGAGCCCTTGGCTGTACAGAGACTGTATTTTAATGTGTATTTGCTGCAAGGAGAAACCGCTTTTTGTTTTGAACATTTAATGAGAAAAATATACTATCGAGCTCAAAAAAAAATTGTGGAATGCATAATTGACAATATATTTTTTATTTTTATTTTTTCAAGTAATACCAGTACTGTTTAACTATAGCCAGCACTGGCTACAATTTTTATATTTTTCAGAGTTGAAGTTGGTGAAAACATTCGTGATTTAAACACCAGATCCTGAAAGGGGTTAAATCTACTTTGAAATGAATCTGCAATCAGTATTTCAAAGCTTTTCTGGTAATTTTAGTGATCTTATTTGATTAGACTTTTTCAGAAGTAGTAAATAAGGAATTTTAATAGGTTTTTATTAGTGCACAGATAAATAGAAGTACAGTGAGGTCTATAGCCATTTTACTAAAATAGCTTAAAAGTTTGTAAAAAAGGCCAGGCGCGATGGCTCACACCTGTAATCCCAGCACTTTGGGAGGCCGAGACGGGCGGATCATGAGGTCAGGAGATCGAGACCATCCTGGCTAACACGGTGAAACTCCGTCTCCACTAAAAATACAAAAAACTAGCCGGGCGTGGTGGCGGTGCCTGTAGTCCCAGCTACTCGGGAGGCTGAGGCAGGAGAATGGCGGGAACCCGGAAGGCGGAGCTTGCTGTGAGTGGAGATCCGGCCACTGCACTCCAGCCTGGGCGACAGAGCGAGACTCCGTCTCAAAAAAAAAAAAAAAAAAAAAAAAGTTTGTAAAAAAACGAATCTTTGTTATTACTTAATATGTTAGCTAAGAACCCATCAAGCTTATATTTGGTGGACTTACAAATTATTTTAAATGCATTTATCTTTTTTGACACTACTCAGTGGAATGTGTAAGCTAGCTAATGCTTGTTTTCTGATTTGAAGCACTTTTAAATCTTATCCTGCTCCCTAAAAACAAAAGGTTTTGATCACAAGGGGAAATGTAAGATTGTTAACCCTGTTTCTCCGAAGGGCTCCTGTTAACTGCACATAAATGTGAAATGTGTTTTCCCACTGTCGCACAGAATGCAACATTTCATGGGCAAAACCTGACCAAAACTAGCAATATCGACAACGCTAACAGATTCTAGTCAAAATTCAAACTTCATAGTGGTAAAGAAGCAGGTTGTTCCCTTGTCGGGGCGCAAAAATTCTTAAGACTTCTGTTTGAAATTGCTCAATGACTAGGAGAAGATGGAGTAGTTTACCAAAATTATTTTTCCACCATATCAAAGTAAACAATTCGTAGGGTCAGGCCTACAATGAATAGGTATGTTGGTTCACAGAACTTTGAAAATAGAGTTAAAGGGAAGTGATGTACATTCTGGGGGCATTAGGGTAGGGAGATGAATCAAAAAATACCCCTAGTAATACTTTATATTTAATACTGCAAAAGCTTTACAAATGGAAACCACGCAATTACCTGCCTTAGTTCTTTTGTCATGAAAATAATCACTTGGTTGGTTGTATTGTAGCTATTACTTATACAGCAACACTTCTTCAATTAGCAGTCTAAACATTTTATAAACAGAAATCTTGGACCAATTGATAATATTTCTGACTGTATTAATATTTTAGTGCTATAAAATACTATGTGAATCTCTTAAAAATCTGACATTTTACGGTCTGTATTAGACATACTGTTTTTATAATGTTTTACTTCTGCCTTAAGATTTAGGTTTTTAAAATGTATTTTTGCCCTGATTTAAGCGTTAATTTGATGCAAACTCTGCTTTTAAAATCATCATTTACTGGGTTCTAACAAATTAAAAATTAAACTTGAAAAATAAAAAGAATAGGCCGGGCGCGGTGGCTCAAGCCTGTAATCCCAGCACTTTGGGAGGCCGAGACGGGCGGATCACTAGGTCAGGAGATCGAGACCATCCTGGCTAACAGGGTGAAACCCCGTCTCTACTAAAAAATACAAAAAGCTAGCCGGGCGACGTGGCGGGCGCCTGTAGTCCCAGCTACTCGGGAGGCTGAGGCAGGAGAATGGCGTAAACCCGGGAGGCGGAGCTTGCAGTGAGCTGAGATCCGGCCACTGCACTCCAGCCCGGGGACAGAGCGAGACTCCGTCTCAAAAAAAAAAACAGAAAAAGAAAAATAAGAATAACACTGTTTCTCAGGTGGAGAAACATTCCATCTTTCCAAGATGTTCGTCCTTAGTGTTCTGATGGTATAATAGTTGAATATTTTAATATTCTATTCTGTCATTGGCCTGGATCCTGCTTATGAATGTGGTGGTCGTTATAAGGAAAACTTGGGACTGTAACATCCCCCCAAACTGGGAAGGCATCGAGAGACCAAAGAATAATTTGGGCAAGTTCAGCTTGACGAATACCTGAGTTTACTAGGACTTACATACTGGACATTCCTGAGCAGCTCTACAGTCACCCTGCCTCCCATCTCTAAGCTGCCTTTAAGCTAGTGTTCTGACTGTTTGCCTACTCTGTGTGCACGATGACAGTGTTTTCTTTGATATGTTCTCAGGCGTGCCCCGGGATGTTTGGGTTCTCAGGGATCCCTGCTCCTCAGCTAGGCACTATGGCCTTGGCTCCCTGCCCAGCCTTCAGGATCCAGGCAACACACATGCACTCTGAAGTAACCTGGTGGGGCACACAGCACACTACAGTTGTCGATATTGCTAGTTTTGGTCAGGTTTCCCCCATGAAATGTTGCATTCTGTGAGACAGTGGGAGGTAAGTACTACCAATGACCGAATCCAGAGGTTCAGATTAGCTACTAATTTGGGTTAGAGCATTAATAATCAACTACCATTGCTATTACATAAAGATGTACTGGTTCCTGCCCTTCAACAACTTACTGCCTGGAAGAGGAGATAGCATTTATAAAAAAACTTACTGAAGTGACTTAGTGATTGTTCAGGAGATGGGAAGAACATTCAAGGAATATGTTTAACAGACTTGTAGTGTTTTCTTTGGGTAAGAAATTTGCCATTTTAAGTCTAAAAAGAGAAATAAGAGTGTCTTCTTGCTTGACATTAAATTTGGTTTACTAGTAAAATCAATGAAGAAACTCAATACGAATGGTTTCCAGCATATAAGTGATGAGCATTTCTAAAGAATAGAAGTTAGTTTTTAGGATCTTGGTAGAAATAATGTTGTAGATGGACTTGGGAGGCTGAGACAACAGGATGGCTTGTGACTAGGAGTTCAAGACCAGCCTGGACAACATAGTGAGCACCTGTCTCTAAAAAATAGAAAAAAATTATCCAGGCATGGTAGTACATGCCTGTAATCCTAGCGACTTGGGAGGTTGAGGTGGCAGGATCACTAAAGCCCAGAATTGGAGGCTGCGGTGAGCCACCATTATGCCACAACACTCCATCCTAAGCAACAGAGTGAGATTCCATCTCGAAGCTGCAGGCAGGGGAAAGAGTGTTGGATATAAAAGATAAGTTCCTAGGCTGGCCTCCAAGGGCTCATTTAATCTTTCTACCAGTTACTTATAGAAACTTTTGTTTTTCCCCCTATTTAATATACTACTGGAGCTAAATCTCATTCATGTAGAACCTACTCATGTGGCTTACAGATCATAGGAACTAGTTATCTTGCATCTTAAATTCTTTTTTTGAGCAAATTGTACTATAAAATATACATCTATAGAGGAAAGAAGTTAATTTGGTGTTTGTTCATTTGAACTGAAAGTGAAACTAGAAGAACAACCCCCTTCTTGTATTGCGAAAACTGCATTCTCTTGTGTATGATAAAAAGAAAGTGCAGAATGCATAGGGACAATGACTCGCCTCTCCCCAGCTCAAATGGTTAAGCGTGCATCGGAAAGGAATTTGTTGGCTGGGCGTCGTGGCTCACGCCTGTAATCCCAGCACTTTGGGAGGCCAATGTGGGTGTATCACCTGAGGTCAGGAGTTCAAGACCAGCCTGGCCAACATGGTGAAACCCCATCTCTACTAAAAATGCAAAAATTGGCTGGGCGTGGTGACGGGCACCTGTAATCCCAGCTACTCGGGAGGCTGAGGCGGGAGAATCACTTGAACCCAGGAGGCGGAGGTTGCAGTGAGCCCATACACTCCAGTCTGGGCAACGAGCAAAACTCCGTCTCAAAAAAAAAAAGAAAGAAATTTGTTGTCAGGGCAGCTGCTGTTGTCCAGCCAAATGAGACACTTGAAGATTCTTGAGATTCTTGAAGGAGCCAGCTTACTTTTTAAAATGAAAAAATCTTAACTCTAAAACTGAAGTGAGTTGGCAAGGAAGCATTGAAGTTTTATGTATTCTATCAAACAGTATCAAATGACTGTATTCTAGTGAGGAAAATAGCACCCAAATTTGTATAATAATTTCCTCTAATGAAGGTACTGTTTGAATATGCTACACTTGCATGAGTCTAAAGAATGCTCCCAATTAAGTACAAGAATAGCAAAATATGGAAACATAAATTTAGCAGTTATTCGATGTTGTTTTCCCACCACCTCAAGTAATGTTGGAAATATAGCAGGCATTCAGTAATTTTTTTTATTGACCTATTGAAGGAGTTATTCTGTTCCATGATTCCCATGTCTTGTTCCACACTAAGTTCTTACCACTGCTGCAGAGGATGTAGTCATAGGCCCTACTGGTTAACCTAGAGTCGACAGGCAGTATAGCTTAACAGAAAGAGTGCTGGTGTTGTGTAGAACTGGATTCAAATTCAGATTCTGCCACACTAACCGTTCCCCACCTATAAAGTGAGGGCTAGTACATACATCTCAAGGATTAAATGAGGTAATCTGAGGAAGCGTTGGGCATAGTGCCTGGAATATAGTACATATTTAATAAATGCTTGCAACTGTTAGCAAGTGTAAAAGCAGAGTGATGATCCTAATGATGATGGAAAAGACATAGGTCAGTCAGTGACCCCTAAGTAGAAGATAACCGAGACAATGAAGTTATTCTACTGGTGTGATTGCTCTGTAAATGTGGCTGGTTAAGGCTGACAACTGATTGTTTCCCAGTATCAGTTGATCTAGGCCAAAATACTTAATATCTAGCAGTCAGTGTGTGGTTAGACACATTTCTGCACATAAAGGCTCAGAAACAGATTCAGAAAAAGCAAAATAGATAAAATAAGGCTCACAGAAGAGTAAATGAGCTATTTGTTGATACGCTTTAGTGGGCTTGGCAAGAGTGAATAAAGCGGTAAGCTGGAGGATAGATCATAGGCAATCTGTGCCTCTAACCCAGAAATTGTGTTCCTGGAATTTGTTTTAAGGAAATATTACAGATACGCATAAAAGTGTAACTATAAGGGTATTTGTCATTATAGTATTTAAAAGAGAAAATATATAAATGATCAAAATATTCAACAGTAGGGGATTGTGATACATATATATATAAAAAATGGGATACTGACGCAAGCATTCAGTGAAAAAAGTAGATTACCAAACCATACGATCCTCATTTATTTTACTTTAGTTTATTTATTTATTTATTTGGGACAGTGTCTCACTCTGGCCCAGGCTGGAGTGCAGCGGCGCAATCTCGGCTCACTGCAAGCTCCACCTCCTGGGTTCACACCATTCTCCTGCCTCAGCCTCCCGAGTAGCTGGGACTGCAGGCCCCCACCACCATGCCCAGCTACTTTTTTTTTGTATTTTTAGTAGAGATGGGGTTTCACCATGTTAGCCAGGATGGTCTCGATCTCCTGACCTAGTGATCTGCCCGCCTCAGCCTCCCAAAGTGCTGCGATTACAGGCCTGAGCCACCGCACCCGGCTGATCCTCATTTATTTTAAAAAGCGAGATCACACAGAAAAAAAATAAGAAAGATCAAAAATGTTGGTAAAAATAACTAAAGAATAAAAATATAGGGAAAAAGGTAGCCAAGGGATATCGTTATTCATTTTCTTTTTGCAACTTTATTAAGGTACAATTTGTGTGCAATAAACTGCACATATTTAAGGTATATAACTTGACTAGTTTTGACAAATATATACACCCATGAAACTGCCAGTTATAATTTTGAACTTTTCGTGATCCTCCAAAGTTCCCTTGTGTCCTTTTGCAATACACACACACACACAGACAGTACGCAGGCAACCATTGATCTGCTGTTACAATAGATTAGTTTGCATCTTTTAGAGTTGTACGTAACTGAAATCACACAGTATGTACTCCTTTGCATCTGGCTTCTTCTTTTTTTTTTTTTTTTTTTTTTTGAGACAGAGTCTGGCTTTGCCGCCCAGGCTGGGGTGCAGTGGCGGGATCTCAGCTCACTGCAAGCTCCGCCTCCCGGGTTCACGCCATTCTCCTGCCTCAGCCTCCCGAGTAGTTGGGACTACAGGCGCCCGCCACCGCGCCCGGCTAGTTTTTTGTATTTTTTTAGCAGAGACAGGGTTTCACCGTGTTAGCCAGGATGGTCTCAATCTCCTGACCTCGTGATCCGCCCGTCTCGGCCTCCCAAAGTGCTGGGATTACAGGCTTGAGCCACCGCGCCCGGCCATGCATCTGGCTTCTTTGACTCATCATAATGATTTGAGATTCATCTATGCTGTTACATGTACTAGTAACACATTTGTATTACTGAGTAGTATACAATTGTATGAATGTGTCACATTTTTGTACCTATTCACCTGTTAGTAGACATTTGGGTTGTTTCCCAAATTACATCCCACATTTGGCTATTACAAAGAAAGCTGCCATTAACTTTTGTGTGCAAATCTTTGTGTGGACATGTATTATCTCTTGGGTGAATATCCAGGAATGAAATGGCTATGTCGAATAATAGATATATTTTTAACTTTATAAGAAGCCATCAAACTGTTGGTCCAAGGTGGTTGTACCATTTTACGTTCCCAGCAGCAGTAACTGGTGGGAATATGATTCATTCTCAAAAGATGATCTGAAGTTTCAAAAGTAAATAAGTTATTGAAACATGTAATATGATGGTGGTAATTAGACAACATGATAATACCTTACCTATAGGGTTGGTTGGGAGGATTGCATGCACTAATGCATAAAAAGCATTTCAGCACAGAGGAAGTACTCAGTATTCATTAGCAGTTTTATGGTCATTCTGTAAATTTAACTTCTTTGGTTGTTAACAGTAGTACATTAGTGACTAATTTTGATAGACTAAAAATAAACAGGCTAGACTTTAAAAACCAGAGTTGTACAAAAAACATTCACGTTCATAAAAATACCCTGAAACAAAATACAAATTTATTTTTTTCTTTCCAGTAGAGGGGCAGTGATTACCTGGCATTGTTGTAAAACAGAAGTTAAGCTTGCCATTATTGTAGTTATAATTTTTAATATAATTTTTGCAGGTAACTCTCAGTAACTTTTTATTATATACTATTTAATTATGAGTGTCAAGGTCTGAAAAATACATGATCAATTCAGGATTGGTTATAACTTTTTAAAGAAAGATATTTACATTGATTTGTTCTTCCTTAAAATGTCTTTATACATATATATATTATACAGACACGTCACCTTCACTTTGGGATGTGGAATTTGCTAAGCAGTTAGCCACAGTAAATGAACAACCCCTTCAGAATGGGTTTGAAGAGCTGATCCAGTGGACAAAAGATGGGGAACAGTGGGAGTTCCCAATTAACAATGAAGCAGGTAAGTGTTAATTTCAGGGGTTATAAAATTTATTGATTGAAATTATTTCTGCCAGATATTCACTTTCAGAGTGTAGATACTTACATGAATTTCAAAACACTTTGTAGATATCTTCATGGTGTCCTAAAATAAATCTGACAAGGTTTTTTAAAAAAGATGTTAGAATTTCACTTAGTTTTAGATGCTTGGTAAGGAAAATGAAGAAGTAAAACTATATGGCAAAAATGCATCATGAATTTCTATGACATGAAAGGACTGAGAACTGCAAATGATTGCAATTTTCTAATTGCTCAACAGGATATTACTTGGTGAATCTTCTATATATTAAATAAGGGGTATGAGATTATACTTCAATTTTGGAGAACATTACAACTCTTAAAGTCTCACGCTGGTGTCCTTTAGTCATAAAACCATTGTATTAATGAGGTGCAGGGAACCTGTATGAGCCACTCAAAGCAAAAACATTAGTAGGCTTTTGAAATCTTTGCCTGCATAATATAGATGCTTTGAACTGGCAACAGAATATCATCTACTGGGTAGTTTTTGGAGATGTTACCCCTTCCTAAATCAAAAGGAAAACAGTATTACTATGCTATATATTTTTTATGATACCCATGTTGTCATCAGTTAAACATTTTAATTGAATTTATAGGAGTATTTTGAATTAGAAAAGATTGATGTACTTTTAGGGTAAGATTAGCTAGAAGTTGGAAGAGGCTGAATAAGTCTTAGGAAAATGTCTATATTTTAACATTCATAATGTTGTGGTATCATTGTAATATCTTAATTTTTGATCATCTTTAATTTGCTGGATTAATAAGTGGAACAGAAGCTTAAATATCAGAAATATTTAATCTTACATGTCAATAATATAATTAATATAAAGTGTTTCTTTTTATAGGAAAACTTTAGAGAATTACAGATTCTTTTAGCAAATTCTTAATATTTCATATATTCATATTTTTGTTTTTGTTTTTTGAGACGAATTCTCTCTCTGTCTCCCAGGCTGGAGTGCAGTGGCATGATCTCGGCTCACTGCAACCTCTGCCTCCCAGGTTCAAGCAATTCTCATCCCCCAGCCGAGTAGCTGGGATTACAGGCGTGCATCACCACACCCAGCTAATTTTTGTATTTTCAGTAGAGAAGGGGTTTCACAGTGTTGGCCAGGCTGGTCTCAAACTCCTGACCTCAGGTAATCCACCTGCCTTGGCCTCCCAAAGTGCTAGGATTACAGGTGTGAACCACCATACCTGGCCTGTATATTCATATTGTACCTGCAATAATATAGCATACTATGTTTCATGTATTACATAATGTATGTATTGCTTAAAGTATGGTTTCTGTATTCTGGAAGGTATCACGGTAAGGTAAAAAGACCAATGCATTTTTAAGTTGTACCAATCCGAGTACCAGCTCTGTCCATTATTGGCCATTTGCCTTTGAGGAAATTATTTAAGCTCCTGGGCCTCAGTTTCCTCTTCTGCAAAATAATATCTGATATTAAGGAAAGATTTGGTCTACTCTTACAACATGTTTGGATTTCATTATTTGAAGAAACTTGGATGTTCCAAGTCCTCATGGTTAAAAACTTGATTTGAAAACCCAGTATTAGGCCAGGCATGGTGGCTCATGCCTGTAATCCTAGTTACTTGGGAGGCTGAGGCAGGAGAATCACTTGAACCCGGGAGGCAGAGATTGCGGCCAAGATTGCGCCACTGGACTCCAGCCAGGGTGACAGAGTGAAACTCTGTCTCAAGAAAAAAATAAATAAAAAAAGGAAGAAAGAAAAAAATAACAGTATTGAGGTATAATGATATGACTTTATTCAGGAGAGTCAGTGAAGCATAGTGGTTAGAAGTTCAAGATCCTGAGTGAGTTACAGAATTGGTCTCTCCAAGCCTCACTTCCTTCATCTCTAAAATGATGGGAATAATAATAATAGGACTCATTATATGAGGTTGGTGTGAGGAGTAAGTGAGGTTAACAAGTAAAGCATCATCACCATCATCATCCCTGTTTCTACAGCAACAACATTGTGAGGGGGTTTGCTTCTGTAACTATTTTCTGTTGTATACTGTAACATTTTATTTTTCAAAATTTTACTTTGTACTGTAACATTTTAAATCTTAGACTATTAACATGGATAGAATGTATTATCTGGGGCCGGGCGCGGTGGCTCAAGCCTGTAATCCCAGCACTTTGGGAGGCCGAGATGGGCGGATCATGAGGTCAGGAGATTGAGACCATCCTGGCTAACACGGTGAAACCCCGTCTCTACTAAAAAATACAAAAAACTAGCCGGGCGAGGTGGCGGGCGCCTGTAGTCCCAGCTACTTGGGAAGCTGAGGCAGGAGAATGGCATGAACCCGGGAGGCGGAGCTTGCAGTGAGCTGAGATCCGGCCACTGCACTCCAGCCTGGGCGACAGAGCAAGACTCCGTCTCAAAAAAAAAAAAAAAGAATGTATTATCTGGGAACCACCAAATAGGGTGCTAGGAAAGCACGAACTCGTGGTATATTGTCATCAGCAGTGAAACACTTAAGTGCATCAAAATTGTAAGTGATCAAACGCCAATGGAATTTATCTTAAATTTGACCTAGTTTCTGAGAAAATTTAATTTCTAAGACAGGAGAGAAACATCTTTTTTTGGTCAGGTTGAGGAGGTAAATGTGACAATTATCCACATGACACTGCATATTATCGATATTTCAGTGTTGGAAAAGGAGGTAGTGGGTAACTCATTTCCAGCTCCTTAAGGCAGTTGTTATCTGAAGTGAAAACAGGAAAGGACTGTGGAAACTCTCACTCTTTTTTTTTTTTTTTTTTTTTTTTGAGACGGAGTCTCACTCTGTCCCCCAGGCTAGAGTGCAGTGGCCGGATCTCAGCTCACTGCATTCTCCGCCTCTTGGGTTCAAGCGATTCTCCTGCCTATACCTCCTCAGTAGCTGGGATTACAGGTGTCCATTACCACACCCAGCTAATTTTTTGTATTATTTTTTTTTTTTTAAAGTAGAGAAGGGGTTTCACCACATAGTCTAGGCTGTTCTCGAACTCCTGACCTCAGGTAATCCACCTCCTCAGCCTCCCAAAGTGCTGAGATTACAGGCGTGAGCCACCGCACCTGGCCAAGAAAGGTACTTTGGACAGTGCCAAAGTCGAGGATTTGGCTTGTGATTTACTGCAGTTGCGACACCGCAGTTTCCACAGTGTGGCCTTAGAACAGTCTTATCCAGTCCTGAAACCCCAGTGCCTTAGAAACATCAGGACAGGTCAGAAGGACAGTAAGTCCTCAAGGCGTCAGCCTCTGCTCCTCCCCACGGATTGAGGGGTAAGTATTCCAGGCTCTCTGCAGGACCATATCCAGGATGTGGACACCAAGTCCTGCTAGGGCCTGCTTCCAAAAGAGTTGATCCCAGCCATGAAACTGCCCTGATACTTTCATCCTGTATCAGCCTTGTGAGTAGCCAGTAGCTGGGACCACAGGTGTGCACCACCACACCTGCCTAATTTTTTTTGTTGAGACGGGTTTCGTCATGTTGCCCAGGCTGGTCTGGAACTCCTGAGCTCAACCGATGTGCCCGCCTCGGTCTCCCAAAGTGCCGGGATTACAGGCGTGAGCCACCATGCTCAGCCCAATTTGTGATCTTTTATGCATTGTTTCTCTCATGTAGCATGTTTTCAAGGTTTATCCAACTTGCAGTGTATTAATGCTGAATAATACTCCATTGTGTAGGTTCGCTGTATTTTTATTTTTAAAATTTTACTTTTAATTGGCACACAACAAATATTTGTACATATTTATGGGGTACAGATAGTATGTTGTTACATGTATAGAACGTGTAATGACCAATCGGGGTATTAAAGGTATCTGCCACTTTGAGTATTTGTTATTTCTATATGTTGGGAACATTTCAAGTCCTCTCGTAGAGCTATTTTGAAATACACAATACATTGTTGTTAACTGTAGTCACCCTACTCTGCTATAGAACATTAGAACTTATTCCTTCTGTCTAACTGTATTAACCAACCACTCTTCCCTGCCAACTCACGCACACTTCCCAGCCTCTGGTATCTGGTATTTTTGTAGAGATGGGGTTTTGCCATTTTGGCCCCACTGGTCTTGAACTCCTGACCTCAGGTGATCCGCCTACTTCAGCCTCCCAAAGTGCTGGGATTATAAGCATGAGCCACCGTGCATGGCCTTTTTTTAAATGTTTATTCCACATTGTGTCAGTCCTCACATGTCTCCTGGGATCCATCTGACATGTAATCTGTTGGTTTCCCAGCAGTGATAATTTCATGTAAAATCCTAAATCTGACCTGAAATAGTTTCTGTTTTCTTGTTGATTATCTTTACATCAATATTAACCATTTTGATATACTGAGATATAATTCAGTTGGGTTATGACTGAGCCAATAGTTCCGTTTTTATATACAAATAGACATGCCTAAATCCAGTTTATTTTTTGTGTGCACATTTTATTTAATTAATTTTTAACTTTTGTTTTAGGTTCAGGGGTACATGTGCAGGTTTGTTATATGTGTAAATTTTGTGTCATGGGGGTTTGATGCACAGATTATTTTGTCACTCAGGTAATAAGCATAGTACCCGATAGGTAGCTTTTTGAGACTCACCCTCCTCCCAGCCTCCAGCCCTCAAGTAGGCCCCAATGTCTGTTGTTCCCATATTTGTGCCCATGTGTACTCAATGTTTAACTCCCACTTATAAGTGAGAACATGAAGTATTTGGTTTCCTGTTACTGTGTTAATTTGCTTAGAATAATTTTTAAGCTGGAGCTGGATGGCCTCCAGCTCCATCTGTATTGCTGCAAAGGACATGATCTTATTTTTATTTTATGGCTGCATAATATTCCATGGTATATGTGTGCCACATTTTTTTTATTAAGTTCACCATTGATGGGCACCTAGGTCAGTTCTGTGTCTTTGCTATTGTGAATAGTGCTGCGATGAACATGTGTGTGCGTGTGTCTTCACGGTAGAATGATATTTACATTCCTGTGGGTACATACTCAGTAATAGGATTGCTGGTGCTGCGATGAACATATGTGTGCGTGTGTCTTCACGGTAGAATGATATTTACGTTCCTGTGGGTACATACTCAGTAATAGGATTGCTGGTGCTGTGATGAACATATGTGTGCGTGTGTCTTCACAGTAGAGTGATGTTTACCTTCCTGTGGGTACATACTCAGTAATAGGATTGCTGGTGCTGCGATGAACATATGTGTGCATGTGTCTTCACGGTAGAGTGATATTTACATTCCTGTGGGTACATACTCAGTGATAGGATTGCTGGTGCTGCGATGAACATATGTGTGCATGTGTCTTCACGGTAGAATGATATTTACATTCCTGTGGGTACATACTCAGTAATAGGATTGGTGGGTTTCAGGGTAATTCTCAAGTTCTTTGAGAAATCACCAAACTGCTTTCCATAATGGCTGAGCTAATCTACATACCCACCAGTAGTGTATAACCATTCCCTTTCCTCTGCAACTTTGCCAGCATCTGTTTTTCGGCGTTTTAATAATAGCCATTCTGACTAGTATGAGATGGTATCTCATTGTAGTTCTGAATTGCATTTCTCTAGGATTAGTGATGTTGAGCATTTTTTCATGTTTGTTAGCTGTGTGTATGTCTTTTGAGAAGTGTCTTTTCATGTCCTTTGGCCCCCCTCCCCACCCCATTTTTTCTCAGTGGGGTTGTTTTTTGCTTGTAAATTTAAGTTCCTTATAGATTCTAGATATCAGACCCTTGTTAGATGCATAATTTGTAAATATTTTTTCTCATTCTGTAGGCTGTCTGTTTAGTCTGTTGATAGTTTCTTTTGCTGTGCAGAAGCTCTTTAATTAGATTCCACTCGTCTGTTTTTGTTTTTGTTGCAATTGCTTTTGGCATCTTCATCATGAAATCTTCACAAGGGCCTATGTCAGGATGGTATTTCCTAGGTTATCTTCCAGGGATTTTAGAGTTTTAGGTTTTACATTTAAGTCTTTTATCCATCATGTGTTGATTTTTGTTTGTGGTAAAAGGAAGGGGTCCAGTTTCAATCTTCTGCATATGGCTAGTCAGTTATCCCAGCGCCATTGGTTGAGTAGGAAGTCCTTTCTCCATTGCTTGTTTTTATTGGCTTTGTCGAAGATCAGATGGTTGTAGCTGTGCAGCTTCATTTCTGGGTTCTCTAACCTGTTCCATTGGCCTGTGTGTCTGTTTTTTCACCAGTGCCATGATGTTGTGCTCACTGTAGCCTTGTAGATGGTTTGAAGATGGGTAGTGTGGCATCTCCAGCTTCATTCTTTTCATGTAGGATTGCTTTGGCTATCCTCCACATAGCTAGTCAATCACAAGTTGTGCTAATTTTTTCTGCTGTTTCTCCAATCTGTCTCTCCTCTTGATTCTTACTACCACCCTGGTTTTTCAGGCCCTCGGCATCTCTCACCTAAGCTGTGTCGTAGCCTCCTAACGGATCCCTGACGCTTCAGTGTTGCCCTCTGTCCTCACCCCTGAAAGACAGGCTACCTAAAACAGAATTATCGTGAGACTTCCCTTCTTAAAATCCCTTTTTGACTCTCTATTGCCTATTAAATAATGTCTGTACTTCTTAATCTACTGTACAGGCATCTCCTGTTACTGTCTGCTCTACATCTGTTACTGCAGTAATAGGTAAATGTTTATAATTTCCCCTGAAGTCCCTCTGCTGTTCAATACTTCCAAGTATTTGTTCATTGTGATCTTTTTCTCTGAAACTCCCTCACCACTTTTTCCCCTGGTTTATTATTTATTGTCCTTCACGCCCAAGCTCAAGCATCATCTTTTTCAGAAAATCTACTTTGAAGTTCCAGAGTGGACCAGTGGCCCCTTTTAATGCTCCCCATTGTGTTGATCTCTATATTTTCACTTTAAACATACTTTTAAACCTGCTTCCTGAGTATGAAGTTTGTTACAATTTTAAGATTTGTATTTTTCGGTGTCTTTTTCTTCTCTTTATGGTTTTCTGTTGGCTCCTGCTTATGGCAGTTTGACTCTTCAACTCTTTGTTAAATTTTAGAAATAGCCCGTGTTTGTCTAAACTTTAACTTTGGGTGTCCTGAGAGACCAGAATTGAGAATTGAGATGAGTTGCCTGGTTTCTGCGTGGTTCTGGAAGGAGTGCCAATCGGGAACCATTCTAGTTTGATTTATTGGTTTGCGGTTTCTTGGACTATGAGTATGGTATAAATTCAAATTCCAGCATAAGAGTAAAGCTGGTTAGAAAACATTAGGGAAGACTCTAAATTATTAATGTTTTAAAATCCACTGCCTGCAGACTGATTTGCTTGTTGGTTCACTTGTCATATCCTTCCAACTTTGTCTTTTCTACTAAATATGTAGCCCTTTTTGGTGTCTGATTTTTTTTTTTTTTTTTTTTTTTTTGGTTGAGACGGAGTCTCGCTTTGCCGCCCAGACTGGAGTGCAGTGGCCAGATCTCAGCTCACTGTAAGCTCCGCCTCCCGGGTTCACACCATTCTCCTGCCTCAGCCTCCCGAGTAGCTGGGACTACAGACGCCCGCCACCTCGCCCGGCTAGGTTTTTGTGTTTTTTAGTAGAGACTGGGTTTCACCATGTTAGCCAGGATGGTCTCGATCTCCTGACCTTGTGATCCGCCCGTCTCGGCCTCCCAAAGTGCTGGGATTACAGGCTTGAGCCACCGCGCCCGGCGGTGCCTGGATTTATATGGAGGTCTCAGACTCAGTTCCCGACTTTGTCAGGTTCAAATCCTATTAGTCAGTTAACCAGAAAGATTCTAGATCCGCAGCATTGCTGAGCAGATTCCCAGGAATGTGTCAGAGCATTTCAAAATCCCCTCTTGACATCTCATTCCTAGCTTTTTAAAAAAGTATTTTGATTTTCCTATTGATTGCCCCAATTCCTATTTACTACCTCAGGCAGCCACAATGTTAACTAACGAAGCTCTAGGTTTTTGGTTTTGGCACACTTCCGGGGCATCTCTGGCTTCTGTGTTGACTGATGACTTTAGTTTCACCTCTAGATTGTGTGTGCATGTGTGTAATCATTTTGTACTTCCTTCACATTTTGTGAGTTCGGAAATATATTTAAAAGTGTATTTGGGGTCAGGCATGGTAGCTCATGCCTGTAATCCCTTTGGGAGGCTGAGGTTGGAGGATAACCTGAGGTCAGAAGTTTGAGACCAGCCTGACCAATGTGGCGAAACCCCGTCTCTACTAAAAATACAAAAGGTAGCCAGGCATGGTGGCATGTACCTGTAATTCCAGCTACTAGGGAGGCTGAGGCAGGCGAATCACTTGAACTTGGGAGGCAGAGGTTGCAGTGAGCCAAGATCACACCACTGCACTCCAGCCTGGGCAACAGAGCAAGACTCTGTTTCAAAAAAATAAAAAATAAAAACAAAACTGTATTTGGAAGTGATGTCAGTAAAAACAGCAAGCTAGGAACCTTAAAAAATTCCTTTATTCATAAAAACAGCTGGGAAAAATAAAAGCAACTTTTTCAGAACTCTGGAAAATATCCAAAGGCTTTCCGCAATCTTGGGAGCATTTATTCAAGAACATAGGCTGAATTTTGGTGGGAATAGTGAGCTTTGTAGTGTTCTTACTTTACGCTCATCATATCCTCCCGGCTCCATGGTAGACTTGAAAACCAACATCCTACAATCTTGTTGAAAAACCAGCTCCTGGGAGCCATAGAAAGAAACAAAAGGGGGTTGGGACTCATTCAAAGCCTTATTCCCAGAGAAACGTCATTATGTGACCTGACTAGGAGGTCCCAGGAAGACCCCACGCACAAGACTATCTTTATTTGGCTTGACTTAGAGCTCCCCCAGCCTTTGTTCATGTCTGTTGAAGACAATCAGAGGCAATTGCTGAATGTAATGGCTACCTGGGGTATAGATAAGTTGAGATACACAATATGCTAACAAAAATGTAAACAAAGGCCAGGCACGGTGGCTCGTGCCTGTAATCCCAGCACTTCAGGAGGCCGAGGCAGGTGGATCATGAGGTCAGGAGATCGAGACCATCCTGGCTAACACAGTGAAACCACGTCTCTACTAAAAAAATTACAAAAAATTAGCTGGACATGGTGGCAGGCACCTGTAGTCCCAGCTACTTGGGAGGCTGAAGCAGGAGAATGGCATACACCTGGGAGGCAGAGCTTGTAGTGAGCTGAGATCACACCACTCCAGCCTGGGTAAGAGTGAGACTCCATCTCAAAAAAAAAAAAAAAAAAAAAAAAAAAAAATAAACAAAACAAAAGAAAATAAAGAAAAAGACAGATACTGAGAGTACAAACCTGCTTGCTGTCAGAAGACATTTCTGTTCGTGTCTTCCACCTACAAATTTAATGTCTTTTCCGTCTCAACTAAGTACTTGTCATGCACTGTAGCTGTAACTTTTGCAGCTTTTGACAGCAAAACGGGCACAAGTTTCTTTGTTCTTCTTCACAATTTTACGAGTAGAGGATTTGTCCTTACTGTAAATCTTAGCAACCTCAGACTATAATATTTTTCTTATGATGTCAGAGACGTTCACGTTTTCACTTAAAGGAAGCACGCCATGGCTTCTCTCTGGCATACCCAAATCGCCAGGATAGTTACCGCTGCATATTGGGGCAATTATGAAGTGAAATAGGGTTACTTGTGTACCACCCCTATGATGCCATGACAGTTGGTGTGATCATCAAGATGGCTACTAAGGGTCTAATGAGACATTAATCAAGAATTCTATATGTAGCAAAAATATCCTTCAACATTGAAGGAGAAACATAAGGCATTAAGTATCTTAGGACATTTAAGACATTCCTTGGTAAACAAAACTAAAAAAAATTTGTTGCTTGAAGACATCTCTATATGAAATACTAATGGAAGTCATTTAGGCTGAAATGAAAGAATACTAGGTAGTAACTCAAATCCACATGAGGAAATAAAGAGCTGAGAAAGAACTATATGAGTAAATATAAAAGTCAGTATAAGCGTAAAGCACTTCTCATAAATGGGTTGATGAACATAGAGTATATGAAGATATGGTTTATATGACATTAATAGCACGATGGAAGAGAGAGGGAATGGAGCTACATAGGAAAAAGTTTATGTATACTGTCGTAATTAAGTTGGTATTAATATGCACTACTTAGTTATAAATCAACATGCTAATTGCAATATCCAGGGCAACCACTAAGAAAACAACTCAAAAATGTAGTAAAAGAAATGACAAGGAAATAAAAATTGTATACTATAAAACTATTTAGCATAAATCTTACTTTATCAATGATTGTATTAAGTGGAAATTTCTCTCCACTTAAAAGGAAGAAATTTGCAGAATGAATTAAAGGACATGATCCTACTATATGCTGTCTATAAGAGACATATTTTAGACCAAGACTCAAATAGATTAAAAGTAAAAGTATAGAAAAAGATAAAACAAGCAAACAGTAACCAAAAAACTAACTAGCTAAATAAATAAATAAATAAAGAGATGGAAGCATGATTTAAAAAATCAGAAAAAAAAAGACTTAAAGGCAAAAATTTTTTATTAACAACAAAGGACATTTTATAATAATAAGAGGATCGATCTATCAAAAACATATAACAGAGCCCCAAAGTACGTGAAGAAAAAATTGACAGAATTGAAGGGAGAAACAATTCAGCAATAATAGTTGAGGACTTCAATTCCCCATTTTCATTAATAGCTAGACAATTGGGCAGAAAATCAATAAGAAAATATAAGACGTGAGTAATACTATAAACCAACTAGATTTAACAGATATCTGTAGCGTTCTCCAACCAACAACAACAGAGTATACAATCTTTATAAGTGCACATGGAACATTCTCCAGGAAAGACCATATGCTAGGCAATAAAACAACTCTCAATAAATTTTAAAAGATTTAAATCATATGAAGCATGTTCTCAACTGCAATAAAATGAAATTGGAATAGTAAGAGAAGGAAATTTGGGAAGTTCACAAATACATGGAAATGAAACAACGTACTCTTAAATAATCAATTGGTCATAGAAGAAATCCAAGAGAAATCAGAACATATTTTGAGATGAATGAAAACAAAAATTCCACATCTCAAAACTTAAGGAATGCAGCTAATGCCGTGCTTAAAGGGAAATTTGTAGGTGTAAATTCTTACATCAGAAAGGAAGAAAGATCTCAATCAATAATTCAACTTTCCACCTAAAGAAACTAGAAAAAGAAGATCAAACTGAAACCAAAGCAAGTAAAGCAAGGATATAATAAATGTTAGAGTGAAAATAAAAAAAATAGCAAGCAGAAAAACAATAGAGAAAATAAACGAAACCAAAGTTATTTGAAAAGATCAACAAAATTGATAGCTTAGCTAGCCTGATCAAGAAAAAAAAGAACTCAAAAATGGGATAAATAACTTAGGTTAGGTAAATAATTAACAACGACAAAAAACCTAAACCCTTAGATAATCTAGTAAAGATTATGAAAAACCAACAGCTAACATTAAAGTTAGTGGTGAAAGTCTTAAATCTTTTCTCCTAAAATGAGGAACAAGACAAGGATACCTGCTTGCTTTTTCTATTCAACATTGTACTGGAGATTCTAGCCAGGATAATTAGACAAAAAACAGAACAAAACCAACCACAAAAAAGAAAACGCATCTAGATTGGAATGGAAAAAGTCAAACCCTATTTTTTACAGATAAATAATGTTGTATATAGAAAATCTAAAGAACCTACAACAACAACAGCAAACCTGCTGGAGCAACAATTGAGTTCACAAAAGATACAAGATCAAATGTGCAAAAAATCAGTTATATTTAGAAACACTAGCGATGAGTCGGCTCAAAATGAAATTAAGAAAGTAATTTTATTTACAATAGCATTAAAAACAAGACTAAAACAAAAATGTAAGACTACACAACATTATTGAAAGTGATTGGGCCGGGCGCGGTGGCTCAAGCCTGTAATCCCAGCACTTTGGGAGGCCGAGACGGGCGGATCACGAGGTCAGGAGATCGAGACCATCCTGGCTAACACGGTGAAACCCCGTCTCTATTAAAAATACAAAAACTAGCCGGGCGAGGTGGCGGGCGCCTGTAGTCCCAGCTACTCGGGAGGCTGAGGCAGGAGAATGGCGGGAACCCGGGAGGCGGAGCTTGCAGTGAGCTGAGATCCGGCCACAGCACTCCAGCCTGGGCGACAGAGCGAGACTCCGCCTCAAAAAAAAAAAAAAAAAAAAAAAAAAAAAAGAAAGTGATTAAGACCTAAATATATGGATACACATTCTGTATTTATGGAATGGAAGACATTACTATTAAGATGACAGTACTCCACAAATTGATCTACATATTCAAGTCAGTTCCTATCAAAATCCTAGCTTCTCTTTTTGCAGAAATTGACTTGCTGATCTAAGATTCATTTGAAAATGCAAGGGACTCTGAATAACCAACACAATCTTTTTTTTTTTTTTTTTTTTTGAGTCTTGCTCTGTCGCCCAGGCTGAAGTGCAGTGGCCCAATCTCAGCTCACTGCAAGCTCTGCCTCCCGGGTTTACGCCATTCTCCTGCCTCAGCCTCCCAAGTAGCTGGGACCACAGGCACCCGCCACCTCGCCCGGCTAGTTTTTTGTATTTTTTTTTAGTAGAGACGGGGTTTCACCGGGTTAGCCAGGATGGTCTCGATCTCCTGACCTCGTGATCCGCCCGCCTCGGCCTCCCAAAGTGCTAGGATTACAGGCTTGAGCCACCGCACCCGGCCCCTATTTTTTCTTATACTCAAAATTTTAATTGACACATAATAAATTGTACGTATTTATGAGGTACAATGTGATGTTTCAGTACCTTTTACCTTGTGTAATGATCGAATCAGGGTAATTAGCATATCCATTGCCTTAAATATTTACCGTTTCTTTGAAGTAAGAACATTCAAAATCCTCTCTTCTAGCTAGAATATGAGCGTGTTTTAAATGTACAACTCTTTGTTTTCTCACAATCCTATAAAATGAAAGCTTGAGTCAATGAAGTATCCCCCCAAGTCCTATCAACCTTGTCTATTTTAGTGAAATTTAATATTGTCTAGAAAACACTAGACAAACATAGTTATTCAGAGAGAATAACTGAGCCCTCTGATTATTCTCTCTAATCCACAAAGGAAGCTGAACACTTGATGTAAACTTCATCAGAGTAAATGAGAAGAATCCCCTCCATTCCTTACAAAAGAAAAAATAACTGGAGAGAGAGTCTCTGCTCTGAGGTTATTATCCTGTGGTCTTTGCTTTTGGTACATTCCACCCCACCCCATGCCCTTCTCCCTTGTCTTTAATGAGTATCTGTATATATGGCAGAACAGCATGTTTTTAAGTCTCTGCAGTCTTGGGCCAAGCTCGTTCTATGCCCCACTCTACAAGAATCGCAAGAGCACCAGGATTCTGTTTGGGGTTGCCATGGACACAGAGTTCTTATTACAGAACTGACTTATTCTCAATACGAGGTAAAGACTTAGAGGTGAGGGTCTCTGAGCAAGGGAGTCCCACCCCATCCTCTGCCCTCTCTGTTGGCTCATGTTGTCCTCTCATCCTCATCAGGAGAATTAAAATCATGTAAAGTTTTGGTGGGGGAACTAGACGGTGATCTCTGGGACCCATAGACAGGAAAGTTTGCTTACACCCAGCTGGGGGGAACACTAATTGTCATTCCTTTCCCCTCCCGGGGACCTTACAGAGTCCCCTTATCCTCAGGGTACTGGGGGACAACCAGTGGGTATAGGGCCAAATAGCAATAACCTTGTTACTTGCCAGGAATTGGGTAAAGATTTGATTTAATGAGCTTGATTTTGGGAACTAAAAAATGAAAAAAGGAAAAGCCATCATTCTGAAAGGCAACAGGAGAGAAAACTGCTAACAGGATCTTGATTGAATTTCTCCCTCTTAGAGAATGTTGTACCGAAGACACAAGACCCGAGACTTGTGTTATTCTAGCAGCTGAACTGACCCCAGCGTCCTCTGAGCGGCCGTGGCGCCGGAAGCACTCTGGCCTACAGGTAAGCAGGTCCGGGGCTCACAGGGAGAGGCTCCCAGAAACCCAGCTCTGCCTTGGGTTGCCCTGGTCCACGTCCAAAGATCTGCCTGGGCCACGTCTCTGGAGCACAAGGTGGTAGACTGAGAGCTTTGATATTTCTACTACTACTGCAGATGAGCTGGTATAACCCCGAAGCTATGGAATTTGCTGCTGTCTGTGACCCAGCAAATGGAAATAGAAATAGAAAAATAATTAGATAGAAAAACAATAGAAATAGAAAACATTTAAAAAATAAAACAAACCTCATTCTATGCCTGGTAATGTCCTTAAAAATACGACATTTTAGGCAGTGTAATAATATGCGTATACTGGTCACTTTAATCTTTCCTACAGGAGGGGCTGGTTGCCCTAACGGTGAATGCTCTGTTCAAGGAACAGAGCTGGTGTTCAGCTCGGGAAGCCACTCCACAGAGATGGCCACCAAAAGGGCTTCAGCGGTCCCATCTCAATTAACACCTGAAACTTTGCTAGTGAAACCTCAGCACACTCTTAGAGAATCCTAGTTTTTATCAGCAGCAAAAAAATGTGTGCGATCAGTTTCTTAAACTTATTTAAACATTTGAAAAGTTAGAAAATTGTGGCAAAGAGCATTAATTCTTGAGTCTGGGGAGTGTATTACTTTGATGAGAATGTTTGTGTATTTGAAGCTAAAGTATGTATCAGTTTATATTTCCACATACTGACTTTTATGGCATAATATATGGTATAGACAGCAGGTTGTCTAAAAACCAATATTTGCAATATGCTGAACATTCAGCATGGTTTTATGAAGCCGACAGAGTGGAGTGTATTTTGCATGTGTCGTAACTTGCAGATGAGGAAATAAAGTTGTAGAGAGATTAAATTAGCCAAGCCAGGGGTTTCGGTGCTAGGAAGTCTTGATTTTGTAAAATATAGCCATATAACTTAAAAAAAATGAATCCAGACAAATAGAAAACAAAATCGTTCTAAACATATAATCTACTTTAAGTTCACAAAATGTCTTAAACATAATTTAGGCTGTGCTTGACTTAACCTACTTGTTTATTTCCTACCAAGGATGAGCAGGAACTAGCCATTGATATCGAAACATTCATTATTCTTACATTTTTTTTCTTTTTTTTGTGTCCTGTCTCTCTCTCTTTCTCTCTCTCTCTCTCTCTCTCTCACACACACACACACACACACACACACACACATGCACTCTCTCAGAAGTACTAGTACTGTACCCTGAAATTGTTTCTTTAGTTCTTGTCAAAATTCCTCTGATTTTATTTTTCATGTCCTGAAATACTGTCGAGATTAACATCCTGATTGCCTTCCAGAATATCTGACTTTATTTTTTGTATGTGCTTTTTACTCTTTGGTAGAGTTATGGATTCATTAACAGATCCTACTGTATGCTCTGACAGCTATGACCACAATGGGTGAGTTGACTGATCTAAGTGGTGAAAAATATGGGGAGCATCAATGGCAATAACAGCTTTCTATAAGAGACTTTAAGCATCTTTGGGTAACATTGTTTTTGAACCAGAGTGGAAAAAATAAGATCCAGTCAGAAGAGGGACACTTGGTACTCAAAGATTCTTTGTGACCCTTAGTCATTAGTAGCCAAAACCCTTAGGAAACTATCAGAATGCCTGTGTATGAGACTCTCTCCAGAGCAATGCAAGAGAGGAGAGAATCCTCCTTGGAGAAAGAAGGTGGTAGCATTGGACAGGCAGCAGAGGAGCCCTCAGCAGAAAGAAAGGAGCTAAGAGACCCTATATCTGTCCCTCACCCTTCAGAGCTGGTACCCCAAACTCAAAGCCATCATCACATTGGATGGAGCCCCTGCCTCAGGTTTAGTCCCTTGATCCTATTTGAGGGGAAGCAAAGATATCTGCAACTCACGAAGAGCATGAAGGTGGTGGAGGGACTTGAGAATTAGGAAATCAAAATGGGCAAGAACAACATGTGCCTACAAATGGAACATGCATTTGAAGCAAATTTAAGTTAAATTTGCTGTCACACACGAAGACCAGGTTCAGTAAGAAAGAATTGTATTTAAATCTTGATTCATTAAACTTTTTTGAGAGTCCTAAACAATTTTTATTACCAACACATAAAGACCTCTTTCTAGAGAAAAATGAAGTACCAGGTACCAAAGAACAGATTTACATGAGAATTTTTAGAGACAACACATTGTGTTTTGTAGCGCAATCATAGCCAATTTGAACCAAAAAAAAAGTAGTGTATGAATTTACGTTGTTTCTTGCTACTTACCTTTCAATCCTTTGCACTGATCCCAGTGAATTGACATCAGAAATCTGTGCTGGAGCCAACATTGAAAGGTGATGTCATAATATATATTGGAGATGGGAAGAATTCAGGTTTGTGAAATTCAGTCTCAGAATTATTCATGGGAAACCCGGACACTGATTCTAAAATTCTTTCTAAAAAGTTAGGTCTTAAGTAAGGTAACAAATGTTAAATATAGAGTTTCTTGGACACTGTTTCTAAAGTACTGGTAGTTTCAGCTTCTGTATGTAACATCCTTTTCTTTTTGGGTCTAGTCGGATACAAGATAAATAGATCACAAGAAGTCTGTTTCTTCTTCCTAGCTGAGTTGACTAGTCGCCAAAACTTTTAGACACCCGTTGGATTGCCTGTGTATGAGACTCTGCCAGGTTGGGCTATATCAGTTTCTAGGGCTGCTTTAACAAAGTATCACAAACCAAGTGGCTTAAACAAAAATTAATCAGCTCATAGTCCTAGAGGCTAGAAATCTGAAATCGAGGTTGTCAGTAGGTTTGGCTTTTTATGAGGGCTGTAAAGAAGAATCTGTTTGATACCCTCTTTGCTAGCTTTTGCTGGTTGCTGGCAATCTTTGGCATTCCTTCGCAGGTAGACTCATGTCTGGAGTAAATGTAGCTATTTGACCAAAAGTGTAAGTCCAAATTATATTTGTATCTGAATAATATGCTTTTATAATTCCTCAGCCCACAGCCAACTGACTTGACAGTAGTAACCTATGATAGAGCCACCCATGACATGTGAGTTAAAAAAACAAATATTTATATACATGTAAGTGTATATATACATATATACACATAAATACATACTTCTATCAACATACAAGCATGCATACACATACACACACAGAAACAAAACAATGAAAGAGAAGTTGGTATTTGTAAAATTCACTGTCAGGCATATCCTTGGAAATACAGAGTATCTTTGACACTATGTCTAAATCTTCTCACTGTAGGATCTATAGATAACTTTCTATTTTTTTTTTCAGACCAAATTGGATGAAAGAGGAAGAAGTCATGAAAGGGATGCTTCTTCCTTTTAGTATATTTGTCACTCTAAGTTATTAGTATTCAATCCCTTAGGAATCATTGAAGTTTCCTATTTATGAGACTCTACTACTGCTAGAGTGGGCCAAAGGGAGAGAGAATCCTGTTTGGAGCAATGGGGAGGTAACAGGTGACAGGGAGCAGTGAAGCACTCATCAAAAAGAACAGAGCTCATGAAACCTTAATGGGCTCCTCACCCTCTAGAGTTCTACCACCGTGTGAGGCTGGTGCCCCAAACCAAACCCAAACCCACAATATTTTGTAGGGAGTTCCTGACTCAGGCCTACAGCTACATGGTCATATCTTCTGGGCAGGAAAGACAGCCATGATGGGTGAAAGTAAGGAAGTGACAGAGGGACTTAGGAATCAAAAATTTAGGTGGGGTAAGAGGCATGTTTCCTTACAGGCTGCAGTTACATTAGAAATAAATGCCACTGGCGAGGCATGGTCGCTCATATCTGTAATCCCAGCACTTTGGGAGGCCAAGACAGCTAGATCAGTTGAGGCCAGGAGTTTGAGACCAGCCTGACCAACGTGGCAAAACCCTGTGTCTACTAAAAATACAAAAATTAGACAGGCATGGTGGTGCATGCCTGTAATCCCATCTACTCAGGAGGCTGAGGCAGAAGAATTGCTTGAACCTGGGAGGCAGAGGTTGCAGTGAGCCAAGATCACACCACACTCCAGCCTCTGTGAGAGTGAGACTCTGCCAAAAAAAAAAAAAAAAAAAAGATACATCTAGTTCGAATTAGTGAATACACATGAATATTTAAATATCAACCAGATAGTACATTATAGAGTAACTGTAGCTGTTTGATCCAAAAAGTAAGTTTAGAATTACATGTGTGTCCAACTATCTACTTTTATATTCCTTTAGCCTGCATACAGATGAATCGACATCAATAACCTATGATACAACCACCAATGAACTGTGAATTATAAATTATATATACACAAATATGTAAAGAACTATATATGTAAAGAAATACATATGCATACTTCTGTCTCTAGACACACAAACACAGGGAGAGAGAGAGAAAAGAGAGAGAGAGAAACAACAGAGAAAGATGAAGATTATGTGCTTTACTCTCAGGATCATCCAAGGCCATACAGAATGTCTTTTACACTGTTTATAAATCTCACTATAGGCCCTGCAGGTCCCACATCCAACTTTTTGATTAAATTGGATAAAAAGGAACAGGTCAAAAAAGGGAAACTTCTTGTTATTGTCTTGTCACCCTCAGTAGCAGGCACATACTTGGGAAAGTCAGATTTCCTGTATATGAGACATACTAGAGTGGCCAAGGGAAGAAAATCCTATGCAGAGCAATGAGCAAGTAGCAGTGGGCAGGGAGCAGTGGGCAGGGAGCAGTGGGCAGGGAGCAGTGGGCAGGGAGCAGTGGAGCCGTGAGGGGAAAACAGCAGAGCTAATGGCCTGGCAGGGTTCCTCACACCCAGAGCTCTACCACCATGTGAGGCTAACAATACAAGCCCACACCCGTCACCACATTGTACGGAGCAGTTTCCTGACCCTGTGTGAGAGCAGAGAAGACACCTGTGATGGTGAAAACAGGGCACTGATGAAGGGATTTTAGTATGAGGAGATGAGATGAGGTAAAAGGAATTTGTATGTAGAACCTGCAGCTGAATTTGAATTAAAGTAAACCCCCAAATGCTTACTTTGTGCTTCATTCAACTGTAGCAACTAAACATCACTTGTGAGTAATTCATACCTGAAAGTGAAGTCTAGAATGTCATATTGGTGTTGGACTATATATACATATATATGTAAATTCTATAGCACTGCCAAGTCTAAATTCAAATCAAGGCCGGGCACGGTGGCTTAAGCCTGTAATCCCAGCACTTTTGGGAGGCCGAGACGGGTGGATCACGAGGTCAGGAGATCGAGACTATCCTGGCTAATACGGTGAAACCGTCTCTACTAAAAAATACAAAAAAACTAGCCGGGCGAGGTGGCAGGCGCCTGTAGTCCCAGCTGCTCAGGAGGCTGAGGCAGGAGAATGGCATAAACCCAGGAGGCGGAGCTTGCAGTGAGCTGAGATCTGGCCACTGCACTCCAGCCTGGGCGACAGAGCGAGACTCCATCTCAAAAAAAAAAAAAAAAAAAAAATTCAAATCAGTATCCTGGAATGGAGCTATCGGTGAACTGTGAGACACAGAAATCAATCAATATAGATATAAGGATATATGAGATAGGAGGAAACAATTATATACCATTTACATATACCTATATGCATTCATATTAAATCAAGGCATGCACCCACAGGTACTGCAGAGAAATATACAGGTTGAGATTAGGGAAGGTTCAAGGGCATTAACGGAAAAACAAAAAACTGTTACACATGTCTACGTGATCTCACTATAGGAAATGAAGGTGCGTTTATGGCTTCTTGAGTGAATTTAGATAAAAGATGACCACATAATAAGAAGAATGATTTTTCTTACTAGTCTGATACTCTGAGTAACAATCAAAAATAATTTTCAGACTGCCTGTATGTGAGACCTTATTACAATGGCTGAGGACAGCAGAGAATCCTCTTTGGAAACAGAAAAGGATAGCGGGGGACAGAGAGTAGTGAAGACCTCCAGAGAAGAGAAAAAAGCTAACAACCCTAGAAATGCTTTTGATCCTGCAGAACTCTGCCACAATACAGGGTGATACTCCAGACTCCAAACACCATCATATTGGATTGTGTCCTTGACTCAGAACTGCAGTTACTTTACCCTACTTGTGGACCGAGAGAGACGATCAAGTAAAGGAGTAATGGAGGGCCTTCGAGGCAGTACATTTAGTGGAATAAGAGGGCTGACAACCTCCACACAAAAGTTTAGTTTGAAATAACTGCCACCACACAGGATGTCAGGCACTGGGACTGAGGACATAACAAAGAGGTTTATTTAAATCTGGAAGCATTATGATTTTCCCTAGCCTAAGGTGTTGATTGCCATCGTATAAATCCTCCTTTCTAATAAAAAAAATGACATTTCAGAACCAAATAGTGCTATACACATGAATAGTCAGAATTTAACTGGTTTATGTGCAGAGTAATGAAAGCGAGTTTTACTGGAAGAGTGAATTTGGAATTGTGTCTCCTGTCTGACTGTGCTCTTTTATCATCCTCCAGTCCACCCACAAATGAATTATCAGGCACGAACCTGGAGGCACATATCAATGAAAGGTGAGTTATGCACACATGTGTCTTTATTTATTTAATTATAACTGAGCGTAGACGTTTTCACACACAGGCACGTAAACAAATATATCCATCCATCCATCCATGCGTCCATCCATACACACTTCTCTCAACACACATCCACTAAGAACCCATGCACACAATGGAAACACACAACAAGGAGACAGATGGACGGACACTTGTGGAGTTTATTCTGAGAAGCCTGCATGGCCACAGAGAGTGGTTTTTCACAGGGTTTCGAATTCTTCTCGTCATAGCCTTTGTAGGTAACATTGCATCCTTTTCTAATGGAGTCATATAGAAAGGAGCAGGTCACAGGAGAGCTGCTGCTTCCTGTTCGTGTATTTGTCACCCTTAGTTCCTAGTAAGCAGCTTCTTAAAGGACTCAGATTTCCTGAGTGTGAGAGCCTGTGAGATTGACAGAAGGGAGGAGAAAATCCTATTTGTAACATGGAGGAGATGGCAGGTGACAAGGAGCAGTGAAGCCCTTGGCAGAAAAGAATGGAGCGAATGGAACATGGACTTGTCCCTCACACTCCAGAGCTCTGTCAGCACATGAGTTTGGTGCTAAAACACAAACAGAAGCACAGCACCTCATTGGATGCAGCCCTTCCTGAGGCCCACAGCTACTCGCCTGTGTCTCCTGGACAGGAAAGACTAGCATGATGGGTGAAAGGAAAGAGGTAATGGAGAGATCCAGGAAGTGGGCCATAGATGGGATTAGAGAGAGGAATGCCTACACAGTGGAGTTGAATTCAAAAGAAATTCACCCACAAAAGTCTGTCGTGCATTGGCCAGCTCCAGTGGTAGAGAGTTTTGGTGAACTCTTGAGTCAGTGAGTCTTAGATAGGTGTAAAGTATGTGCTGCAATCGTATAAAGTATGATGTGTAGGGTAAATGTCATGGCAGATTCCAAAGAACCAAATACACACATGACTTCTATAAGGGTAAGGCAGTTCACAGGTTGAAAAGTACTTGGAAGGTTGGGTGCAGTGGCTCACGCCTGTAGTCCTAGCACTTTGGGAGGCCAGGGCGGGTGGATAACAGGATCAGGAGTTCAAGGCCCACCTGGCCAACATGGTGATACCCTGTCTCTACTAAAAATGCAAAATTAGCCGGGCATGGTGGCGGGTGCCTGTAGTCCCTGCTCCTCAGGAGACTGAGGCAGGAGAATTGCTTGAACCTGGGAGACAGAGTTTGCAGTGAGCTGAGATTGCGCCACTGCACTCCAACTTGGGAGACAGAGCGAGACTCTGTCTCAAAAAACAACAAAAACAAAAAACAAAAGCAATTGGAACTATTTTGAACTGAAAACGCTATGTCTAGGAAGTTGCATGTCTTACTATGTACATTTTAAGTTCTTTGGCACTGCCCTTGGTGTGAATTGAGAGTATCTTCTAGTAGGCTGGCCAGTGCAACATGTGATATAAAGGAATACAGTTATACATGTATCTCTGCCTATACAAAACACATACATACATGCGTTCATACACACAAGAGAGATTGAGTTGGGCTGTTGACTGTCACAAGCATCCATGGGAACAAGGAGTTCCCTGGAAACTATTTCTAGAGTCCTCTTAGAATGAGCTTTGTATGGAATATTCTTTTGTTTTGTGGATGGAGGTAGGAAAACGGGGAGGAACTCATAGAGGGAGGCTTTTTTAGTTAGTGTTTGTCACATTTCCTTTCTGTGAGAATGAGACTGTACTGGTAGCGTGGACCAAGGGAGAAGCGAATCCTGCTTGGAGCGAGAAGGAGATAGGAGTGGAGAAAGATCAGAGAAATGCCAGCAAAAAAAAAAAGAACAGAACTAATAACCTCGGAATTATTTCACACCCTCCAGAGCTCTGCCTTTATGTGAGGCTGACTGCCTTGGCCCATACCCACCCTCACATGGGATGGAGCCCTTGCTTGAGGCCTGCAGCTACTTGGCCGCAACTCTTGGTCTGGAAAGACAACTAGGATGGGTGAAAAGTGAGGAGGTAATTGGAGGTGATAGAGAATGAGGAACTCAGATGCGATTATAAGAAGGGGAACTTACGAACTAAATTTGAACTGAAATTAAATGCTTTCCAGAAATGCTGTTACACATTGAGGTGTAGATACCCTTAATCTGGATGCATCACGAAGCTGTGCTGGAGCTGTCTCTCGGTCCTTGATAAGCTTGGAGAGATGGAGCCTTGCTGTGTGGCCCAGGCTGGAATGACAGCAGTGCAATTACGGCTCACTGCAGCCTTGAACTCCTGGGTTCAAGTGATCATCCCTCGCGGTTGGCCTCCCAAAGTGCTGGGATAACAGACATGAGCCACTGTGCCTGCCCCAACTCACAAATTTATCTACTGGACTTCCCGCCTACAGCCCCAGTGGTCCTAAGCCATGTTCTGGACTTCAGCAGATCCGGATTTAAATTCCTTCACCACTTAAAAACTGTGTGACCTTGGGAAAGTTCCTGATTCTTTTGTGCAAACTCAGTTTCCTATTCTGGAAAATGGGGGTCATAACTACTCTGACCATTGTGAGAATTAAAGATCTTCATGTGCCTCATTCTTGATAATGGCATTCCACAAATAAAACTTTTCTGTCTGGCCTAAAAAAAAATTAAAAATAAAAAAAAAACCTCATTTCTAATAAAAAACAAATGCCATCCTCAGGTCAATTTTAGTGATGTACATACATGTGAATAATTACAGTGTAACTGGGGAAATAACGCATAGTCTAACTGGCTATTTGTTGAAAAACATTACAATTATGCATTGTGTCTGACTCTGACCATATTTGTCCCTTTAGTCCCAACCCAAATGCCCTGGAGGGAGTCATCATTGAGAGAAGCCCCAGTGACAGAATTAGTTATAAAAGATGCACATGGCCAGGTGCAATGGTTCACACCTGTAATCTGAGCACTTTGGGAGGCCGAGGCAGGCAGATACCCTGAGGTAAGGTGTTCGAGACAAGGCTGGCAAACATGGTGAAACCCTGTCTCTACTAAAACCTACGACAACTAGCCAGGTGTGGTGGCAAGTGCCTCTAATCTCAGCTACTCAGGAGGCTGAGGCAGGAGAATCACTTGAACCGGGGGAGGTGGAGGTTGCAGTGAGCCAAGACCACGCCACTGCATTCCACCCTGGGCAGCAGGAGCGAAACTTTGTCACAATAAAGAAATAAATAAATAAGATGTGTACACACACACACACACTGAAACGCACAAACAGTGACAGGGAAAGAGACTGAGATTTAGTGAGATTCACTTTCAGAAGTGTTCAGGATAACACAGAGTGTCTCTGACACAGTTTCTTTCTTTGTCGTCTCACTGTATCACGCATAGATAACTTCCACATTTTTACAGTTGTTTAGAAAAAAAGAAACAGACTACAGAGAGAGGCTCTTGTCTGTTACTGTCTTTTCATTCATTTGTTAGTAGCAGTCAAATGCCTTGGAAACTCTGATTTTCTGTGTATCAGACATACCAGAGTGGGCCAAGGGAACAGAGAATCCTGTTTGGAGTGAGGAGGAGGTAGGAGTGCTCAGGGCACTGTGAAGCCCTCGGCAGAAAGCAACAGAGCTAAGAGCCTTGGAGTTGTTCTCCACCCTCCAGAACTCTGCCACCACGGAGCCTGGAGCTCCAAACCTCAAATCACCATCCTATTTGGATTGCGCTCCTGTGTCAGACCTCTAATTACCTGACCCTTTTTGTGGGACTAGAGAAACCATCATGCTGGGTGAAGGTAAGGAGCTAATGGACGGCCTTTGAAGCAGAACATTGAATGGAATAAGAGGGCCTGACTACCTACAAACTGAGTTGAGTTTGAAATTACTGTCACCACAAAGTCTGTCACACACTGGGACTGAGGTCATAATAAAGAGGTTGACTTAAAATTGCGAAGCATTACTATTTTTCCCCAGGCTATGATTTTGGTTTGTCGTCATATAAATCCTCATTTCTAATAAAGAAAAAAGACATTCCATGTTCCAATAGTGCCATACACATGAATAGTCAGAAATTAATTGCTTTCTGTCTAGAGTAATGAAAGGTATTTTTTCCAAAATATAACTTCAGAACTATGCCTCCTATCTGACTGTATTCTTCTATCATCTGCTAGTCCACAGACAAATGAATTTAAAGGAGCAACCGAGGAGACACTTACGAATGATATGTAAGTAGTAAATGTTTAAATAAAGACATCCATCAGCATAAGTGTGCATAGAAACTATAAACACACACAGGCACATGAGCAAATATATCCATCCATCCATCCATCCATCCATCCATCCATCCATCCATCCATTCCATCCTTCCATCCATCCATCCACACTTCTCTTCAACCACACATACACAAATTAATCCATGCACATCGTGGAACTTAGAACAAGGAGAAAAGAGACAGATGGACATTTGTGGAACTTAGGAGCCTGTCTGGGCATATAGATTTTTTTTTTTTTAATGGAGTTTCCAATTCTTCTCATTGTAGCATCTGCTAGTAACTTTGCATCCTTCTTTGGTGGAGTTGTATAAAGAGGAGCAGGTCATAGGAGAGTTGCTTCCTCCTGTTAGTGTATGTGTCCACCCTTAGTTCCTAGTAAGCAGTTTTTTTTATGGGACTCAGATTTCCTGACAGAAATTAATTGGTTTCTGTCTAGAGTAATAAAAGCTAATTTTTCCAAAAAAGTGAATTTAGAATCGTGTCTCCTAGCTGACTGTATTCTTTTATCATCCTCTAGCCCACACAGCAGTGAATGTAAAGGAGCAGCCCTGGTGTCACCTATCAGTAAAAGGTGAGTTATAAATCCATAAAGACACATGTATGCGTAAGTGTGCATAGAGCTATACACATACACACACGCATACACGAACCATACACAAATAGATCCATCTATCTCCATCCATACTCACTTCTGTCAACACATTTACACAAACAAAACCCATGCACACAATGGAAACACAAAACATGGAGACAGATGGACATTTGTGGAATTTACTCTCAGGAGCCTGCATGGCCATACAGAGTGTTTTTAACAGGGTTTCCAATTCTTCTCACTGTAGCATTTGTAGGTAACCGCATCCTTTTTTGATGGAGTTGTATAAGGAAGTCAGTTCATAGGAGAGCCACTTCTTCCTGTTTAGTGTATTTGTCACCCTCAATTTCTGAGGCAATTTTTTAAGGGATTTGGGTTTTCCTGAGTTTGAGACCCTACCATAGTGTGCCAAGAAAGGAGAGAATCCTATTTGCAACATGGAGGAGATGGCGGCCAATAAGGAGTAGTGAAGCCCTGGGAAAAAAAGAATGGGGCTAATGGATGTGGACTTGTCCCACACCCTCAAGAGCTCTATCCACATGTGAGGTTGGTGCCCAGACCCAACTCAAACCCACCACCTTGTTGGATGCCGCTTTCCTTAGGTGCACAGGTACTTCACTGTGTTTCATGGGCAGGAAAGACTAGCATGATCAATGAAGGGAAGGAGGTGATGAAAGGTTTTCCCAGTCATGTGAAAACCTCTCCTGGAAATAAATCATAAAGGTGTAAGTAATATGGAAAACCTGATTCAAGTTAATTATAGTGTAATGCTCAAGAAAATTTGCAAAAATGAATGAGATTTTATAGAAGGAATAAAAAAGGATTGTGTTTAAATCAGTGGCTGATTAAGGAAACATCTAGGTGAGAATTCTGTAGTTGCTCATGAAGCAATAGTATGTGAGTTTTGTGTGTAGTATTGATTTTTAAGCCAATAAGTAAATCTTTAAAAGAATTTATTTTATAGGACATTGGAGGCATGGGCAAATTAAAATGTATTTCTATTATTATTATTATTATTTTTTGAGACGAAGTCTCACTGTTGCCCAAGCTGGAGCGCAGTGGCACGATCTCGTCTCATTGCAACCTCCACTTCCCAGGTTCAAGTGATTCTCCTGCCTCAGCCTCCTGAGTAGCTGGGACTGCGGTCACGTGCCACCATGTCTGACTAATTTTTTGTTATTTTTCGTAGGAGCAGGGTTTCACTATATTGGCCAGGGCTGGTCTTGAACTCCTGACCTCATGATCTGCCCGCCTCGGCCTCCCAAAGTGCTGGGATTACAGTCATGAGCCACCGCACCTGGCTAAAATGTATTTCTAATATGTACATAGGTTTAATTTATATATAGTTTAATCTTGGATGAATTGACCATTGATAAATGAGTCTTTGTTAATTGTTGGACTTTACTTACTGGGCTTATGTGGGTAGTATTTGCATACCCTCACTTATTATATATGTACGTACTTCATATTTATAGAAAATCTACTTCTTTTGGTACAAAAAATGTATTTGCTAATAGTGTCAAAAAAGAGAAATTCACTATATGTCTATGTACCTTTTTGCTCCATCAGCACTGCCTTCAGTGAAATGACAACAGGTAACACATGAAGGGACTTTCAACAAAAATTTGAGGTTTAAGTAAATAAAAAGCTAGATGTAAACATATATGTAAATACACACATAGACACACACAAAAGCATACATGTAGAAAAGGGAGATTCAGATTTGGGAAGTTCATGGTCTGGAGTATCCATAACACTACAGGTGTTTTAGGCACTGTTTTCTAAAGTCTTATTACTGTAGTATCTGTAGTTACCTTTCTTTCTTTGATCTAGTTGGATAAAAGAGGAATAGGTCTTAAGAGGAATGCTTCTTATTCCTATTCCATTCCTATTCCACTGCTTATTTAGCAGCACCCTGAAACCTCAGGAAAATATGAGAATGTGTGTGTTGTATGACACTCTACTAGAGTAAGCCAAAAGAGGCAACAGTCCTATTTGGAGCAAGGAGGAGGTAACAGTGGACAGGGAGCTGAGGAGCTCTCAACAGAAAAGAACAAAGCTAATAGACCCCTGGTCTCTCTGTCTGTTACCACAGGAGGCTACTGCCCCAAAGATAAACCCACCATCAGATTGTATGGAGGCCCTGCCTTGGGTCTGTAGTTACTTAGCCCTTTCTGAGGGGCAGGAAAGACATCCATGATTGGTGAAGAGTTACTGGTGGTATTTGAATGTGAAAAGGCAGAAAATTACAAGGACAAGCAAGGTGGGTATTTACAAACTGAGTTGAATTAATGTAAATTTTGCCAGAAACAGTAACTTGGGGATTACGTTTAGGAGTGAAGAAATGTAAATAAACTTGTTTCATTAAGTTTTTTTCACAGGCTGAAAAATTTCATTACAAACATCTAAAACTTCATTTCCAGAGAAAAATTAAATACCAGGTTTCAAATAAATAACTGATTAATGTCAATATTTCAGGGTAACTAGATTATAAATTATAGAATAATTATCACTAATTTGTATCAGAAAATTAAGTCTAGGATAACATGTGGGAGTCTTGCTATGTGCATTTTTAATCCCTTAGCTACTACCCCATTGAATTAAAAAGAGTAATGTGTGGTAGTCATCAATGATGGGTGAGATTTCAAAATATGGAGAGAAAGAAGAGAGGGATATATTGAGACTGGTAAAATTCACTCACAAATGAAGTAATAAAGAACTGCACTTAAGCTGTGATTCATTAGACTGTTAAGGCCCAAGAGCACCTTTACATAATGTAAGGTTTTCTTCTAGGAAAAAATGATATATTAATAGTAGACTCCAAATCATTTGACATATACATTTTCAGAGTTCAACCAGTTTATAAATGTAGTGTGATAGTAACATAACTTCAACCAGAAAAGTATGTCTCTGAAGTTCACTTGACCTGACCTGTACATTTTTAATCCTTAGCACTGGCCCGGATAAAATGACATCAGTAGTCTTTCACTACTTCGATATATCTTTGATATAACTCGCCTTTCAATGGTGGTGTCATTGAAAACTACTGAGGTTATTAATTTGGGTCACTGCTAAAGGATCTATCTACACACACACACACACACAATGCACACGTATATATGTGTGTGTGTGTATATATATACAGATATATCTTTTAGCTATATATGTAGTTATATATAGGTATAAAATATGTATTTGTATGTAGATACACATAGCGCTATACATATGTCTATATATGTGCATATTTAAATGTGTGTGTATATATCTATATATAGATATATTCTTTAGCACTGACCCAAATTAATAACATCAGTAGTCATATATAATTTAATATATATAAGCATGTGTATATATATGAAAGCATATGTTTATATCCTTTAGCCTATATATGTATATGTATACATATATAGGTTATATATACATATATGTGTGTGTATGCATATATATCTTGTTTTATTGTGCTTTACTTTATTGCCCCTCAGATATTACTATTTTATAAACTGAAGGTTTGTAGCAGCCCTGCATTGAGCAAGTCTCCTGGTTTTATTTCTCAAACAGCATGTTCTCACTTTGTGTCTCTGTCACATTTTAATAATTCTTGCAATATTCCAAACTTTTTATTATCATATCTGTTATGGTGATCTCTGATCAGTGATCTTTGATGTTACTATTGTAATTGTTTTGGGGCAACATGAACCACGCCCATATTAAGACGACAAGCCTAATCAATGATATGTTGGTTCTGACTACTCCACTGACTAGCCATTCCCCCATCTCTCTCCTTCCTCCTTGGGCCCTCCCTATTCCCTGAGACACAACAATATTGAAAGTAGGCCATTTAGTAAGCCTATGATGGTCTCTAAGTGTCCTAGTGAAAGGAAGAATCACATGTCTCACTTTAAACCAAAAGCTAGAAATGATTGTGAGGAAGGCTAGACTTCTTGCACCAGTTCAGCCAAGTTGTGAATGTAAAACAAAAACAAAACAAAATGAAAAAGCCAAAAAATTTCTTGAAGAAAATTAAGACTGCTACTCCAGTGAACATACAAATGATGAGAAAGCAAAATAGTCTGATAGCTAATATGGAGAATGTTTTAGTGGTCCTGGATAAACGATCAAACCAGCCACAGCATTCCCTTAAGCCAAAGCCTAATCCAGGACAAGGCCCTCACTCTCTTTGATTCAATGAAGGCTGGGAGAGGTAAGGAAGCTGCAGAAGAAAAGCTTGAAGCTAAAAGGTTGGTTCATGAGGTTTAAGGAAATAAGCCATCTCCACAACATAAAAGTACAAGGTAAACAGCAAGTGCCAATGCAGAAGCAGCAGCAAGTTATCCAGAAGATCTAGCTGAGATAATTGATGAAGGTGGCCCACACTAACCAACAGATTTTCAGTGTAGACAAGATAGCCTTTTATTGGAAGAAGATGCCATCTAGGACTTTAGTATTTAGAGAGGAGAAGTCAACGCACAGTTTCAAAGCTTCAAAGCACAGACCAATTCTCTTGTTAGTGGCTAAATGAAGCTGGTGGCTTTAAGTTGAAGCCAACAATCATTGACTATTCTGAAAATCCTAGGGCCCTATGAATTATGCTAAATCAAGCAAGATGGGTGACTAGAGATGCCTGGTGCTTGTCTCCCCTACAAGAAAGAACCAAGGCAACAAATATACATCTAAGATTTGATTAGAGTATCAAAGGGATAGTCCTAGAGTGGAGACACACCTGTGGTGACTGGAAGTCCCCACAGCATGGAAACACTCAGCCTCTGCAGCCCCTTCTCCCCCATCTGGATTGAATCAGCCCAGAGAGAGGAGGGACTTCTCATTGCAGGGTGAAGGTAAGCAAAAGATCCCCACCAGCCCCCACCGCCATCACACAAACACAAAGTCTTTACAACAGGAGAATCTCACAGTCTTTGCAAGCCCTGAGGCCAATGTGGAGTACTGCCAAGAATTTACGCAACCTGCATGTCCTGAACTAGGAGTACAAGCTGAAGACTTCCCCACCCCCAGAGACCTAAGTTGCAGCAGCACAGCACCATCTTGAGACCAGAGTCATCTCTGGAGTGTGCCCTCCTCTGGGGGCCAGTAGCCACTGTGCCTCTCCACCACTGGAGCTTTAACTTCAGTACACCAAGCCCACATGGGTGGGTTAAAGCCACAATCCCAGCTGTGTGGAGCTTGGTCCCAGGATTGGCTGTAACTCAAGTACTGCAGAGCAGGGAAATCAACCCCCACCACCCACACTTCCAGACAGAGGAATAATCTGCAGTCCCATCCAGGTAAACTCGCTCTTAAGCCAGCCAAACCACTAGCTGCCCTCTCCCAAGTGGGAGAGGCCCCTAAGCCTCTGAGCAGCTGATACACCCCCAGGTCAACAGAGTGACTATGAGCCCATGCTCAGGACCTGAGAAACAGCCCTGCAGGCCCCATCCACCACAGACATGCTCCTGGCCTGCCCAGGAGCCCTCTGCCTTTAATAAGGGCCTGAGGAGCAGTCCCACAGGCTGCCCCCAGCAGGCACACCACTGAGTGGGCCTTGCACCCGTGTCTCAGACCTGAGAGACAAGCAGCTGTGTATGCCCAAGTCTCAGGGCCGAGAAACAACCCTGGGAGCTTACTCTGGCCAACATACCCTCAGGCCAACTAAGCAGCCACACACCTATGTCCCAGGTGAGGAACATCCCCTGTAGGCCACACCCCACCGAAACACTCCCAGGCCAACTAAGCAGCTGTGCAAACCTTTCCTGAGCCTGAGAAATAGTACTGTAGCCATTCCTGGCAGATGCACCTCCAGACCAGCCAATCAGCCATGAATGCCCATGTCCTGGACCTGAGAAAGAGCCCCATGGGCTACTCCCAGAAGACATGCCCCTAGGCCAGCCAAGCAGCCTCGTGCCCACATCCTGGGTCATCGAAGCAGTCCCCTGGGCTTCCCCTGGCAGTACCACACAGGCCAGCTGAGCAGCAGTGTGCCCACATCCTGAGCTAGAATAGTCCTATGGACTACCCCCAGCAGACACACATCCAGGACAGCTGAGAAGTCATTTGACTGTATCCCAGGCCTGAGAAACACCCCCTCTTGGTCAGCCATGGCAAAGATACCTTCAGTCCAGCTTAGCAGCCATGCAGCTATATATTTGCCCATGAGTTTCCCCCAGCAGACTGGCCCCAGGCCAGATGAACAGCTGTGTACCCACATACCAGGTATGAGAAACAGCCCTTCAGGCCACTCTGGGAGTGCACGCTTCCAGGCCAGGCAAACAGCTGTGTGCCTGCATCCTGGGCCTGAGAAACTGTCCTGCAAGGCACATCTGGCTGGCATGCCCTGCTTGAGCAACTGCATCCCCATGCTCCTGGCTAGAGTGACAGCACCATGGTCAGCCACATAAAGCCATACTCCAAGTTTTCTGACCCACTGTATGCCTGCACACACCTCTACCCTAAGAAACAGCCCAGTGAGCCCACCCTTGGCAAAGCTGCACCACCATCACCACAAACTTCCTTAGCCTAGGCCACTGAGTAACTTGCAAATGTTACTAGTGTGGATCACAGCTGAATAAACTACATGGAGACTACACTTACTGCATCCAAGTAAGTGTAGAACCAAGGCCAATATACCCCAATGAACTGACATCCAAGACCCATTCATACAAATAAATTCATACAAGTAAACCAACTCCATAAAAATTGGAAAAGGTGACTTTTTCACCATATGCGTAGAAATCAACACAGAAACACACCAACCATGAAATGCAAGCAAACATGTCACCTACAAAGGGAAATAATAATTATCCAGTAATAGACCCCAATCATACACATATGAAATGACAGAAAAAAGAATACCCCCCCCCCATCTTAAGGAAACTCAGTGAGATATAAGGTAATACAGATAGACCAGTCAATGAAATCAGGAAAACAGGATTTGAAAGAGAAATTCAGTAAAGATACAGATACCCTAAAAAGAACCAACAGAAGCCCTAAGAGCTAAACAGTTCAAGGGATGAAATGAAAAAATACAATCAATGGCTTTACAGACAAGAACAAGCAGAACAAATGATTTCTGAATTTGAAGACAAGTCCTTTGAAATAACACAGGCAGGCAAAAAAGAATAAAAAAGAATGAAAAAAGCCTACAGGATTTATGGGACACCATTAATTTGATCAAATATTCGTATTATGGGCATTCCAGAAGGAAAAGTGAAGAGAAAAATGTGAGGAAAGCGTATTTAATAAAATAAGAGCATAAAATTCCTAACTCTTGAAAGAGAGCTAGACATCTAGTTTCAGGAAGATCAAAGAACCCCAAATACATTCAACCCAGACATTATAATCAAATTGTGAAAAAATCAAAGACAAAGATTTTTTAAAATAGCAAGAGAGAAGTAAGACACTTATAATGGAATCCCCGTTAGACTAACAGCTGATTTCTCAGCAGAAACCTTAGGCTAGAAGAGAATGGGATGATATATTTGAAGTCCTGAAAGAAAAAAAATCTTTCAGCCAAGAATATTATACCCAGCACAGCTATCCTTTACAAATGAAGAAGACATCTGTCATAGATAAACAAAAACAAAGATAATTCATCACTACTAGACCAGCCTTACAAGAAATGCCCAAGGGAGTCTTACATCTGGAAGTAAAAAGATGATAACCACTATCATAAAAACATGCAAAACTTTAAGTCACTGTTAGAGTCAATACATAAAGGAGAAAGAGAAAGGAATGAAACCTTATCACTACAGAAAACTACCCAACTTCAAAAGTAAACAGAGAGGAAGAAAGGAAGAAAACATATACAAAACAACCAGAAAACAATAAAATGTCAGAAGTAACTCCTCACCTACCAATAATAACTTTGAATATCAATAGATTAAATACACCATGAAGGATAGAGACTTGCTGAGTGGATTAAAAAATAAGACCCAACTATATTTTATCTAAAATAAACTCACCTTACCTGTAAAGAAACAAATAGACTGATAATGAAGGGAAGGAAAAAGATATTCCATGCAAATGGAAGCCAAAAGTGAGCAGAAACAGCTATACTTGTATAAGACAAAACAGACTTCAAGTTAAAAAACCATAAAAAGTGACAAACAAGATTATTATATAATAATAAAGGGTTTCCATTCCACAAGAAATATAACATAATTGTAATATGTGTGTAATTGTAAATATGTATGCACTCAAACACCAGAGCACCTAGACATATAAAGCGAATATCTAGATCTAAAGAGGGAGATAGACCCAGTTTACAATAAGAGTTGGGCACTTTGGTATCTCACTCTTAGCACTGGACAAATCATCTAGACAGAAAATCAACAAAGAAACATCAGACTTAAACTCCACCATAGACCAAATGGACATAAACAAACATTTACGGAACATCTCACCTAACAGCTGCAGAATACACATTCTTTTCATCAGCACATGAAAACATTATCCAAGATACACCGTATGCTAGGCTACAAAACAAGTCTCAGCAAATTTTTAAAAATTGAAATTATGTCAGGTGTCTTATCTTGCCACAATGGAATAAAACTAGACATTCATAGCAAGAGGAACATTAAAAACTATACAGACATATGGAAATTAAACAACATGCCCTTGAGTTACAATAAGTGAAGAAAGAAATTAAGAATGAAATTTAAAAATTCCTTGAAACAAATATAACTAGAAAACACAACATACCAAAACTAGGGGACACAGCAAAAGCAGTTATTAAGAAGTATGTTTTTAGCAGTAAATGTCTGGATCAAAAACACTAGAAAACTTTCAAATAAACTACTGAACAATTCTACCTTAAGAAAACTAGAATAGTAAGAACAAACCAAAGCCCAAATTATTAAAAAGAAATAAATAATGAAGACCAAACAGAAATAAACAAATTTGAGGCAAAAAATTACAAAAGGTTAACAAAAAGCAGGTTTAAAAAAATCAACAAACCATTAGCTAGACTAATTAAGAAAAAGAGAAGACACAAATAAGTAAATTCAGAAACAGAAAAAGAGACTTCATAACAGACATGACAGAAATAAAAATAATTATTAGAGACTATTATGAGCAACTCTACAATAAATTTGAAAACCTAGAGGAAATGGACAAAATCCTTGACCCATACGACCTACCAAGACTAAACCAAGAAGAAATAGAAAACCTGAACAGACCATAAACAAGTAATGAGATTGAACCAGTAATAAAAAGGCTTTCAACAAAGTCCAGGACCTGATGGCTTCACCACTTAATTCTCACTGTGAAAGGAAGAGTCATTTGCTACAGCAAACTTCATTGTTGTCCTATTTTAAGAAATTGCCCTCAGCCACCCCAACCATTGGCAACCACCACTCTGATCAGTCAGCAGCCATCAACGTGGAGGCAACAATGCCCTCCACCAGCAAAAAGACTAGGACTTGCTAAAGGCTCAGGTTATCATTAGCATTTTTAAACCAATAATGTAGTCTTTAATTAAGTTATGTGCATAATTTTTTTAACATAATGCCATTGCAAACTTAACAGGCTACAGTGTAGGGTAAATATAACTTTCATATGCACAGGGAAACCAAAACATTTGTGTGAGTTGCTTAATGCAGTTTTTGCTTTATTGCAGTGGTCTGGAATGAAACCCACAATGTCTTTGAGATATGTCTATACACATATTATTTATATATTATACATCTGTATACATATTCTTTTATATATCTTTATATACATATATATAGAAAGAGATAGAGCAAAGAAGACAAAAATATGCAAAATTCAGTGTTGGGAGTATCCATGAAGAAAGAGTTTCTGGTTAATGATTGTAATTTTCTTTCTTAAATATTAAGTCTTCCAGTGAGCCAAGTCATGTTTACTATATCCTTTAGATTCATGGGATTCTTGTTATTCAAATATATTTTTCATCACTATTTTGTGTAGCAAATATCTAATGATAATATTTTTGCATTTTTTTTTCTTTTGGTAGATAAAGTATGTTAGAACGACTTTCCAAGTTTGAAGTTGAAGATGCTGAAAGTGTTGCTTCATATGAGTAAGTCAGTTTGAAGTTTGAAAGGAGGGAGCCATTGATGGATCTCTTATCTTTAGTTAAACAGAGCTTATGCTGAGGCAAGAAGAAAAAAGGGAAACTATGGAAAGATATCAAAATGTATGGGGGGGAGCATACACCGTATTTACTCCAGTTGAATTATTAGACAAGTATTATTTTGCAAAATAAATTCCATCCATTCAGAAATAAATGTTCTTCTAGCTTGAAAATGTAAAAAGTATTCTTAGAAGAAATTAATTCCATTAAAAGTTTTCTTTAAAAAAAAAAAAAAACAGGAATGCAGAATGCTACTTAACTCATCACTAGTGAACATTTCTCATTTTTACCGGATATTGTGTGATTTCCAATTTTGTAGATTTTGCCTATGAGCAAATGGTATTGATAGCAAAAGCAAACATGTTTTGCTGCCTAAAGACCTCTTTATTCGGAGCTTGCAGTGAGCTGAGATCTGGCCACTGCACTCCAGCCTGGGCGACAGAGCAAGACTCCGTCTCAAAAAAAAAAAAAAAAAAAAAAAAAAAAAAAGGCCTCTTTATGCTCATTGGGATTTTATTCTTATTTGTTTCTAATCTCACTAGAGTACTTCCTGTTGCACTGACCTGAAGGCATTTTATCATGTACTCACTGTAATGAAACAATACATTCTTAAACTGGCTTGTGTCTGAACTGCAGACATATTCAGGAAATTTTTCTTCTGCTTCTTTCTTGCCCAGTTGTATAACCATTTGCCAGCTTGTGTCAATGTTGGAGACCAAGTCCTGCCATAGAGGAAGTTAACTCACCATGGTTGTAAGTGGTTGGTGTCTGTCTAAACAAAGATTGGAAACAAAGGGGGCAAATACAAATAGTTCTTCAAATTACCCTGAATTTGCCACTGAATTAAACTGTGTGTCTGCAAATCATCTATACGTTTTCTGTAATGGAGCTGCCCAGGGATGAAGCAAAATTAGACAGATTAAAGCAAGGCAAGCATTTCCTTCTTTCCCCACTCCAAACAAAAATAAAGCAGGATTTCATTTTATTTTATTTTTAAATTACAAATTCTCATTACATAGATATAGGAGGAATTTGCAGTAGTCCCTGTGAGAAACGCTGGTGTTTCATACCAGGGGGATGATCTTGGATTTATAGTAAAAGCTGGAATCAGTGCTTGGCTTTGACATCATATATTCATTCACCTGATACTCAGCAAGTCACTAAACCTTTTTAACTTTCAGATTATTCAAATGTAAACTGGTTATGATGCTATCTATGTATTGGATATTGTATTGTAAAAAATTAGTAATAAAACTAAAATAACACACAAAAATACTTTGAAAACTCTGTAGCTTTGTGAATAGGTTTTATTCTAAAAACTGAAAATAACATAAGAGTTCATTAAAGGAAAATCAGAAAATACAATCAACAAATCTACCCACGTATAGTCCTTCTTAAACTTGGATGCATGCAATTCTAAGTTCTTTAAGCATATACTTTTTTTGTTTACAGATATGAGACCATACTTATTATTATTCTTTTGTAAATAACCTTATTACTTCATGACATCATGACTATATTTTTTGTTAATATATATTCATGTGCACTTACAACATTATTTGTAACAGTTGTTTTACAAACTGTTATATTTTACAAAGTAAATATACCATGAAATATTTCATGGTGTAGATGTGCTATAATTCATTTAATAGTCAGATATTGCTGAACAATTAAGTTTTTTTTACAAGTTTTTTTAAGTGTTACAAAAAATGAATATATTTGAGGCTAAATCTCCGTATATTGTTGGTTATATTTTGCTTGTTATAAATTCTCAGAAGTGGAAATTCTGTGTCAAAGGGAATGATTGTGACGCTATGGATATTGATATGTGCTTTAACATCAAGATGCAAGTGTACATTTCTCCTTCCCACACTTAGCACTAACCATCATTGATTTCTTTGATATCATAAATATATTTTTTTCTAATGCACATTCTTTGACACACCTTCATTTACCCTTTCTAAGTTAATATTTCATCATTTGCAAACTACTTTTGCCCAGTTAAAATTGGGGTGTTTTTCTGTTTTTGGACTGAAAAGTTAAATCTATTGATCCTTTTTCTATTTTATGTAATATAAGTAATTTCTCCCAGGTTGTCTTGCTTTTCACTATATAAAGTATTTAATCTTCATCTAATCAAATGTATCTGTACTTTTCTTTGTGATTTTGTCTTTAATGTTATTCTCAAAAAGTCCTTCTTACCCCAAGATTTTAAATGTATTCACCAAAATTTCTGTTTTGAATGTATTTTCTTCATTTGTATAAAATATCTGCCCTGAATTTTCTTTGTCTTAAGGTATAAAGTGTAGAAATTTACCTTTCTCCTAAGTGACTCATAGTTTTCTCAGCATGAAAATGGCATCCCCCTGTGTTGTCTTTACCGTGTTTTAGTGATCTAGAGTGAGCAGGAAGACCAGAGTCACTACAGTGTTTTTAGTGCTTTGCATCATGGCCATCTCCCTTCCCCTAGAGTCTGTACCAGAGAAAAATGTGTCCAGTGGGAGAGACAACACCTGCCTCCAATACAAATCCCACTTCATTAAACATGGTCTGGTTAGTGTCATGTATCTCCCACCTTCTATTGATAAAAAATAAATCATGTTCATAGTTAATATTTGTGCTTTTAATTCAACTTTGATATTGATATTGGAACTTTTAGTGTTTTAAGGTTTAGTATCGCATATCTTTTTCTGTCTGTCTCTCTCTCTCTCTTTTTCTTTTCTTCTGAGCCAGAGTCTTGCTCTGTCACCAGGCTGGAGTGCAGTGGCGCCATCTCAGCTCACTGCAACCTCTGCCTCCGGGGTTCAAGAGATTCTCCTGCCTCAGCCTCCTGAGTAGCTGGGACTACAGGCACGCACCACCATGCCCAGATAATTTTTTGTATTTTTAGTAGAGATGGAGTTTCACCATGTTGGCTAGGATGGTCTCAATCTCGACCTCGCGATCTGCCCACCTCGGCCGCCCAGAGTGCTGGGATTACAGATGTGAGCCACTGCGCCTGGCCACTCTTTATTTTTAAATTGTCATTTAAATTTAGTTTTTGTCTCTCGTGTATAGCATGTAATGCCTTTAATTTCAAAGTTATCTGAGAGTATTTCTCAATATGCAATATGAGAGTAATATGTTTGTATTTATGATTTCTGGTATGTTTGGTTTTATTTATCATCTTTTTCTTTTTAAAAATACTTTGATATTTTCTTTTTAAAATTGGTCTATATTTTTTGCTATTGATTTGTTTTTATCTCCTGCATTTTTTTATTCGTATGCAAGTCAGAAGCCCATTTCTAGTCTATCAATGTTTATATTTAAACATATAGAGAATATAATTATATCACTTTTTCTCCATCAATATCGAGAATAAAACTGGACTTGTACCTGTGAAAGATAAGAAATGCAACCTGCCTTTACTTCTATCTTCTTCCACACCTTGAATCCTAGTGTAAGAATGCCTAAAAATTCAAATCAATACTATTATTCGTGATTTTATATGATTTATCTTTACTTTTAGAATCATTTATTTACATTTTCACCTGCTACGTTTTTATGCTACATTAACAATTATTATTTAGACTTACCTAATTCTGAGTTTATATTATGTACCATCTTTTCTCAGTAAGTCATCTTTCCTTATTTCTATGTTCTTCATTTTGATTCATTGCTCAGCTGACTCAAGCCCGTTGAGTAATTGTTTTTAGGAAAGGTACATGGAGGCTATGCTTCGAGTTGCTGCATGTTGGAGTGTCTGTCTATTGCTCCCAAGTGTGAAAAGTACTTTTCCTGGATATGGATTTATTGGGTCATAGTTATTTCCCTGCAAACTCTGCACATAACTGCTTGAAACTGCATTTACATAGCACACTTTTTTAAACCAAAAAAGTCTCAACTGTATATTTATTTGATATAGTTTCAGTGGACACTGAAACAGATTAAGGGGCTAAAGCCACCCAAGCCACTCCTTCATGCCTTCGTAATCTGTCAGGCTTGGTTCTGTATGGTGACATTGTCAAGTGAGTTCAGATTTATATTTCCTTGATACCCAGAGATCCAGTAGACTGTGTGGGATCAGAGGGTCTTATAGTAAGAGAATGGCAACTTGAGGAGAGAATTCACCTCTTTTGGCCAATTGATTCTCCATCTACATCAGCCTTAATTCTCCAAGCCTGGGCAGAAATGGTGGGTCCAGGTGGAGAGGGGAAAATTAGAAGGATTGGGGATTTCCTTTATCTCAGGTTAACCTAATATCATTCAGCAAAGGCCAGTTTTTTTTTTTTTAACTTTTATTTTAGGTTTGGAGGTACATGAGAGGTTTGTTTACATAGGTAAACATATGTCAGGGAGGTGTTTTTTTTTTTTTTTCCCACATATTATTTCATCATCCAGGTGTTAAGCTCAGTACCCAAATAGTTATCTTCTCTGCTCCTCCCTCTCCCTCCTACCCTCCCCATGTAAGTAGACCCCAGTGTCTGTTTCTTTCTTTGTGTTCATAAGTCCTTATGATTTAGCTACCACTGATAGGTGACGACATTCAGTATTTGGTTTTCTGTTTCTGCACTGGTTTGCTAAGGATAATAGCCTCCAGCTCCATCCATGTTCCCACAAAAGACATGATCTCATTCTTTTATTATGGCTGCATAGTATTCCATGGTATATATGTACCACATTTTCTTTATCCAGTCTGTCATTGATGGTTTACCTAGGTTGATTCCATGTTTTTGCTATTGTAAATAGTGCTGCAGTGAACATTCATATGCATGTATCTTTATAGTAGAATGATTTATATTCCTCTGGGTATATGCTCAGTAATGGGATTGCTCAGTCAAATAGTAGTTCTGCTTTTAGCTCTTCAAGGTATTGCCATACTGCTTTTTAATGATGGTTGAACTAATTTTACACTCCCACCAACAATGTATAAGTGTTCCCTTTTCTCTGCAACCTTGCCAGCATCTGTTATTTTCTGACTCTTTAGTAATAGGCATTCTGACTGGTGTGAAATGGTATCTCATTGTGGTTTCAATGTGCATTTCTCTAATCTGTGATGTTGAGCTTTTCTTTCATATTGCTTGTTGGCCACATGTATGTCTTCTTTTGAGAAATGTCTGTTCATGTCAAAGGCCAATTTTGGCAGTGCCCCAGTTCTGCTCAGTATCTGCCCTCTTTGTTCTCCAGTCTTAGGCACAGGCTGTGAGCATTGTCTTAGGATTCATGGTTCTCAGGGTGGAACTTAAGTCTTGTGTTGGAGGCTTCAGTATGACAGAAACTTTCTGAAGACTTCTACTGAAGCCTCCTGTGTTGGAGGCTTCTCCTTCTAAAGAGCCTCCAACACACGAGGCTTCAGTAGGACAAAACAATTGTTCCTCATCAGCTACCTTGTCTCCAGCCATAAGGTAAAATGAGGCATTATTGGAGGCTCCATCAAACAGGTTCTCCTTCCTTTGATTAATGGAAGGGGCCCAGTCTTTCGGGTGTTTTTTTTCTCCTTTGCAGTATATCTTACTAAAATGTCTTACCTCTGAAGTTCATTTGCAACCTCAAATGTGACTCTTGCTAATGTGTGTCTGTTTACTAGGTGTCTCATTTGAAGAGATGACAAAAAGCATCATTTACTCCCTATGCTCATTCCTGAAATACCTTATTTTATTGTGGTGGAAACTGAGATCTGGCCAAAGTTTGATGACTTGCCCAGGCTGGCACTCGAAAATACAGTTGTCTTCTACCACCCTTTTTCTGTCTTCATAGCTATACTCCCGAGTAGATGACCACAAGTTTAAGTTTAGTTATTGCCATAAAGTTGGGGGTTGGGGCTTTGCATGCAATGGAAATGTTACTAAAACATCCAAAGTTTACTGTCTTATTCGCATATATTCTGGATAGCAAAGTGAAATACTCATGGAGCAGAAAGAATAAAATTTTAGCGATTAGTAAAAAGCATTTTGTTATACAACTTCTGAATAATTTTCTTTTAAATTGTATTTATAAAGGCCTTTGTTTTTTGGTTAAATTTACCATATATGTTCGAAGAAATCTGATTAATTTTTATTTTTACTTCTATTTGCAGCAGCAAGATAAGATAAATGTGCATTCAATTGTATCATCTTTTGCATTTGGGTATGTGGTGACTCTAGAAAACACCATGTGTTAAATATTATTTGAGACTTGGCTTGGCGTGGTGGCTCACGCCTGTAATCCCAGCACTCTAGGAGGCTGAGGCGGCAGATCACGCTGAAGTCAGGAGGTCAAGACCAGCCTGGCTAACATGGTGAAACCCCATCTCTACTAAAAATACAATAATTAACTGAGCATAATGGCGGGTGCCTGTAATCCCAGCTACTCAGGAGGCTGAGGCAGAAGAATCGCTTGAACCTAGAAGGCACAGGTTGCAGTGAGCTGAAATTGCACCATTGGCACTGCAGGCTGGGCAACAAAGCAATACTCCATCGTAAAAAAAAAAGATATATATATATATGACTTAATACTTCACTGAGAAAGACTGAAATAAAAAAACAAAAAAAGCATTTCCACCTTCTATCAGTTGCTAAGTAGACCGTGTGCCCCTTCTAATGTATATCTAATTTATCATGGAATTCTGGTTTAAGCTGGACATTAAGACTTGCAAATAAAATGGCTTTTGCCTAGATTAATAGTAACAAATAAATATTGTTTTGTTCTTCCATCTGGCAAAAGTAACATTAATGAAAATTAATGTTAAAATTCTATAAGTTAAGTGTTTTATTAAGCTTACGTATACATCTAGACTTACTCTTAATCCTGGAAATAGTTTACTTAGACGCTTCTCTACATAAGAGTGAGATTTCATACTAATGATAAGTAGCAATTATGCAATATATCTGTTTCCGTTTTGAATTATACTAATTTTACATTTGAGCTGCACAGTTTTTAAAAACGTACTTACGAAAGATCCTAATGCCTCTTCATGGATTAGCCAAATCGTCTAATCAATTTATGGAGAATGTATTTAGAATATGTAATACAAGCAAGTGCAGGAGGTACTTTAGAGTTCAAGACTCACATGCCCATTGCACTAAGCTAAGAAGCACCCAGTAAATCTGGAATCATGTACTTGTTGAAAATGTCACTGATGAAAATATCTTGTCTTTTATACGCATAGTTACACATGCTTTCATTTGGTTTTTATAATAAATTCTTTAGATTATCCAGATTGAGGGTTTATTTTTTATGAGAAATTGGTATGAACTTTCTAATAAAATTCAATTCTCAAATTTTAAGAAGGGTTTACAAACAGACACAGCATGATTTTAATTCAGTTATAAACCTTTTTCTCTCTTGGAGGTGTTGGTCCTGATGTTTTCTACTATAAAAGGGCATGATAATATCTTGTGAAAGTGGTTTGGTGAGAATTTTGGTTTATTAAGACTGTTCTATTAGGTTGTGAAAACAGTGAGTTTTCTGAGATTCCTAAGTCATTACAGAGTTTTTCCCAGACACTGGGCAGCTTACGTACTAAATAATACACATTTGGTACCTGATCAGTGCCTAAATACACGTATAGCTTATAGGGACAAAAGCCCCTTTATCTTTGTATTTATTTATTTATTTAATTTATTTATTTTATTTATTTATTATTAAGAATATTTGGAGTTTTCCTGTCTTACTGCATGTCACTCTCCTCCTGCCGACCTAATTTTCAATGATAGCCAAACTTTATATTCCTGTTGGTGTATCGTTCAATTTCTCTAAGCTATTGCCCTTAGTTTTTTCTCCATGGATATGTTCTTCTATTCGAGTATTTGTCGAAGGGTAAGTTTAATTCTTTTTATAAATGCATTCTGCTGTTTTGGTACTTTTATAAGAGCACAGTGGGAGGGACTGAGGTGGGGCGGACCCCCAAGGACAGGAGTTCAAGACAATTCCCTGGCCAACATGGTGAAACCCCGTCTCTACCTAAAATTGAAAAATTAGCTGGGTGTGGTGGTGGGTGCCTGTAAATCCCAGCTGCTTGGGAGGCTGAGTGCAGGAAACAAATCGTTTGAGCCTGGGAGCAGAAGTTGCACTGAGCTGAGATCACACCATTGCACTCTAGCATGGTGACAGGGCAAGACTCCATCTCAAAAAACCAACCAAACAAACAAAAAACAAAAAAGAAGCATTTTAAAATAATTAACAGGAGCATTCACCACAAACTGACTTAGAGCCTTTGGTGCCTTATAAGAACATTGGCGCGTAGACCTGGCAGTACCCACCATGGCCTGTGTTTGAGTGCCATGATTGATGCTCCCTCTGCCTTGTAGAGGTGAAAGAGTGGGAGGGACTGCATCTTGTGGTTTGAGTGACAGCTCAGCCATAGCACAATAAAACACTAGGTAGACTTTTAAAGTTTTTTGATCTAGGCCCTGATTCCCAGACAGGCACCTTTGGATCCACCCAGAGGCTGGGAGAAAAACTTGCCATCCTGAAGGGAAGGACACAGGCCTGGCTGTTTTTTACCATGTGATGATTGTAGAGCCCCAGGGCCCTTCAGGAAAACTTATGCAATAGCTAAAGGAGTGGCTACAACAGGTTCTTGGGCAAGACCCAGTGCTGTGCTGGCCTCAGGTCTGACCTAGTGGAGTCACAGTAGTGGTGGCCACAGGGTGCTCGTGTCACTCAACCCCAAGCTTTAGGTGTGCCTCAGAACAGAGAGAGAGAGACTCTGTTTGTTTGGGACGAAAGTAAGGGAAGAGAACAAGATTTCTCTTTTGGTAACACAGAGAATTGTCCTGGATCTTGTCTAAGACCATTAAAGGCAGTACCACTGTGAGGTCTGCAAGAACCACAGAGTTTAGGAGGCTTGGGGTGCCCCCAAAGCAGATACAGTTTAGATCACAATATCCAGTTCTTTCAAATATCTAGAAAGCCTTCCCAAAAAAGATGGGTACAAACAAGCTCTGGACAGTGGAAAACTACAATATACAGTGAAAACTACCAATAAATGCCTAACTCTTCAATTCCCAGACACCAAAGAACATCTGCTCACATCAACATTATCCAGGAAAACATGACCACACCAAATGAACTAAATAAGGACACCAGGGTCCAATCCTGTAGAAACAGAGATATGTGGACCTTTTAGACAAAGAAATCAAAATAGCTGTGTTGAGGAAACTCAAAGAAATTCAAGACAACACAGAGAAGGGAATTCATAATTCTATTTAGGTAAGTTTAACAAAGAGATTGAAATAATTTAAAAGAAATCAAGCAGAAATTTCTGGAGCTAAAAAATGTAATTGGCACACCAAAGAATGCATTAGAGCCTTTTAATAGCAGAATTGATCAAGCAGAAGACAGGACATTATATAACTTTATTATTTGAAAACTTCCCATGAATGTTATATTTCCCCTTAGTCTACTCTAGAAAATATATTTTAAATAATTCATGAAAGTAGAATTCTTAATGTGGATGAGTCAATAGTTTGTGTTCTTTAAATATTCCTATCTCTTCTTGCAGGGGGGAATGAACTTTGTTTGTTTGTTTTATATTACAGGAGACAGCACTATTTTTCTGACTTACTTAACGTTTTAGATACCGCCATTATTGTGACTCCTCTGCTGGTTGATGTCGTTTACATTTTTTTTGACATTAAGTTTCTTAGGAATATTCCCAGGTATGAAATGTAAGACTTACCTCTCTTAAAGTTTTTCATTAATTTTGCATTTTCTGTGGCTTTTATTCTATATAATCTTTTAAACTTCAAATGTTCTCATTCTATACCAAATACATTGCTTTAAAATGAAATGTTTAGGTAAATTCCCACACACTTTGAAACTAAAAGATTGTGACATCTGGGGAGCAGTGAAGAGCATGCACACTAAGTACCATTAATTGAATAAAGAAGATGGGGCTGGGCACGGTGGCGCAAGCCTGTAATCCCAGCACTTTGGGAGGCCGAGATGGGCGGATCACGAGGTCAGGAGATCGAGACTATCCTGGCTAACACGGTGAAACCCCATCTCTACTAAAAAATACAAAAAATTAGCCAGGTGAGGTGGCGGGCGCCTGTAGTCCCAGCTACTCGGGAGGCTGAGGCAGGAGAATGGCGTAAACCCGAGAGACGGAGCTTGCAGTGAACTGAGATCCGGCCACTGCACTCCAGCCTGGGCGACAGAGTGAGACTCCGTCTCCAAAAAAAAAAAAAAAAGATGTAGTACCCAAAGAAGGACCTTTACTCTTGTACTAACTTTAACTTCCTACATTTCAAAGTTCTCATCAAATTCCCATTTGTATCATTTTTTGGCCTTTTGGCTAAGATCAAGTATAATATTCTTATCAGTTTAATATGTGCTATATCAAAAAATTTTATATTAAAAGCAATTCCCCTCTGTGCTTCAACTACAAATCCCTTACACACGAAATGTTCTGTGTGGATTTTTCCTACAACCAAGAGGAAATTTATTTGAGCATATGCAAAATTTGAGTGACTTCAATCATGAGTTTCTAAAAAATAGCAAACAGAACAGAAACTAGGAGATACAGGTGTAGCAACACAATGGTAGAGTTTTGCAGTATAGTTGTGGTAGAAACAAAGAAAGCGCAGGCAAAGTTAGAACTGTTAGGGATTAGGAAACTAAAGAGTGTGTGAGGACCTGGTGACTTTTTTTTCTTTTCTTTTTTTTACTGTGACAGTGAGGAAAATGAAAGAGCAAATGTATAGTGGGATGTAGATGGTGGTTTCCTAAGCTTGTTCATGGGTCAAATAGCTGATTTCTTTTCATACCCTAGCTTCCCTGGACTACAGCTCAGGCCCCAACTAAGCATGTTAAGTGATAGGCTTTTGGAGTTATTTGAAAATAACCTTAGCCAATGTGGTCCTCTTGACTAGAAACCTCAGCATCACTTGAGAGCTTGCTAGAAGTATAAGAAGAAAAATACCTTAGGCCCCACCCTGGACCCACTGAATCAGTATCTCTGGGACCCAGCAATCTGCAGCTTAACAAGCTTTTCCAGATGGCTGTTATTTACGTGTGCCCAAATCAGAGAAGCACTAGTCCAGACCATCAGTTCTCTGCTTCAGTGTTTCTGATGGTGGTAGAGATACCAGCCAGCACACTTTGGAAGTATCTCAGTCTGTTGCCTGCCTGATGTGCATTAGCAGCTGTAGTGAACCTCTCTTACTCATGGGAATAACAGAGATGAACAAGAATAATCAATTTGTTTTGATGTGGAAAAATTGAAAATGCTAGTCTTAAATCCCAAAATTAAATTAACAAATGCTAAGCGTCTATTGTATCACTATTTCTCTAGACCAGAATTTCTCAACCTCAGCGTTACTGACATTTTGGGCCAGATCATTGTCATGAGAGGGTAGTGAGCAGTTATATTAATTGCAGGATGTTAGCAAAATTCCTGGCCTCTATCTACTAGATGTAAGTAACACACACACACACACACACACACACACACACACACATACACACACACATCAGTTGGGAAAACTTAAATGCCTCTGGACATTGCCAAATATCCCCAAGGTAGGTAATTGGGGAGAAGAGGGAAAATTGCCTGTGGTTAACAACTGCTGCTCTAGACGTAGTTTATATTGATACAATTCTGTTTCTGAAGCAAAAATGGATCTTTTAAATTTATTGTTAGATGGATACATTTAGTTCGACTTCTACGACTTATTATTCTGATAAGAATTTTTCATCTGATTCATCAAAAAAGAGAACTTGAAAAGCTGATGAGAAGGCTGGTAAGTGGCAAAACATGCTTATGATTCAGAAAAACTATTTTGTGTTTTGGGACCCATTGGCAAGGGTTGATATCTATGCTGTATATGTTTTTATTTTTATGTTGATGAATGTTTCACAAACTAACGATGATTTTAAACTCTCAGGTTTCAGAAAACAAAAGGCGATACACAAGGGATGGATTTGACCTAGACCTCACTTATGTTACAGGTTTGTGACACTTAACTGTTGATTTACTTGTATTCACTTTTTTCTTATAATTGTATATTTTTTTGCCTCATCTAAGACACATTCATTCAAAATATTCTTTATTCATGAGGATATATGCCACTGTGATAGAGTGACACATTTGTGGTTTAGCCTTGGCAATGGAAGATCTGCATGTCTTCTCAATTCAGAACTACTTGGTTGCAGCATAGGAACTTGAATGGATTTTCAGCTGACTCCATTTCAGTTTCCATTTATTAAGCTCTAGTAGTTATTCTGAGTCTTAAGGATCCCAGAGAGACCTCTTCTCATCCTAGAACCCCAGAGAATGAGGTCAGTGCTTTGTAGATCTCAGGTTTTCTGAGTCAGAGGGCTGCAAAGCACCTTGGGAGTTCCCACCATCACTGGTGCCCAGAACTCTTGGATTTTCTCTGGTATTTAAGATAAGAAATAAATTCTAAGAACAGGGAGAGCTCCATACTGAGGCCAACATAAGTACATGGCATACAGTTAGTACTAGTGGAGTCTTAAGAACGCCATGCCAGTTTAATGGTCATTATGTTGGATCATTTAATATGTTATTTGATTATCCTATTAGCTCTTTTCTGTCAACCTCAATCTTAAAAGTTTTTTTTTCCTGTGAAAATGGAGTCTGATCATGTATAAATTAATTTTTTGTATGTCATAAGAAATCTATAATAATGTTTTTAATAGTGATGGTTTTGATTTTCAGAACGTATTATCGCTATGTCATTTCCATCTTCTGGAAGGCAGTCTTTCTATAGAAATCCAATTGAGGTAAGGGTCTTTATCTGACAAATGCTCATTTATCAGTGAATGCAGACTATGTAGTCACAAGTTTAATATTGACCCAGATATGGCAGTGTTCTTTTAAAAATGTACTCTTTAAAGTAAAAAAAATCATAATGAATTGATACCAGTTACAATTGTGCCAGTGGTTACAAACCACCCCAAAACTTACTGGCTTATAACAGCAACTATTTATTTGGCCCATGACACTATGGTTTGTGAATTTGGGATGGGCTTAACTGTCCAATTCAGGTGCCGCAGAGAGGATTTCTTGTCTCAACTAAGCTCATTCAGCTATCGGTGGGCAGCTACTGGGTCATCTGAGGACTGACTAGTCTAAAATGACTTGGCTACCCTCAACTGACAGAGCCACCGCATGCTACACGCACCCCCCAAGGCCCAAGGCCCGTCCCATCTGGCACCCACTGCTGCCAACAGCCCCACCCCCTTCACCAGCAGAGCCACCATATGCTGCACGCACTTCTAAGGCACTGAGGCCTGGCCTGCCTGGTGCCCAACCTGCTGGTGGCAATACCCCACAACTAGCAAAGCCATTGCACCTAGCATGCATATGCCTAGGGCCTGAGAACTCATCTGAATGATGGCTCACAGACCAAAAAAACCATACCATTGTCTCCACACTCACCATCAGGCCACTGAGGCACTCACAGACACCACTGAATGCTGATTACAGCCAAAAAAGTCACATGAAGACTATAATACTGCACCCACCCAGAACCAAAGTCAAAGCACCCGACTCAGTGAACACTATAGGAGGCAACTATTGGAAGAAGTATTTCTCTATGAAAGCTCCCTAACATTGGAAGAGGCAACTGTTCCCCCAGATGTGCAAAAATCAATTTAGGGCCCCAAGAAACATAAAAAGCAAGGAAACATTACACCTCCAAAGAAACACAGTAATTTCCCATTAGCAGACCCTAAATTTTAAGAGTATATCATATGGCTAAGAAGGAATTCAAAATAATGATCTTAAGGAAACTCTGTGAGATACAGAGAATATAGATAAACAAATCAATGAAATTAGAAAAACAATTTATGATCTTATGAGAAATTCAACAGGGATATATATGTCATTAAAAACCAGACAGAGATCTTGGAGCTGAAGAATTTAAGGACTAAAATAATAATACCATCAAGAGTCCAGATGCAGTGGTTCACACCTGTTATCCCAGCACTTCAGGAGGCCAACGCAGTGGATCACTTGAGGCTAGGAGTTCAGGACAAGCCTGATTAACATGGTGAAATCCTGTCCCTAAAAAATACAAAAATTAGTTGGGCTTGGTGGCGCATGCCTGCAATCTACTTGAGAGGTTGAGACATGAGAATTGCTTGAACCCAGGAGGTGGAGGTCGCAGTGAGCCAAGATTGTACCATTGCACTCCAGTCTGGGTGGCAGAGCGAGACCCTGTCTCAAGAAAAAAAAAAAAAAAGTACAATCAAGAGGTTTAAAAATAGACATGGGAGAGATATGGCCAAAATCTAGGAAGCTCAAAGGTTCTCAAATAGATTCAACCCAAAAAGTTCTTCTCTGAGGTGCATAATACTCAAACTGTCAAAAGTCAAAAAGAGGGAATATTCGTTAGGTGTAGTGGCTCACACCTGTTATCCCAGCACTTCGGGAGGCAGAGGTGGGTAGATCACTTGAGGCCAGGAGTTCAAGATGAGCACAGCCAACATGTTTCCGTTTTCACTAATAATACAAAAACATCAGCTGGGTGTGGTGGCATGAACCTGTACTTCCAGTTACTTGGGAGGCTGAATCACAAGAATTGCTTAAACCCAGGAGGTGGAGGTTGCAGTGGGCCAAGATCACACCACTGCACTACAGGCTGGTTGACAGAGCAAGACTGTATCCAAAAAAAAAACAAAAAACAAAAACACAGAAATATCAAAAACAGCAAGAAAAAAGCATCAAGTCACGTATAAGGGAACCTCCATTTGATTAACAGTGGATTTCCCAGTGGAAACTTTACAGGTCAGTAGACAATGAGATGGGATGATATATTCAAAGTACTGAAGGAAAAAAAAAACAAAACTGTCAACCAAGAATACTATACCCAGCAGAGCTATCCCCTAGAAATGAGGGAGAAATAAAGTATTTCCTAGACAAGCAAAAACTGAAGGAATTCATTACCATGAAACTGGCCTTATAAGTACTGCTTAAGGTGGTTCTAGACCTGGAAGCAAGAGGATGATTACCATTGTGAAAACACACAAAAGTATAAAACTCACTGGTAGCACAGATATGCACATGAGAAAGAGAAAGGAATCAAACTTTATCACTACAGAAAATGACCAAACCACAAAGATTTTTTTAAAAAGGGGGAAGAAAAGAACAAAGGATGTACAAAACAACCAGAAAAAAATGAACAAAATAACAGGATATAGCCTCATCTATTAATAGTAACCTTGAATGTAATATAAACAGATCAAATTCCCAATTAAAAGATACAGAGTTGGCTGCCAAGATTTAAAAAAAAAAAGACGCAACTGTATACTGCCTACAATAAACTAACTTTACCTGTAAAGGTTCACACAGACTGAAAGTGAAAGGATAGAGGAAAATATTTCAGGCAAACAGAAACCAAAAGCGAGCAGAGGTAGCCATACTTATCAGATAAAACAGACTTTAAGTCAAACTGTATGAAGAGACAAAGAAGGTCATTTTATAATAAAGGGATCAACTTAGCAAAAAGATATAATAATTATAAATATATATGTACCCAACACTAGAGTATTCAGATAAACAAGGCAAATATTATTAGATCTAAAGGGAAAGATAGACTTCAATGCAGTAACAGTTGGGGTCTTTAACACCCCACTCTTACCACGGGACAGATCATCCAGACAGAAAATCAACAAAGAAATATCAGATTTAAGCTTACAGATAGGAATAAGTTCTGGTGTTCTGTAGTGCTGTAGGGTGACTACAGTTAACAATAATTTATTGTATATTTTTAAAGAGGATGTTGAGTGTTCCCAACACAAAGAATGATAAATATTTGAGGTGATAGATATGCTGATTATCCTGATTTGGTCATTACGCATTGTATACAGGTATTGGAATATCCCTCTCTACCTTATAAATATGAACAAGTATGATGTGTCAATTAGAATTTTTTTTTTTTTTTTTTTTTTTTTTTTTTTTTTTTGAGATGGAGTCTGGCTCTGTCGCCCCGGCTGGAGTGCAGTGGCCGGATCTCAGCTCACTGCAAGCTCCGCCTCCCAGGTTTACGCCATTCTCCTGCCTCAGCCTCCGGAGTAGCTGGGACTACAGGTGCCCGCCACCTCGCCCGGCTAGTTTTTTGTATTTTTTAGTAGAGACGGGGTTTCACCGTGTTCGCCAGGATGGTCTCGATCTCCTGACCTCGTGATCCGCCCGTCTCGGCCTCCCAAAGTGCTGGGATTACAGGCTTGAGCCACCGCGCCCGGCCTAGAAATATTTTTAAAGAATGAAGGAAACAGATTTTTTAAATGAAAGAAAAGAAAATAACCTGACTTGCTGAATGGCCCCGTGTGGTCTCTCATTCTCCAGTAGGCTGCTTCAGGCCTGTTCACATGATGGCAGAGGCAAGAGTCCTTGGAGCGGCAACAAAGCAATGCAAATCCTCTTAAAGCCCAGGCTCAAAATTATGTATTACTTCCACCCCATTTTATTGGACAATGCAAATTACACTACCAGTCTGGAGTAGAAAATAAGCTCGAATTCTTGATGGAAGGAATTATAAAGAATCGTGGCCGTTTTTGGTAGTCTACCATAGGGAAGAAAGATGGGGATGCTATAACAAAATGTGTATTCTTAGGTTGAGATCCTAAATTATAGTGGGGGCATACTGCTTTAGGCTCTGTGGATGACTAAATTAATTTCAAACATATAATGCTGTTTACTGTGAAATGCCAGCTGAAAGGATCATTGTTTAATTTTATGTAATTTACAATACTTCTTATACCTCAATAAAAGTATAATTATCGAGGGCTGGCATCAGTTGCTGAGAGGTGGAAGGAGTAGCTCTCTGCAGTGTGTTAGCTCAGTTCCCAACAGGACAGTGCTCTCCGTGGTGTGTGGGTTAGCTCAGTTCCCAACAAGTGTTAGTGCGTTAGCTCAGTTTTTTTCCGAACAGGACAGTGCCTCTCCACGGTGTGTTAGCTCAGTTCCCAACAGCAGTGCCTCTCCGTGGTGTGTTAGCTCAGTTCTACCTCTCCATGGTGTCAGTTAGCTCAGTCAGTTCCCATACAGCACAGTACCTCTCCGCAGTGCGTTAGCTCAGTTCCGAACAGGACAGTGCCTCTCCGCGGTGTGTTAGCTCAGTTCCCAACAGGACAGTGCCTCTCCGCGTGCGTTAGCCAGTTCCGAACAGGACAGTGCCTCTCCGCGGTTTAGCTCAGTTCCGAACAGGACAGTGCCTCTCCGCGGTGCGTTTAGCTCAGTTCCCGAACAGGACAGTGCCTCTCCGCGGTGCGTTAGCTCAGTTCCCAACAGCACAGTGCCTCTCCGCGGTGCGTTAGCTCAGTTCCCAACAGCACAGTACCTCTCCGCGGTGTGTTAGCTCAGTTCCCAACAGCACAGTGCCTCTCCGCGGTGTGTTAGCTCAGTTCCGAACAGCACAGTACCTCTCCGCGGTGTGTTAGCTCAGTTCCCAACAGCACAGTGCCTCTCCGTGGTGTGTTAGCTCAGTTCCGAACAGGACAGTGCCTCTCCGCGGTGGTTAGCTCAGTTCCGAACAGGACAGTGCCTCTCCGCTTAGCTCAGTTCCCAACAGCACAGTGCCTCTCCGCGGTGTGTTAGCTCAGTTCCCAACAGCACAGTGCCTCTCCGCGGTGTGTTAGCTCAGTTCCCAACAGCACAGTACCTCTCCGCGGTGTGTTAGCTCAGTTCCCATAAGCACAGTACCTCTCCGCGGTGTGTTAGCTCAGTTCCCAACAGGACAGTACCTCTCTGCAGTGTGCGTTAGCTCAGTTCCGCAGGACAGTGCCTCTCCGCGGTGCGTTAGCTCAGTTCAGGACAGTGCCTCTCCGTGGTGCGTTAGCTCAGTTCCGAACAGTACCTCTCCGCGGTGCGTTAGCTCAGTTCTCCGAAGTTCCGAGGACAGTGCCTCTCCGCGGTGCGTTAGCTCAGTTCCGAACAGGACAGTACCTCTCCGCGGTGCGTTAGCTCAGTTCCGAACAGTGTGCCTCTCCGCGGTGCGTTAGCTCAGTTCCCAACAGCACAGTTGCGTTAGCTCAGTTCCAACAGGACAGTACCTCTCCGCGGTGCGTTAGCTCAGTTCCGAACAGGACAGTGCCTCTCCCGCGGTGTGTTAGCTCAGTTCCGAACAGGACAGTGCCTCTCCGCAGTGCGTTAGCTCAGTTCCGAACAGGACAGTGCCTCTCCGCGGTGTTAGCTCAGTTCCCGAACACAGCACAGTACCTCTCCCGCGGTGCGTTAGCTCAGTTCCGAACAGGACAGTGCCTCTCCGCGTGCGTGTCAGTTCCCAAGCACAGTGCCTCTCCGCAGTGCGTTAGCTCAGTTCCCATAAGCACAGTCCTCTCCATGTGTTAGCACAGTTCCCAACAGCACAGTGCCTCTCCGCGGTGTGTTAGCTCAGTTCCGAACAGGACAGTACCTCTCCGCAAGCTCAGTTCCCAACAGCACAGTGCCTCTCCGCAGTGCGTTAGCTCAGTTCCCAACCCAACAGCACAGTACCTCTCCGCGGTGCGTTAGCTCAGTTCCGAACAGCACAGTACCTCCCAGTTCCGACCAGCACAGTGCCTCTCCATGGTGCGTTAGCTCAGTTCCGAACAGGACAGTGGCGGTGCGTGTTAGCTCAGTTCCGAACAGCACAGTACCTCTCCGCGGTGCGTTAGCTCAGTTCCGAACAGGACAGTGCCTCTCCGTGGTGCGTTAGCTCAGTTCCCAACAGACAGTGCTGGTGCGTTAGCTCAGTTCCGAACAGGACAGTACCTCTCCGGGTGCGTTAGCTCAGTTCCGAACAGGACAGTGCCTCTCCGCGGTGCGTTAGCTCAGTTCCCATAAGCACAGTGCCTCTCCGCGGTGCGTTAGCTCAGTTCCCATAAGCACAGTACCTCTCCGCGGTGCGTTAGCTCAGTTCCGAACAGTACAGTGCCTCTCCGCGGTGCGTTAGCTCAGTTCCCAACCCAACAGCACAGTACCTCTCCGGGTGCAGCTCAGTTCCGAACAGCACAGTGCCTCTCCGCGTGTGTTAGCTCAGTTCCGAACAGCACAGTACCTCTCCGTGCAGCGGTGCGTTAGCTCAGTTCCGAACAGCACAGTGCCTCTCCGTGGTGCGTTAGCTCAGTTCCGAACAGGACAGTACCTCTCCGCGGGTGCGTTAGCTCAGTTCCGAACAGGACAGTGCCTCTCCGCGGTGCGTTAGCTCAGTTCACTGAACCTCTCCGCGGTGCGTTAGCTCAGTCCGAACAGGTTCTCACAGTTGGCACAGTACCTCTCCGCTGGAGCTCAGTTCCCAACAGGTCCTCTCCGAGCTCAGTTCCGAATGGAGAACGAGCTCAGTTCCGAAAGCACAGTACCTCTCCGCGGTGCGTTAGCTCAGTTCCGAACAGCACAGTGCCTCTCCGCGGTGCGTTAGCTCAGTTCCCATAAGCACAGTACCTCTCCGCGGTGGTGCTCAGTTCCCATAAGCACAGTCAGTCCCGCAGTGCATTAGCTCAGTTCAGCACAGTACCTCTCCGCGGTGCGTTAGCTCTCGCGGTGCGTTCTCAGTTCCCAACAAGCACAGTACCTCTCCCGCAGTGCATTAGCTCAGTTCCCATAAGCACAGTACCTCTCCGCGGTGCGTTAGCTCAGTTCCGAACAGCAGTGCCTCTCCGCGGTGTGTTAGCTCATTCCCAGCACAGTACCTCTCCGTGGTGTGTTTAGCTCAGTTCCCCAGCACAGTACCTCTCCGCGGTGCGTTAGCTCAGTTCCCAACAAGCACAGTACCTCTCCGCGGTGCGTTAGCTCAGTTCCGAACAGGACAGTGCCTCTCCGTGGTGCAGTTAGCTCAGTTCCGAACAGGGACACCTCTCTCCGTGTGTTAGCTCAGTTCCCAACATGCACAGTACCTCTCCGCGGTGCAGCTCAGTTCCCAACAAGACAGTACCTCTCTGCAGTGCGTTAGCTCAGTTCCGAACAGGACAGTGTCTCTCCACGGTGTGTTAGCTCAGTTCCCATCAGCACAGTACCTCTCCGTGGTGTGTTAGCTCAGTTCCGAACAGGACAGTGCCTCTCCGTGGTGCGTTAGCTCAGTTCCCAATAGCACAGTACCTCTCCACAGTGCGTTAGCTCAGTTCCGAACAGGACAGTGCCTCTCCGCGGTGTGTTAGCTCAGTTCCGAACAGGACAGTGCCTCTCTGCGGTGCGTTAGCTCAGTTCCCAACAGCACAGTGTCTCTCCGCGGTGTGTTAGCTCAGTTCCCATAAGCACAGTACCTCTCCGCGGTGCGTTAGCTCAGTTCCAAACAGCACAGTACCTCTCCGCGGTGTGTTAGCTCAGTTCCCAACAGCACATTACCTCTCTGCGGTGTGTTAGCTCAGTTCCCATAAGCACAGTACCTCTCCGTGGTGTGTTAGCTCAGTTCCGAACAGGACTGTACCTCTCCGAGCTCAGTTCCCATAAGCACAGTACCTCTCCGCAGTGCATTAGCTCAGTTCCCATAAGCACAGTACCTGTCATTAGCTCAGTTCCGAACAGGACAGTGCCTCTCCGTGGTGTGTTAGCTCAGTTCCCAACAGCACAGTACCTCTCCGCGGTGCGTTAGCTCAGTTCTCAACAGGACAGTACCTCTCCGCGGTGCGTTAGCTCAGTTCCGAACAGGACAGTGCCTCTCCCAGCTCAGTTCCGAACAGCACAGTACCTCTCCGCGGTGTGTTAGCTCAGTTCCCATAAGCACAGTACCTCTCTGCGGTGTGTTAGCTCAGTTCCCAACAGGACAGGGCTGCAAGTTCAGCTGCTTCCCAGAAAATGTCCTGGATGAGTTGGTGATAAACGAGGGACTATAGGAATTAAGAACTGGGTTGAAAAAGTGGCAAGATGGCCAATTAGAAGCAACTGCAGTCTGCAGCACTCACAAAGAGGAATGAAAAGAGGGGAGGGAATTCAGCACCTTCAACTGAAATATCCAGGTTCTCACGTTGGGATTGACTGGATGAACAGGTCGACAAATGGAGAACGAAGAAAAGTGGGGAGAGGGTGCGATGCCTCAGCCAGGGGTGGCATGGAGCCTAAGGAACCCCCACTCCCAGCCAAGGGAAGCAGTGAGGGATTGTGCAGTGCCGGGGGAAACCGTGCTTCTCCCATGGATCTTTGCAAGCCGTGGATCAGGGCAACGCACATGTGGATTCATCGCATCAGCGCCGGGTGGTGCGGGTTCATAGCAGCTCAGTTCCATAGCACAGTACCTCAGCCACTCCAGCCAGCTCCTGCCATAAGCCAGTGCTATGGCCGTGTCAGGAGAGCCCCTTGTGAGCCCATGCTCACCAGGGCCTTGGGATTCACAGAACTGTATGGAGTTTCCCCACAACAGAAACCCAGGAGTTTGACACACTCTAGCCCCTGGGATCTTGCCAGCACAGTGGGAAATCGTGATCTCTGGGAGGGGCCTGAATCCAGGGATCCAGGCAGTGCTTCTGCAGGCCCCATTTCCGTGACACCTCAATCAAGTTCCCCCCACTGGCTTGGAAGCAGCCTGCCAACAGCAGTGGGCTGGAATCCCAGATGGGTCTGAGTTTCCCGGGGAGGGGGGAGAGGCAGCCGGCATCGCTGTGGTTCATAGACTCAGCCACTCCACCCCTCAAGGAAGAGTTTCCCCAGCACAGCACAGCTGGTTAGGAATTAAGAACTGGGTTGAGATCGTGACAGACTGCTTCTTTAATTTGAAGCAGGACCCCAATCCATTCCCCTCACTGGGCAGGAATGGAGCTTTAACCTGGGGGAGGGGCAGAGCTTTGATCTCTCCATGGCGGGAGGGGCAGCTGCCATCTCTGCAGTTTGGCCAACTCAGCCACTCCAACCTGCTGGCCTTGGAGAATACAGGTGGTCCGGAGGAGGAAGTATCCCCCACAATGCAGCATACCTGCTCTACCCAAAAGCAGCCAGACTGCTTCTGTGGAGGGGTCCCTGATCCCATACCTCCTGACTGGGTGAGAATGCCCAACAGGGGTCTCCAGCCACCTCCTGCAGGTATGTGCGGGCTGGCTACAGGTCGGTAACCCCCTGGGATGGAGCTTCCAAAGGAAGGAGCTGGCTGCCGTCTTTGCTGTTCTGCGACCTTCACTGGTAATACCTCGTTCAGAGTCAATGAGGAACTTAAATTTACAAGAAAAAAACAACCTTTAAAAAGTGGGCAAAGGATCTGAACAGACACTTCCCGAAAGAGACATGCATGCAGTCAACAAAAATATGAAAAAAGAGCTCAACATCACTGATCATTAAAGAAATGCAAACAAAACCACAATGAGATACCATCTCATGCCAGTCAGAATGGCTATTATTAAAAAGCCAAAAAACAACAGATGCTGGGAAGGTTGCGGAGAAAAACGAATGCTTTTACACTGTTGGTGGGTGTGTAAATTAGTTCAACCCATGTGGAAGGCAGTGTGGCAATTCCTCAAAGACCTAGAGGCAGAAATACCATCTGACCTAGCAATCCCATTGTGGGGTATATACCCAAAGGAATATAAATCACTGTCTTATAAAGATACATGCATGCACACGTATGTTCACTGCAGCAGTATTCACAACAGCAAAGACATGGAATCAGCCTAAATGCCAGTCAATGATAGATCGGATAAAGAAATGTGGTACGTAGAGCGGGACCTCTGGCTTCCGAGCGGGAACCTTTGTAGCGCCAGCAACGAAAAAGAGAATTAAATATGGGTGATGTTGAGAAAGGCAAGAAGATTTTTGTTCAGAAGTGTGCCCAGTGCCACACCGTGGAAACGGGAGGCAAGCACAAGACTGGGCCTAATCTCCATGGTCTCTTCGGGTGGAAGACAGGTTAGGCCATTGGATTCTCTTACATAGACACCGGTAAGAACAAAGGCATCACCTGGGGAAATGATACACGGAGGGAGTATTTGGAGAATCCCAGGAAGTACGTTCCTGGAACAAAAATGATCTTTGCCGGCATTAAGAAGAAGGCAGAAAGGGCAGACTTGTTAGCTTATCTCAAAAAAGCTGCACGTGAGTAATAATTGGCCACTGCCTTATATTACAAAACAGAGATGTCTCATGACTTTTTTATGTGTACTGTAATTTAGTAGATCTCATACAGCCGAATTCAGATTATGAATGACTATCAGAATATTTTGTTGGGCAGTCCTGATTTAAAACTAAGACTGGCTTGTGGTTAAATGAGTAAGTCTGGTTTTCGAATATTAATAGTAATTCCAATTCAGTCAATGCTATCACTGGTTACCCCTTCTAAAGATATGATTAGACTTTGTTAATAATGTTCAACTTTTCACAAAGATGGTGAGTTCCATCTTAAAACTTATTGGAGATTGGTTTTATGTTTAGATTTATATTTAGATTTTTATGACTGGCTATGTGAATATATTTAAATACTGGGGAAATTCCTTCACTGTCTCAGAACCAAGCAAAATTCACCTGTATTTTGTGTTTATTTGCCTCTTACAGGCAAGGGTTGAAGATAAGGTAGCAATGTCTATTTGTATTTTTGGCCTTAACTGTGCCAATCTAATTACAATTACCTGTATTTAAGGTGGTTCCTTTTACTGATTCAAAGGCGTTTTGTGTGGTTTCTGTGTAATATCAAATAAAGAGTATTTAACACTGAAGAAACAACAACAAAAAGAAAATGTGGTACATAAACACCATGGAAAACTGTGCAGCTGTAAAAAGGAACAAGATTACATCCTTTGCAGGGACATGGATGTAGCTGGAAGCTGTTATCCTCAGCAAACTAACACAGGAACAGAAAACCAAACACTGCATGTTCTCACTTATATGTGGGAGCTGACAATGAGAACACATGGGCACATGGTGAGGAATAACACACACTGGGGCCTGTCGGGAGGGAGGGGATGGGGGAAGGAGAGCATCAGGAAGAATAGCTAATGGATGCTGGGCTTAATACCTAGGGATGGGATGATCTGTGCAGCAAGCCACCATGGCACACATTTACCTATGTAACAAACCTGCACATCCTGCGCATGTACCCCTGAACCTAATATAAAAGTTGAAGTAAAAAAGATATATAAAATTATCTGTATATACATATGCCCTGATGTAAGTATACATTATATATGTGTATATGTAACCACATTTTTATTGAAGTATAAAACATATGGTAGGTTGCACTAATCAAGTTATATCTTGATGATATTATACATAAGTATATATGCATGTAACCAACACCTCTATCAATATTTTGGTCTACGACTGACCTCCAATTAATTGTTGTAAAGATATAAAGTATCAAGGTTCATGTTTCTCACATAGCTATCAATTCCTCCTGTACCATTTATTGTAAAAAGCATAATTTCCCCCAATGAATTGCAGAGGTGCGTTTATTGCATATAAAGTGCACATATATGTATAGATCTGTTTCTGGGCTTTTTGTCCTTTCATTATGACTGTCTATACTTAAGTCCAGACCACAGTTTTAATTATTACGGCTTTATAGTGACTCTTGAAAACCTGTGTATAAGTCCTCCAACTTTGTACTTCTTTGTTTAAAAACTATCTTGGCTCTCCTAGATTTTTTGAATTTCCATATAAATTTTAGAATCATCTTGGCAATTTACATACACACACCTCCACCCAAACCCACACACACACACACCCACACCCTGTTAGTATTTTGACTTGGGCATTGACTACATAGCTTAATTTGGAGAGAGTTGACATCTAAAAATATTGAGATTTCCAACTCATGAACATAATACATCTCTCTACTGATATCTTCTTTGATTTCTTTTAGCAGTGTTTGTAGTGTACAGGTTTTACACATCTTTTGTTAGTTTTATTTCTACGTAGTTGATAAGTTTTTATGCTATTTTAAATGATATTTGAAGATCTTCATTTTCTAAATATTTGCTATTGGTATATAGGAACATAACTAATTTTTGCATATTGACTTTTGTTTATTTGTTTGTCTTAAGACAGGGCCTTGCTCTGTCACCATAGGCTGGAGTGAAGTGGCACCTGGGCTCAAGCAATTCTCCCACCCCAGTCTCCCACATAGCTGGGACTATAAGCAGGCATCACCACACTTGGCTAATTTTTTTAAATTAATTTTTGTAGAGAAGGAGTCTCTCTGGTCTCATTGACCCAGGCTGGTCTTGAATTCCTGGATTCAAGCAATCCTCCCACCTCAGCCTCCCAAAGTGCTGGGATTACAGGTGTGAGCCACCACACCTGGCCTTAGATGTTGACTTTACATCTAGCATCCTTCGTAAATTCACACATTCATTTTAATAATGAATGTGTAGATTCCCTGGGATTTTTAAAATGTATACAATCATATAAAGTTACTACTTTCTTCCCACTTTTTATACTTTTTTTTTCTTTTATTGAATTATCTAGGACTTTCACTGTAATATTGAATAGAAATGGTAAGAGGAGGCAGCCTTGCCCTGTTCCCAAACTCGGGTGGAAAGAATTTCATGCTTCACTATTTGAAATGGTGTTTGCTATAGGCTTTTGTAGTCATTCCTTACTAGATTAACACAGTCCATTTATTTCTAGTTTGCTAAAAGTTTTGAATCATGAATTGGTATTGAATATATCAGATATTTTTTCTGCATCAATCAAGATAATCAAAATGTTTTTCTGTTAGTCCATTAATGAGATTTTCAAATGTTAAACTAACCTTTTTTATTTTTGGAATAAATTCCTTTTGGTCTTAATGTATTATCCTTTTTATATAACACTAGATTCTATTTGCTAATATTTTATGTAGAAGTTTTCATCTGTGTTCATGAGTGATATGTGGTTTTCTTTCCTTGAAATGTCTTTATCAGCTGGTCTACAATTACCTTAGCTTAGGTGTCTTGGGTAACTCCTATCTGCTCAACTCATCTTCATCCTCCATCAGGATGAATATGATGGATATGTTTCAAGGTAGTAGCAAAAGGAAAGAGCTAGAGTAGAATCTTGCAAGTGCTTTTGCAAGCCTCTCCTTTGTGGCATCCCAGTGGCCAAATCAACTCATATAATGGAACACAAAATTAGAGTGAAAGGATACTATGAGGTGAAATGTGAGGGCTTAGATTCAGGAAAAGTTGAAGAATTGAGACCATTGATGAAATGATTCTACCTTATTCTCAGGCAGGGAAGCATTTTTATACATGCAGATAGTTCACAAGAAATAACTGATATATAGTCTTAGACTCAAGACTTCAGCAATTGTATAAAAATACATTTGTAAATACCTGAAGACCTTGAAGAGAAGGGTCTGAACCACATCTCACCCAGGTTATGCTATTCACAGCTAAGACATGACTCTACCAGTCCCTCGGCCAATTTTGAAAATTGTTTCAAACTATTTATTTGAGGTGGAATTACCTTTTGTCACTCCTAATGGGCACAGTCATGGAGTAATGTGACCAGGGTCCACTGGATCGGTCATGGCACTTGAGGGCAGCCATCCCAAAATTTCCAAATTCCATCTTTATGGGTAAAACATCTCTTGATTGCTAATATTGTTTTTAAAGCAGGTTAAGCTAATAACTGTGAGTTAATTATAGCATGTCTATATTGAGCCAATTTTCTTTCAGTAGATTCGGTGGTGACTAATATAAATTTGGCAACACTTAATATTAGCTGGGGTGATTTTAAAAACCCAAAACCTTTTAGAATGTAAAGCAAAACAGAGACATTCCTATTTCCTTCTGGGGTGATCCCTAGGCTCTTGGTTTCTATCAGTTATTAAACTGTTATCTCCTTGGGGCATTGACAAAGTACTAATGAGTCATTGATTGCTTTACCTTTTTTTTTTTTTTTTTCGAGACGGAGTCTCGCTCTGTCACCCAGGCTGGAGTGCAGTGGCGTGATCTCGGCTCACTGCAAGCTCCGCCTCCCGGGTTCACGCCATTCTCCTGCCTCAGCCTCCCGAGTAGCTGGGACTACAGGCGCCAGCCACCTCCCCCGGCTAGTTTTTTGTATGTTTTAGTAGAGATGGGGTTTCACTATGTTAGCCAGGATGGTCTCGATCTCCTGACCTCGTGATCCGCCCATCTCGGCCTCCCAAAGTGCTGGGATTACAGGCTTGAGCCACCGCACCCGGCACCTTTACCATTTTTTATCAGAGTATCCAAAAAGGAGGTAATCATGTGTTTTAATAAATTCCACAAATCATAAACCACCTGAAAAGCAAGTTTACCATCCATATTAATATTTAGTCTTTCATCTTTGCCAGAGTGCAGCCCCAAATCTAAGTTACTAGTTCAGCTGCCTGGGCAGGCTGGGAATCGGGCCGTGGAGCCCTCAGTGGTTGCATGTTCAGTGATAACAGCATGTTCTGCACTGGGAGTGTCTCTGTCATGCTTGAGAACCATCTACAAAGCGCATTGAATCAAGGTTGACTAAAAGGGAGAAGATTCAAATCCAGGCATACTTAACTCCTGAGAGGATGCTGAACAGTCATGTGATTCCCCTTTATTCTTAAAAGGGAATAAAGTTGCAGGGTTACATTTTGAATAACAGCGAATATGCAAAGCAGACATTACAGTTTCATAAGTGGTAAATTGACTAGTGGGGAAATGTCAGATGCTGCCTTGAAGTAGCAAAAACTGTAGAGATGCAGGACCCTAGAGTTAGTGGAGAGACAAGCGCTGTGGTGGAAGCATCAAGACGTTTGGCCACTGCCACCACCTCATGCAAGTACAGAAGTATACCTTTGCCTCCAAATCAAGGAACGTACTAAGATAGGCAGAGAGAAGAGTTGGTAGATTTAGGAAAACCCAAAGGTGGAGGTTGTTGTAAGAAGGCTTTCAAATAGAAGACAGCATTTTCTACTTTTGCATCACAACGAAGAGTTTCAGAAATTATAAACTTAGTAAGCCCATGCAAAGGCTGAGTTATTGAGAAAAATCAGATATACAATTATCTACCTTCCTACAATTTTCTTAGCCATCTTTTAATTTCTGTTCCTGGTAGAATTGAATGCACTTAATTCTGGCTGAAAACAGAAACTGTCCATCTGGTGACAGATTGTGACCAGAAAAATGTAGATTCTTGAAAGAGTTGAAATTTTTTCTAGATTCTTTATGTCCTTTTTCACCTAATTTGGATAAGAGGTATTTAGAGTCTTCAGTAAACTACTTAGATCAGAAAATGCAGCAGTAAATCATCTAAATATTGAGTCTATATATATATATATATATATATATGATTTAGACATTGAGACAACTAGGAAGTGGATTCGGAAAAATCCCTAAAGCTTAACCATCCAGGTATATTTGTTTTCTCATGAAAAAGCAAATATTGACTGTTCTTCTATATGTGTATACTAAGGAAGGCTGCACATAAATTACCAGTGTGAGATACTTACTTGTTGAGAGAATAAAGGACAGGGACAGGTGTGGTGGCTCACACCTGTAATCCCAGCACTTTGGGAGGCCGAGGAGGGTGGATCACCTGAGGTCAGGAGTTCAAAACCAGCCTGGCTGACATGGTGAAACCCCGTCTCTACTAAAAATACAAAAAATTAGCCAGGCATAGTGGTGGGCGCCTGTAATCCCAGCTACTCAGGAGGCTGAGGCAGGAGAATTGCTTGAATCTGGGAGGCGGAGGTTGCAGTGAGCTGATATTGCACCATTGCACTCCAGCCTGGGCAACAAGAGTGAAACTCCATCTCAAAATAAAATAAAATAAAATAAAGTAAAATAAAGTGCAGGACAGGACAGTATTCTAATGGTTGCATGATATTTCATTAGCGCTGTGATTAACCTCTAATGTTGGACATTTAAGTGTCACTATAATCAATAATACAGCAACAGACATCTTTGCGCATAGGCTTTTTCTGTATAGAGTGCTAGGAGTGAAATTACCTAGCTAAGAGTATGAATATTTTTAGGGTTCTTAATATATCTTACCAAATCCAAGAGCAGTTGTATTCTTGTATCAACGATAAATCAAAGTTTTGAATTTCATGCCTTATTTTGCCAGCATTGGATTTTCTCATTAAAAGAGAAAGCGTTGGCCGGGCGTGGTGGCTCAAGCCTGTAATCCCAGCGCTTTGGGAGGCCGAGACGGGCGGATCACGAGGTCAGGAGATCGAGACCATCCTGGCTAACACGGTGAAACCCCGTCTCTACTAAAAAATACGAAAAAAAAATACTAGCTGGGCGAGGTGGCAGGCGCCTATAGTCCCAGCTCCTCGGGAGGCTGAGGCAGGAGAATGGCGTGAACCCAGGAGGCGGAGCTTGCAGTGAGCTGAGATCCGGCCAATGCACTCTAGCCTGGGCAACAAGCAAGACTCCGTCTCAAAAAAAAAAAAAAAAAAGAGAAAGGGTTAATTTCATGGGTGCAAATGGCATGTCATTGTTTTGACTTCTTTGTTGGTGACACTGAATATTTATGTAGGTTGTTAATCAGTTGGATTTTCTCTTTTATGAATTGTTTATGTCCTTGGCCCATTTATCTATAAGGTGAGTGAGTAATATTTAAGTTGTTGTTAATGAATTATTAATTTATCATACTAGGCATAGTCCCCAGTCAGTCAATTTTTCTGAAAAATCGTTTCCCCTGTTATTCATTATAGCATTTTTAAGCAGAAATTTCAGATTTTTATGAAGTCAAACCTAAGCCTGTTGATCTTCCACTGATTCAACACTTTCAGTTCTTCCTCATCCAAAGAACTGATTAAAATTTGCTTAAATTTCTCATAGATATTTGTAGTTTTTATATGTGATTTCTAAACCCGTATGGATTTTATGTAAGAAATTCCATGAATTCTGAAGTATATAAAACTGTTCATCCTTGCCTCCCCCACTGTGCAGATTCAGAGTGTTCATCTTTTTGACTTACTATTTCTTCCTAACAGAGATAGCCAGTTGAATAAATGGATGACTTTAGTACCTTAATTTTATTTTTCTCAATATTAAGCCAGTAAATGCTGCTCTGAGGGTAGCATACTAATCAGTTTTAAAATTTTGTATCATTTTTGTTGTTGCACAGAGATATATACGTGTGTGTATGTTTCAGAAAGATATTTACTGAAAGTTGGATTCATATAGCAGTATTAACTGTATTTTAAATAATAACTACTATTTGGTTTTCATTTTAAAGGTTACACGTATGTATACATTATATATACACACACTTATAGGTACACATATATCTTCATTTAAAAAATAGGAGAACAGATGAGCCAAAAGTCTCCATATTGTTACCAGTTATTTAAAATTTGATATGTTTATCTTTTTCTATTATGCATATACACAATCATACTATATACTTTTTGCATGTATTTGTTTACATAGTGCTTAGGTAGACTGTAATATGCAGATCACTCTCTAAAGATGTATCTATTCTGAATTAAATAAGAACCAATATGAATTAGATTTAAACAAGAACCACATTAACTGTGAATTAATGATTTAGAACAAATTACTTAAAGTTAGTTCCCCAGCTAATTTCCTTATCTGATAGCTTTAAACAGTGTGTATTTACAATAGAGACTCATCTGAGTGGCCAAACGCACTTTGTGGACTATTTGAAAAATCACAGTGGATTAGAACTTGAAATTTGCATACCCTCGTGTTCCCTGAATCTCCCCTAGAAGATGCGAGTGAGAGACAAATTAATCAGAGTAATAACCATTGTAGGTTCCCCCTAGGAAATAGCTTATGTTGGTGCCATGTAAATATGTAAGCTATGTGTTTGTCTTTTTTAGGAAGTCGTGCGGTTTCTAGATAAGAAACATCCAAATCACTATCGAGTCTATAATCTATGCAGTATGTACATTACTCTATATTTGCTACTGTAGATAGAAAACAGATTACTGTATGTAAGAAGATGATTTTGTGTTTTTATTGCATTTAATCATAAGTATTTGGTGGTGGCAAGGAATGAATTTAAAAATCCCCATCTTGGACTGGCCCCATTTAGTAGAAGGAGTTAGCCCAGCAGCACAAAGCACCCTGTGAAGGAGGCGGCTTTGGCAGGACCTGTGAGGCTGGAGTGGAAGCAAACCATTTTAGGGAAGATCTCTTCTAGCAACATTAGGTTTAGGAAAATCTTTCGTTTTTCCTGCCAGATTGTGTTATGAGGACATAGACGATTTAACAAATGAGTCCTCGGCCCCATCCGCAGTGGGCTGTGATGAGAGCAGGACCCTAGATGGGAGAAAAGGAAACACTCTGGAAAATAGGCTGTAACCCAGCTTCATACTCTCTCTCTCTCGACTTTTCCCTCTACCTGTATACTCAATAGACATTTTCAGGGGGCCATCATTTTGGTCAGCTACATTTGCCTCTTGTGTGGTTTCTAACTGCCCTGCAATAATATGATGAATGGTCTGCTAGAAAGTTAAAAATTATACTTATGAAACAAAAATAGTTGAGTTTGGGTTACATGAGATGGATAAACCACTACCATCCTTACGTTTTTGAGACCCCGTGTTTATTTTAGAGCGGCAGGAGCAACTTGGAAAGCTCTTTTTGAAGATAGATAAGGAATTCTAACAAGATATGTTAACTTATTTATAAGTTCATCATTTATTATGTTATTCCCTATAGAGATATGACACACATATTATTTATTTTAGGTGAAAGAGCTTATGATCCTAAGTACTTCCATAATAGGGTCAGTAGAATCATGATTGATGATCATAATGTCCCCACTCTACAGTAAGTTTTATGCTAAGTTGACTATCAGAAGAGGGCTAAATATATTGGGTTTGATTTTTTGAAAATATTTTAACTAAAAGTCTTAAACTTTTGAAATCAGTGAGATGGTGGTTTTCACCAAGGAAGTAAATGAGTGGATGGCTCAAGATCCTGCAAACATCGTAGCAATTCACTGTAAAGGAGGCAAAGGTAATAACATTTTCCTTTTTATTTCTCCCTTTCTAAAGACATGGAAATATAGATAAAGTACAAGAACAAAATACATATTGCTATTAATACGTATTAACAATTGTTAGCATTGTAAAATATTAGCTCCAAGACTGAAAGAAGGGGAGGAGAAAGGAAAGAGGAGAGGAGGAAGGGTAGGCGATAGGGAGAGGAGAAGGAAGGGAAGAAAGCAGGAAAAAAGAACTAAGGAAGGTTGAGCATATTTTCCCTTGTTTTCCTAGTATTTGGATTTCTTTATTTTTGGTTTGCCAGTTTGTATCTCTCAAAATACAAACAGTCTTTAATTTTAGAATGTCAGAGTACTTTTATTTAAGGCTGATCTTTTTAAATTTTTAAATTAACATAAAAATCTATTTATGGTGTACAATATTATGTTTTGATGTCTATAAACATTGTGAAATGGTTAAATCAAGCTAATTGACGTATGCATTACTCCACATGTTTTTGTGGAGTAATTTAAAATCTACTCTCTCAGCAGTTGTCAAGTATATATTAACTATGGTCACTATGTTGTACAATGAATTTCCTGAACTTATTCTTCCTAATTGAAATTTTGCATCCTTTAATCAACATCTCAGGCTGGGCGCAGTGGCTCACACCTGTAATCCCAGCACTTTGGGAGGCTGAGGCAGGTGGATCACATGGTGAAGCCCTAGCTCTACTAAAAATACAAAACATTAGCTGGGTGTGGTGGCATGCATCTATAATCCCAGCTACTCGGGAGGCTGAGGCAGAAGAATCACTTGAACCCGGAAGGCAGAGGTTGCAGTGAGCCGAGATCGCACCATTGCACTCTAGCCTGGACAACAAGAACAAAACTCTATCTTAAAAATATAATAATAAAGTAAAAACCAATATCTCTACAATTCCCCGAGTTTTGTCCCCCCCAGCCCCTGGTAACCACCATTCTACTCTCTGCTTCTATGAATCTGACTTTTTTAGATTCCACAAATAAGTGGGACGTGCAGTATTTGTCTTTCTATGCCTGGCTTATTTCACTTAGCATAGTGTTCTCCAGGTTCATTCATATTGTCTCAAGTGACAGGATATCCTCTCAGGCTGAAGAGTATGCCTTTATTTGCACATGCCACATGTTCTTTATCCATTCCTCCACTGATGACATTTACATGGACTCCATAGCTTGGGTATTAGGAATAATGCTGCAGTGAACGCAGGAGTGCAGATTTCATTTCCTTTGGATATATACCCAGAAGTGGAATCTCCAAATCATATGGTAGTTCTATTCTTGGTTTTCTGAGGGATCTCAGTGCTGTTTTCCATAATAACTACTAATTTACATTCACACCAACAGTGTACGAGGGGGATCCCTTTTCTCTACATCCTCACCAACTCTTTTGTCTTTTTGTTAATGACCGTTCGAACAGGCGTGAGGATATCACTTTGTGTTTAATTTGCTTTTCCCCGATGATTAACGATGTTTAGCATTTCCTCATATACCTCTTGGCCACTTGTGTGTCTTCTTTTGGGAAATATCTTTTCAGGTTCTTTGCCCATTTTCTAGAGAAGTAACTTGTTCTCTTGCTATTGTGTTGTCTGAGTTCATTTGTTTAAAAAATCTGTTAAGCTGTTATCGAATGTATGCTTTATAGATATTTTCTCCCGTTCTGTAGGTTGTCTCTTTACTCCATCAGTGTTTCCTTTGCTGTGCAAAAGCATTTTAGTTTGATACAGTATCATTTGTCTACTTTTTCTTTTGTTGCCTATGCTTTTCAGTCATATCCAAAAATATCTTGTCCCAGACCAATGTCAAGAAGATTTTCACCTATGTTTTCTTCTAGTAGTTTTTCAATTTCAGGTTTCACAGTTAAGCATTTACTTTGAGTTGATTTTTGTATATGGGTGAGATAGGGTGTAATTTCATTCTTCCACCAGTGGATATTCAGTTTGCCTAGTATCGTTTATTGAAGAGACTGTCCTTTCCCCATCTTGGACTCTTGGCACCTTTGTTGAACATCAGCTGACTATAAATGCATGGATTTATTCTGGGCTTTCTGTTCTGTTCCATTGGTCTATATGTCTGTTTTTGTTCCAGTAATATTAAGGTTGTTCTTAAACTTTGTGAGAACTGTTAGATTAAGGGAGCCAACAGAGATGCTATTTCAAAAATTATACTGGAATTTTTATAGTCTAATGATACAAAGAAGTTGACATTGGTGGGGTTAAAATGGGGGAAAAAGCCCCATTTTGTAAGTCCAACCAATTTAATTTTAGCTAGATTTTCTCTCATTCAGGTTTAGGCTTTAAATAATCATCTAAGCATATTTCACAATTTTTGACAAGCATAAATAATTACATTTTTAGTGGGCTGTAAATCAATTTTTATATCAAATTCCAGGAAAACGTAACACTGTAAACTGACTTACATAATTCAGTAAAATCAAGTTTTAGTCTTATTGGCTAGTTTCAAGCGCATTAGTTAATATACAGGTTCTGTGTTTAGCTCTACAGATTGGAATATTGTATATAAACTGGCAGTTTACAATACCATAGTTAAATTAAGAATATAGAGGCTGAATCATTTGAAATGGGCAGTTTTTAACCATCTTTTGCTTTAAAAGTGGCCATTTCACATTGCCTAACCTAAAATGTTATTATTCAAGAAGTTAGCATCAGTTTTCTATTAACTAATGCTAATTCCTTGCTTGAAGGAAAGCATTCATTTCAAATTTGACTTTTTTCTTTTTTGCTGAGAGGGGGTTTACATTATTCTGTGTTCACAGAATATTTTGTTGATATTGTTAAAGGTTGTTTAGAGGGCTATTATTCAGCTGGTATGTACCAGAGCAGCCTCTTTTTTTAAGTGCTCATTCATATTAGTCTTGTGTCTTCTGTGGTTGCTGCCTGCAGGTTACCAATAGTATCATGATAGTAAACATATTTTATATTGATTTATAGGAGTTCTTCAAAGAACCTGAATGCCAATTTTTCTTAGTGTTACAATTATATTCTCCCAACATGTTGCCTTTTAAATTTGATTGTGATTTATTTTGTTGTACAAAAGTTTGTAAATTTTTGTTTTGTTTTGAGACATGGTCTCACTCTGCCACCCAGGCTGGAGTGCAGTGGCACGATCTCGGCTCATTGCAGCCTGAACCTCCTGGGGCTCAAGCGATCCTCCCATCTCAGCCCCTCTGAGTAGGTGGGACTACGGGCGAGCATCACCATGCCTGGCTAATTTTTGTATTTTGGTAGAGACAGGGTCTCACTATGTTGCCCAGACTGGTCTCGAACTCCTGGACTCAAGTGATCCACCCACCTCAGCTTCCCAAAGTGCTGGGATTACAGGCATGAGCCATCGTGCCTGGAGAGAAGTTTGTAATTTTGAATGTAGTAAAATTTGTTCATCTATGTGTGTGTATGTATTTCATGCTTTTCTGTCACATTTAAGAAATTCACCCCGATACTGATGTAGTAAAGATATTCCACATTTCTTCAAAAATATTCAAGTTCCATTTTTAATATTTGGGTCTTTAATCTAATTGGAAGTTGGGGGAAGTATTTTGTTCATATAGATAGCCAATTGCCCTAACACCATCAATTGCATGCTATTTTGTTCTCCATTAATTCGTAATTCCTCTCAGTAATATACCAAGTTTCTATACATATTCAAAACTGTTTCTAAGTTCTCTCTACCACACTTTTGTGATTATTGTAGCTTTATAATATAGTTTGATAAAGGCACAATAGTCTTGCTCTCCTTGGAACTTAATTATTATGTTCAATTTTAAAATGATTTTGTGAACTGCCATAATAAAACACTTTTATGATTTTTGTTGGAACTACATTGAATTTATAGATTAACTTGACAGAACTGACAACTTTTTTTTTTTTTTTTTTTTGAGACGGAGTCTTGCTCTGTGGCCCAGGCTGGAGTGAGTGGCGCTATCTTGGCTCACTGCAAGCTCCGCCTCCCGGGTTTACGCCATTCTCCTGCCTCAGCCTCCCGAGTAGCTGGGACTACAGGCGCCCGCCACCTCGCCTGGCTAATTTTTTTGTATTTTTAGTAGAGACGGGGTTTCATTGTGTTAGCCAGGATGGTCTCGATCTCTTGACCTCGTGATCCGCCCGTCTCGGCCTCCCAAAGTGCTGGGATTACAGGCTTGAGCCACCGCGCCCGGCCAGAACTGACAACTTTGAGATATTGAGTTGTACATGTGAATTATCTTGTTCATTGTTTAATAATATTTTATACTTTTTTTATCATGTCTTTCACATCTTTTCAAAAATTCATTCCTACACAAATTGTGACTGAAAATGGAATCTCTTTTTTTCTATTACATTTAGGTTGTGTCCAGTTTTTACTGTGATAAATAGTGCTGCTTTTTTTTTTTTTTTTTTTTTTTTTTTTTTTTTTTTTTTTTTTTGAGATAAAATCTCACTGTATCACCCAGACTGGAGTGCAGTGGCATGATTTCAGTTCATCGTAACCTCTGCCTCCTGAGTTCAAGCAATTCTCGTGCCTGAGCCTCCCAAGTAGCTGGGATTTTTTTTTTTTTTTTTTTTTTTTTTTTTTGAGACAGAGTCTAGCTCTGTCGCCCAGGCTGGAGTGCAGTGGCGCGATCTCGGCTCACTGCAAGCCCCGCCTCCCGGGTTCACGCCATTCTCCTGCCTCAGCCTCCCGAGTAGCTGGGACTACAGGCGCCCGCCACCTCGCCCGGCTAATTTTTTGTATTTTTAGTAGAGACGGGGTTTCACCGAGGTCTCGATCTCCTGACCTTGTGATCCACCCGCCTCGGCCTCCCAAAGTGCTGGGATTACAGGCGTGAGCCACCGCGCCCGGCCAAGTAGCTGGGATTACAGGCATCCACCATCACACCCAGCTGTATTTTTAGTAGAGATGGGGTTTTGCCATGTTGTCCAGGCTGGCCTCAAACTCCTAACCTCAAGTGATGCGCCTTCCTCTGCCTCCCAAAGTGCTGGGATTACAGGCATGAGCCACCGCGCCTAACCCAATAATACTGCTTTTAAAAATACACATTTCTTGTTGCACATACGGCCACATTTTTGTTGAGTATATACCTTGGACTAAAATTGTTCTGTCTTAGGGTAATGAATCTTGAGCTTTACTTGATAATGTCACCTGTTTTCTAAAACAGTAGTACCGATTTTTACTCCACTGGTATTGTACACTTCAAGCATTCCATGTCTTCCCCAATACTTACAATTCTGAGTATTTCTATTTTTAGCCTTTGGGGGTTTGTGTGATGGCATCTTATGGTGGTGATCATTTGCATTTCTGTAATTACTAATAAGATTGAGGAAGTTTTCTTAAGATTATTAAGTATTTGGATATCCTTTCTGTAAAGTAACTTTTTAATTTTCTTAACCATTTTTCTCCTGGTTTATTCATCCTTTTTCTCTTGATTGTAGGAATTATTTATGCATTCTGATTTCAGTTCTGTTATTGATCATAAATGTATTCAGGAAAGCTTTTCTGCTCTGTGATTTGCCTTTTCTCTCTCTCAGGAGTATACTGTGGTTGACAGAAGTTCTTAGTTGTGTTACCGTCGTAGGTATCATGCTTTCCCTTTATACAGTTTGTGCGTTTGTGTCCTGATTAAGACAATTTTCTTTGAGTTTAAAGGACATTTTACTACTATGTTTTCTTCTAGAAGGTTCATTCCTTTTAAAATTGATTTATGTGTGTGGTGTGAGGACGGCATCAGGTTTCATCTTTTTCCATGTATGGCTATCCAATTATTCCAGCACACGGGTGAGAAGATTTTCATTGCTTTACTACCCTGCAGAACATGAATCTGTTTCTGACCTTTCTGTTCTGTTCATCGATTTTTCATCTGTGTGCCAACAGCACAACTATCTTACTGTAGCTTTCTAATACGTCCTCATTTCCAGTCATGTGAGTATAACCATCTTTTTCTTTTTCTTCACAATGGTTTGGGTATTTTAGGTCATCTACATTTCCATATAAATTTGGGAATCAACTAGTCAAATTACACACACTGGATAGAAATTTGCTTGGAATTGCATTGAATTTATAGACTGGGGAGAATTGAATTTTTACAATATTGACTCATCCAACCCATGAACAGAGGTGTTCTCTCATTGAATTGGGTCCTCTTCAATTTCTCTTTACAATGCTTTCTCGTTTTCTGTGTAGAAAGCTTGCGTATTTTTGGTGAGATTTATTCCTAGACTTCTTTTGTGATTAAATGACATCCCTTTAAAATGTTTATTTTCTAAATGTTTTTTGTTGTTTTAAATGCAGTTCATTAATTAATCTTGCAATTAGCAACTTTCCTAAACTCACTTTTTTTTTTTTTTTTTTTTTGAGGTAGGGTCTCATTCTGTCACCCAGGCTGGAGTGCAGTGGCACGATCATGGCTCACTATAGCCTCAACCTCCCTGGGCTCAGGTGATCCTCCCATATCAGCCTCTTGAGTAGCTAGGACTGCAGGCAGGTGCCACCATGCCCAGCTAATTTTTTGATTTTTTTGTAGAGATGGGGTTTTGCTATGTAGCCCAGGTAGGTCTCAAACTCCTAGGCTCAAGTGATCTGCCAGCCTCAGCCTCCGCCTCCCAGAGTGCTAGGACTGCAAGCCTGAGCCACTGTGTCCAGCCTAAACTCACTTATTAGTTCTACTAATTTATCTATAGATTCTTTTGGATTTTATGGTACATGATTATGTCATATGAAAATAATAAATTGTATTTTTTCCATTTCAGTCATTTCTCTCCCCTAGCACTGGCTAGAACCTTTAGTACAGCGTAAAATTACAAGTGGCAATAGCAACCATCAACATACAGTTCCATTCTCAAAGGAAAAGCTTTCAACATCTCTCCAATTGCTTTATGAGTGTGTGTGTGTGCGCGCATGCGTGTGTGTGAGAGAGCTACCATTTATCAGATTAAGAAATTCCTTGGCTGGGCGCCGTGACTTATACCTGTAATCCCAGCACTTTGGGAGGCCCAGCGGGGCAGATCACTTGAGGCCAGAAGTTTAAGACCAGCCTAGGCAACATGGTGAAACCCCATCTCTACTAAAAAATACAAAAATGTGCCAGGTGTGGTGGCGCATGCCTGCAATGCCAACTACCCTGGCTGAGGTGAGGGAATCACTTGAACCCAGGAGGCAGAGGCTGCAGTGAGCCAACATCGCACTGCTGCTCTCCAGCCTGGATAACAGAGTGAGACTCTGTCTCAAAAAACGAAACAAAACAAAACAAAAAGAAAGAAAGAAAAAAGAAATTCCTTTAGTTTACTAAGAGTTTTTTTTTAATCATGAATGGATGTTGAATTTTTAAAGATTTTTCTGAATCTTTGAGATGATAATTTTTCTACTTTATCCTATAAATGAATGTGGTTAATTACATTGATTAAGTGGTAAACCAACATATTTCTGGAATAAACGTAATTGTGCTGTATTATTTTGTTAAATAATCATTAAATTATTTTATTATTAAATTGCCAGATCCTGTTTGTTAATATTTTGTTTAGGATTTTTAAATTCATGTCATCTGGGCGATTGGTTATAATTTTCCTTCCTCATAGTTTTTTTCAAATCTTGGCTTTGTAAAATGAGTTAGATTTCATTTTCTCTGTTTTTATTCTCTGGGTAAATTTATGCGTGCTGATTTTCTTCCTTCTTAAGTATAAAGTGAAATTCACCAGTGAAGGCACATTGGCCTAGAGTTTTTTCTGGAGGGAAGTCTTTAAATTATGGCTCAATTCCACATATAGAATTTTTTAATAATTTTATTTATTTTGCCCATTTTGGTAGATTATAGTTTTCCCAGCATTTGTCCATTTAATCTAACTTTGAACTGTCTTAACATCAAATTGTTCACAATATCATTTTACCATTTTAATGTCTACAGAGGTGTTTCTTTTCTTATTCCTTACATTGCTTTCTTGGTACCTTCTCCCCTTTTTTCTTTTGATTAGTCTCACCAGGGATTTATCAATTTTACTAGTCTTTTAAAAGTACCAAATTTTTGGCCTTATTGGTGATCTCTATTTTTAATTTATTTTTTATTTCATCAATTACTATTATATTTCATATTTTCTTCTGCACTCTTTGGGTTAATTTGTTCTTTTCCTGACTTCTTTTTTTTTTTTTTTTTTTTTTTTGAGACGGAGTCTCGCTCTGTCACCCAGGCTGGAGTGCAGTGGCCGGATCTCAGCTCACTGCAAGCTCCGCCTCCCGGGTTCACGCCATTCTCCTGCCTCAGCCTCCCGAGTAGCTGGGACTACAGGCGCCCACAACTGCGCCCGGCTAATTTTTTGTATTTTTAGTAGAGACGGGGTTTCACCGTGGTCTCGATCTCCTGACCTTGTGATCCGCCCGCCTCGGCCTCCCAAAGTGCTGGGATTACAGGCGTGAGCCACCGCGCCCGGCCTTTGTTCTTTTCCTGACTTCTTGACATGGATAATTCTTAGCGTGTCGACCACTGTCTTTTCTATTTACCATTTAAGGCTACAAGTTTTCCCCAAGAATTGCTTTAGCTTCATCCCATAAATTTTTATTTGTAGTGTTTTTATTTTACTTAGTTCAAACTATTTTCCAGTTTTGACTGTGCTTGCTTTTTTTTGACCCATGAGTTTTGTGGAAGTATATTTCCTTATTTCCAAACATGAAAATTTTGTATTTATCTTTAAATTTTTGATTTCTGATTATATTGTGTTGTGGACACAGAACATACTATGTATTTTTTTTCTTTTTTAGTTCTTTGAAAATTGTTTAGACTTGCTTTATGGCCCAGAATTTGGTCGATATTATCAGATGTTTTCTGTACATTTCAAAAGAACATGTATTACGCATTGTTGAGAACAGCGTTCTATGTACATCTATTTGTCAATTATTTTATTTAACTCTCCTATATTCCTACTGACATTCTGTTTTCGTTTGATTGAATTTTAATAATATAATTCTTTCCTTCTCACCCTCTGTCATTACCTTGGAAGTCATATACTTCTTTTCTGTGTTTTTAGTAATTACTGTAAAGATTTCAACCTGCATCCTTGATTTAGCTATTAATTTTTATTTATGTTGAGCCTGCATCTAGAAATCTTCCTAAACTCTCTCATGAGATTAAGGAGTTATTCTACAGATTTACTTGCTACACTGACTTTCTACACTGGTTAGGCCTGCAGTATATTGTTAAACGGAAGCAGTGAACAGAGGGCATTTTCGTTTAATTCCAGGCTTTAAAGAAAATGCTGTCAATATTATGTCATTAATATGATGTTCCTGGTAGGTATTTTGGTAGATTCTCTTTGTTGAGTTAAGGAGGTTTCCTAGTTTTTGTGAATTTTTAAAGCCACAGGTGAATTTTAGTGAATGCTTTTTCCTGCATTATTGAGATAATTGTAAGATATGTCTTCTTTAATCAATGAATATGATAAATTACATTAATACAGATTTCTGATATAGGATGATTCTTGTACTCTTTTATTGTTTGTCTTTTAATGGGAAAAACACATTTGTTTTCTTTTTGAGCTTAGTTTTTTTGGTATAATGTAACTTTTATTTTAGATTCGGAAGTACATGTGCAGGTTTATTGGTAATATCGTGTGATGCTGAGGTTTGGGGTATGATTGATCACATCACCCAGGTACTGCGCATAGGACCCAATAGTTAGTTTTTCAACCTGTGCTCTTTTCTGCTGAGCCCCCTCTAGAACTCCCCAGTGTCCATTATTGCCGCCTTGATGTCCATGAGCACCCATTGTTTAGCTTTCACTTATGAGTGAGAACATACGGTATTTGGTTTTTTGTTCCTGCATTAATTTGCTCAGGATAATGACTTCAGCTGCATCCATGATGCTGCAAAGGAAATGATTTCTTTTTTTTTTTTTTTTCAAGATGGAGTTTTGCTCTTGTTGCCCAGGCTGGAGTGCAATGGTGGAATCTTGGCTCACTGCAACCTCCACCTCCCAAGTTCAAGCAGTTCTCCTGCCTCAGCCTCCCAAGTAGCTGGGATTACAAGTGCCTGTCACCATGCCCAGCTAATTTTTGTATTTTTAGTAGAGATGGGGTTTCACCACGTTGGCCAGGCTGGTCTCGAGCACCTGACCTCACGTAATCCACCCACCTCAGCCTCCCAAAGTGCTGGCATTACAGGCTTGAGCCACCGTGCCCACCCTGTTTTTTTGTTTTTGTTTTTGTTTTTGTTTTTTTAAGATGGAGTCTTGCTCTGTTATCCAGGCTGGAGTACAGTGGCGCAATCTCGGCACACTGCAACCTCCGCCTCCTGGGTTCAAGCGATTCTCCTGCCTCAGCCTTCTGAGTCACTGAGATTACAGGTGTGCGACACCACGCCTGGCTAATTTTTGTATTTTTAGTAAAGATGGAGTTTCACTATGTTGGCCAGGCTGGTCTTGAACTCCTGACCTCAAGTGATCTGCCTGCCTTGGCCTCCCAAAGTGCTGGGATTACAGATGTGAGCCACTGCACCTGGCCCATGGCTCTATTTTGAAGTATGTTCCTTTGATTCCTAGTTTCTTGAGTGTTTTTTTATTTTTTATCAAGAAAGATGTTGAATTTTATCAAATGCTTTTTTTTCTGCATCTATTGAGATGATCATGTGGTTTCTGTTTAATTCTCTTTGTGTGGTGAATCACATTTATTGATTTGCATGTGCTGGACCTTGTATGCTTGGAATGAAGCTTACTTGATTGTGAATTTTTTGATGTGCTGTTAGATTTGGTTTCCCAGTGTTAAGGATTTTTGTGGCTGTCTTCATCATTGAGATTACCCTTTAGTTTTCTTTTTTTTATTGTGTCTTTGCCAGGTTTTGGTTTCAGGGCGATGCAGGATTCATGGAATGAATTAGAGAAGAGTCCCTCCTCAATTTTTTGGAATAGTTTCAGTAGAACTGGCACCAGTTCTTCTTTGTATATTTGATAGAATTCAGCTGTGAATACATCTGATCTAGGGCTTTTTTGGTTTGTGGGTGTTTTGTTTGTTTTTTTGGGATGGAGTCATGCTCTGTTGTCCAGGCTGGAGTGCAGTGCCATGATCTTGGCTCACTGCAACCTCTGCCTCCTGGGTTCAAGAAATTCTCCTGCCTCAGCCTCCCGAGTAGCTGGGATTACAGGCACCTGCCACCATGCCGGACTAATTTTTGCATTTTTAGTAGCAACGGAGTTTCACCATATTGGCCAGGCTGGTCTCGAACTCCTGTTCTCATGATCCGCCCACCCGCCTCGGCCTCCCAAAACGCTAAGAGTTCTTTAGGTTTCTATTAGGTCCAATTGGTCAAGTGTTGAATTTAAGTCCAGAATTTCTTTGTTAGTTTTCAGTGTTTATGATCTGTGTAATGTTGTCAGTGGGGTGTTGAAGTCCCCTGACTATTGTTGTGTGGCTAAGTCTTTTCATAGGTCTAGAAGTATCTGTTTTATTAACCCACGTGAGCCAATGTTGGGTGCATATATGTTTAGGATAGTTAAGGCTTCTTGTTGAACTCCTTATCATTATGTAATGCCCTTCTTTGTCCTTTTTTACTGTTGTTGATTTAAAGCCTGTTTTATCTGTTTTAGGAATAGTGACCCCTGCTCTTTTTTGTGTTTTGTTTGTGTGATAGATCTTTCTTCAGCCCTTTACTTTGAACCTATTGGTGTTGTTACATGTGAGATGGGTCTCCTGAAGACAGCAGACAGATGGGTTTTGTTTTTTTAATCCAACTTGCCACTCTGACTTTTCTTTCTTTCTTTCTTTCTTTCTTTCTTTCTTTCTTTCTTTCTTTCTTTCTTTCTTTCTTTCTTTCTTTCTTTCTTTCTTTCTTTCTTCCTTTTTCTTTTCTTTTCTTTTCTTTTTCTTTCTTTCTTTCTCTTTCTTTCTCTCTCTCTCTTTCTCTCTCTCTTTCTTTCTTTTCTTTTCTTTTCTTTTCTTTCCCTTCTTGACAGACTCTCACTCTATCATCAGACTAGAGTGCAGTGGCACGATATTGGCTCACCACAACCTCTGACTCCTGGGTTCAAGTGATTCTCCTGCCTCAGCCTCCTGAGTAGCTGGGATTATAGGCATGTGCCACCACGCCTGGCTAATTTTTATATTTTTAGTAGAGAGAGGGTTTCACCATGTTGGCCAGGATGGTCTTGATCTCCTGACCTCATGATCCGCCCGCCTTGGTCTCCCAAAGCGCTGGGATTACAGGAAGGAGCCACTGCACCCAGCCCACTCTGTGACTTTTAAGTGGTTTAAACCATTTACATTCAAGGTTAATATTGACATGTGAGCTTTTCACCCTCTCATGAAATTGTTAACTGGTTTCTTTGTACTTTCTATTGTGTGGTTGTTTTATAGGGTCTGTGAGCTATGTAGTTAAGTGTGTTTTTATGATAGCAGGTATCATTCTTTCATTTCCATGTTTACAACTCCCTTAGGCATCTCTTGTAAGACTGGTCTAGTGGCGATGAACTCTCTTGGCATTTGCTTCTCTAGAAAAATGTTTCTATTTCTCCTTCAGTCATGAAGCTTAGTTTGGCAGGATATGAATCTCTTGATTATGATTTATTTTCTTTCAGAATTCTGAAAATAGACCCCTCAATCTCTCCTGGCTTGTGAGGTTTCTGCTGAGACGTCTACTGTTATCCTGATGGGGCTAACTTCGTATGTGATCTGGCCTTTTTCTCTAGTGCCTTTAGGGCTTTTTCTTTGACAGTGACCTTGGACAGTCTGGTGAGTATATGCCTTGGTAATGTTCATTTTTTATAGTATCTCACAGGTGCTGTCTGGCTTTATTGTACTTAGATGTCCATCTAGCAAGATTGAATACATTTTCTTGAATTATTTTCAAGAAATGAAATATGTTTTCCAGATTGTTTTCTTTTTCTCTTTCTCTCTAGGGAATACCAGTAATTTGTAGGTTTGGTCACTTTACATAATCTCATTCTGACTTTCTTCACTTTTAAAAAATCTTTTTTCTTTATTTTTGTCTAACTGGATTGGTTCAAAAGACCAGTCTTCAAGCTCTGAAATTATGTTTTCTACTTTATCCAGTCTATTGATAAAGGTTTCAATTGTATTTTGAAATTCCTTAAGTGAGTTTTTTTAATTCCAGAAGTTCTGATTGATTTCTTATTAAGATGTTTATCTCTTCCACCTTTACCTGGATTGATTTAGAAGTTTCTTTTTGTTGATTTCAACCTTGAATCTCATTGAGCTTCCTTGCAACCCAAGCTTTGAATTGTTTGTTGTCATTTCTGAGTTTTCATTTTGGTAGGAAGCATTGCCAGAGAGCTGGTGTGATGCTTTGGTAGTGTCGCTACATTCAGATTTCTCATGGTGCCAGAATTCTTGCATGGGTCCTTCTCTTCTGGAGATGCTAGCACTTCTAATCTGTGTAATTATTTTTGTTTGGGTAGGGTTTTTTCTTTTTCTTGCCTCTCCTGTATTATTATTATTATTATTATTATTATTATTATTATTATTCTTTCCCTTTCCCTCCTCCCTAGGGGGTGGACTGTAGAGCGCGCTGGGTAGGGTGTTTTTGGCCCGTGCGCTTCTGTCTGCAGGTTTTATGCTGCGTGTGTGGTTTGACTACCAGCCAGTAGAGGGCGCCGTGGGTAAGAGCTGGCTGGTGCCGGAGCCGCTGGCCGCGTGCTTGGTCCCTGTCCATTGGGCGGAGCGCTCTGTTGCCTCAGGCGACGGGCGGATTTCCGGGGCGCACAGTAATCGGAGCTCCCGCCTCGGCCCTCGGGGTAGCGGGACTGGGGGCACAAGATGGTGGAGCCCTGCAGGGAAGATCCCCCAGTCTTGTCCAGCTGGGAAAATGCCGGCAGCGTTCCCCTGTGTCTTTCCCTCGCAAAGTCTCCAAGTCTCGCCTCAAGTTAGCTCCAAGGCTGGGGAGACACAAGGCGCTTCCTCTGCCGGTGGCTTGGATCTCCGGTGGGAAGATGGGGCAGAGGGGCGGGCTGTCTGTCTATCTGTCTGTCTCACACACCGGGGCGCCACTCACTCACTTCTGTCAGTCCGAAAATCCGGCGGAAAGATGGGACAGAGGGGCTGTCTGTCTGTCTGTCTGTCTCACATACCGGGGCGCCACTCACTCACTTCTGTCAGTCCGAAAAGCCGGTGGGAAGATGGGGCAGAGGGGCTGTCTGTCTGTCTGTCTGTCTGTCTCACATACCGGGGCGTCACTCACTCCTGTCAGTCCGAAAATCCGGTGGGAAGATGGGACAGAGGGGCTGTCTGTCTGTCTGTCTGTCTGTCTCACACACCGGGGCGCCACTCACTCACTTCTGTCAGTCCGAAAATCCGGTGGGAAGATGGGACAGAGGGGCGGGCTGTCTGTCTGTCTGTCTGTCTCACACACCGGGGCGCCACTCACTCACTTCTGTCAGTCCGAAAATCCGGCGGAAAGATGGGACAGAGGGGCGGGCTGTCTGTCTGTCTGTCTGTCTCACACACCGGGGCGTCACTCACTCCTGTCAGTCCGAAAATCCGGTGGGAAGATGGGACAGAGGGGCTGTCTGTCTGTCTGTCTGTCTGTCTCACACACCGGGGCGCCACTCCTGTCAGTCCGAAAATCCGGTGGGAAGATGGGGCAGAGGGGCTGTCTGTCTGTCTGTCTGTCTGTCTCACACACCGGGGCGCCACTCACTCACTTCTGTCAGTCCGAAAAGCCGGTGGGAAGATGGGGCAGAGGGGGCTGTCTGTCTGTCTGTCTGTCTGTCTCACATACCGGGGCGTCACTCACTCCTGTCCGAAAATCCGGTGGGAAGATGGGACAGAGGGGCTGTCTGTCTGTCTGTCTGTCTGTCTCACACACCGGGGCGCCACTCACTCACTTCTGTCAGTCCGAAAATCCGGTGGGAAGATGGGACAGAGGGGGCTGTCTGTCTGTCTGTCTGTCTGTCTCACATACCGGGGCGTCACTCACTCCTGTCAGTCCGAAAATCCGATGGGAAGATGGGACAGAGGGGCTGTCTGTCTGTCTGTCTGTCTGTCTCACATACCGGGGCGCCACTCACCACTTCTGTCAGTCCAATGCTGTCATGGGGGCTGCTGGCCTGCCTTGTCCTCCCCAGGATCTGGGTGTCCTTCCTAATTCCCGGGAATTGCCATTGTCTTTCTTAAATTGAAGCGCACAGAGTTGGTCTTTAGGTCCTTGCTTGCTATTTCCAAATGACTGAGGCATGCTAAAGCCTGTCATCTGCCGTCCTGGAAAAAACATCCTTGCATCCTTAAGAGAAATGGCACTTGGTGTTGATACATGGTGTTTCTACATTGCTGAATTCACTTTAAAAATATGTGTATGTTTTTAAATCTACATTTGTATTTGAGTCTGGTGTAAAGTTATCTTTTCTTCTACTGTATTTGTGCAATTTTGGAATCAGTTATATTAATATACTAAATGAGTTGGGAATTTTTCTTTTTTACTATTATCCAAAAAAATTATAAAAGACATGAATCATTGCTTTCTTATAGATTTAGTAAAAACCTCCTCGTGTCCTTTTGTGGACAAGTGGTGAGAGATATTTTTACTGTAAATGTAATTTGCGTGTTTTTCACCTGTGAGGCGGAGGTTGCGGTGAGCCAAGATTGTGCGACTGCACTCCAGCCTGCGTAACACAGCAAGACCCTGTCTCAAAAAAAGAGAGAAAATCAACTTAAAATGCACTCCTTGAATATTTCTGAGTGTATTTTTATACCACGTATGTTCCTTGAACTAACTTCTTTTCTTTTCTAGGAAGAACTGGAACTATGATTTGTGCCTTCCTTATTGCCTCCGAAATATTTTTAACTGCAGAGGTATGAAAGATGTTCTACAAACTTTGTCTTATGATAACTGAGTTTGCTAGTTCTGAAACATCACTGGTAGGACGTTAAGATGATTATTTTAGTCATGATGCTTAGTAAAATTGTAATTCGAGAAGCAGTTTTTAGAAACTCTGTTTTCGATACTTTCTTGTTTACCATGCACTGGTTAGTAGCTGACTTAAGAATCTCTTTGGGCCGGGACAAGAGTGAGGTCAATGGGGTGCAAAATTTAAGGGAATGCTAAAAATTGCGATCATTAAAATAAATAATTTTAATGCAATATTTTAACAATAAAAATTAATGCAAAAAATTTATGATGTATACAATATCAACATTTTAAATAAAGACAAGACCTGTTGGGGAAGGATTAAGGTGAGGGGAGTAAAACCATGTTACACAAATAAAAAAAATTCAGTAATCAAGATGCTTCCCTCACTTCACCTGGCCCTGCTCTTACTCCTGCCAGTACCATGACTTCTTCCTTCCTCGTGAGAATAGTATCAAGCTTAATTAGATGACTCCAGCCTTGACCATCCTCACAACTCTTAGGTAGATAAAAAGCAACATTTCACAACTCAGAACAAAGCCTCTCCTGAATGTAAATGTCTTTGCTTAGTCAAGACATGGAGTCTGTGACCTCTAGAAATTTCTGATAAGACAAGGTGGGCTGTTTCCACTTAAAGCAGAGTTCTCCGTCATTTTTCTTTCTGCCATCTTCTTGCTGAGATGCTGCCATTTCCAGCAGCTCCGCTCGAGTTGTTTGGCCGACAGTCTCGGGAAGAGGTGGTGGTTACGCACAATGCCCAGCACTCAAGTTCCACCACCTTTGGTTTCTCTAATTTGAGATACACAGATTTTGAAAATGGATGTTCTAGGATGGTGTTTTTCAAGCTATGGATCATGATTTATCAGTGAGTTGTAAAATAAAGTTACGGGGTTGTAACTGACATCTTTTAAAAATAAAGTGGAATAGACCAGAATAGAAAATATCAAAAGGTTTAAATATTGGTGTGTGTGTGTGTGTGTGTGTGTGTGTGTGTGTGCGTCTCCTAGGTTTATTAATGTGGATTGCAGCTTAAAAAACAAACGTTTGACAGTCATTGACAGCTATTGATCCGGAGCCCTAGACTGAGATCCAGGGACCTGCCTGTAACTGGCTGCAGCATCTCCAGGGCGGATTGCTTGGTTTTCTTTTGGTCTCACTGTTGTCATTTGTAATATGGAAAGAAGGGTTGGACCAGATGCTTTCTAAGGTCTTTCCAGCTCTAAAATTTTATGAATTTGTGAATGCTTGAATGAGAGAAGTCCTAATTTTGTTATTTTGGGTAGCCTCTACCCAAAGATCACTGCGGCCGGGCACGGGTGGCTCACATCTTTAATCCCAGCACTTGGGAAGCTGAGGCAGGCGGATCTCTTGAGGTCAGGAGTTTGAGAGCACCCCGGCCAACCCGGTGAAACCCCTATCTCTACTAAAAATACAAAAAATTAGCTGAGCATGGTGGTACACACCTGTAGTCCCAGCTACTCAGAAGGCTGAGGCAGTAGAACCGCTTGAACCCAGGAGGCAGAGGTTGCAGTGAGCTTAGATCCTGCCGCTGTACTCCAGTCTGGGTCACAGAGCAAGACTACCAAAAAACAAAGAAACAAACAAATCACTGACTTTAGGAAAGAAGGTGGGCGTAGAAACACTAAGGGTACCTAATCTAGGAAAGGAAAGAGTGCAGATGAACCATGGTTGGATTGTACCCTTTTTTTTTGTAGGAAAGCCTATATTATTTTGGAGAAAGGCGAACAGATAAAACCAACAGCAGTAAATTTCAGGGAGTAGAAACTCCTTCTCAGGTAAGTTTTCTTTTAAAAAGTGGGAGTTTTTTTAGGGGAGTGGGTTAAGATTGCCACCTGTTACTTGGTTTCATTTTAGACCCTGGTGATCAGGCAGCAGCAGTTGGGTGCCCTGCAACAGGCCTTGGTCCCTCCTGAGTCTGAGGGTCAGGCTTCAGGTGCTGCCCACATGCTGGGGACTCTGGCTTCTCCCCAGAGCACCTGCTTTCTGGTCTATCCTGGTTATTGTTTACGGAGCTCAGGAGTTGATTATTTTCCCAAAGTAGGAAGGTCCAGTACCCAAGGCTGCAGGACCCTGAAGTTTATCTGAAATCACCAGCCTTTGATTTCAGTGTAAAAAAGATCCAAGTCCTTCACAAACCCTTACTAGGGCAATTCAACCCTTGCAAAACATCACAAAGACTGTTTTTGGATGACTCCTGCTGTGTGTGTGTGTGTGTGTGTGTGTGTGCGCGCGCGCGTGTGTGTCTTTTCTGTGTGTTGTCGGGAAGGTGTATTTTACAAGAGAAAATAAAAGGGGAAATAAACTTTCCAAAACCCCTTCCGTACACCAGACAGTGTTGCGCTTTCACATCTCTCGTTTAACACCCATAACACCCATAGGAAACACACACTGTTACTCTGTTTTTTGTTTTGGAAACATTTTGTTATGGAAAATTTTAATCATATACAAAAGTCCAGAGGATCATACAGTATATCCTCACATAGTCATCACATTGCTGCAACAGTCATTTCAGCCTGCAGCCAGCCACACTTTATCCATTCTTTGCCCGCTCCACTCACACCTCCCAGCCCCACTCTCCACTCTTACTTTCCCTAAATCTGAGTTATTTTAAAGGAAATTTCAGCCGTCAGATCATTTTATCCCACAAGCATTTTAGTATGACCTTTAAGTACTCTTAAAACAAGAACAAACCTTAACACTTTTTATCATGTCTAAAAATATTATACCTTAAAAATCCTTAATATCAAATTTGTAGTCCATGTTTGTTTCCAAAATTGTCTTAAAATCTTTGAAAATTTAGTTTGTTTAATCAGAATTCAAACAAAGTCCACATATTTCATTTGGTTGCTGTGTCTCCTAAGTCTCTCTTAAGAATCTAAGTTCAGAGATTTCTCACCATTTTTTATTACTTGTAATTTGTTTATTGCAGAAACCAGGGTGTTTATCCTATAGCATTTATAACATTCTAGACTTTGCTGAACTATTCTAAGAGTTGTATATTCACTATCTCATTTACTATTCTCAGTAACTCTATGAGTAGGCACTGCTAAGATTCTCATCTTATAAATTAGAAAATTGAGGTTCAGAGAAAGTAACTTTTGAACCAAGGACTGAAATCTCGATGTCAGTCTCTGAAGCTCGTGCTGTGCACAGCCTCATTTATTTTGCCTTTTCTATGTTGCCCCTGAAACCGAAGTGAGAGTGGGTTGGGAATTCCTCAATAGATTTGGATGAGGCTGTAAATGAGTTTTTCTGTCAGTGGTGGGAGCTGAGTAAGTACTCTTGGCCCCATTAGAAGAACACTGTAACTACTGGCCCCAAACCTTGAGTTTGGGCCAGAAGAACTCAGCCTTATCCACTGATACTTCCCTCCCACACCCAAGCCCAAAACAAAACAAAGATAGTCATAGACCCTAAGCTAAAAGTAACAGGTGAATTTACTGAAGTGCAGCCCTAATCATGCCATTTCCATGCTCAAAATCTATACTATGTCCCCACTGCCAATGGCAATAAACTACATGTTTCAACCTGGCACTCAGGAGCCGCAGTTTGACTTTTCCAGCCTTTTCTTCCGCTGTGTGCATGCACACATCCCACACTCCACACATTTAGACTGTGTGCTGTTTCCCAGCCTGTGGACACTTGATACCCTCATGCCATTGCTCGTGCCCCTTTTCCTAGAGTCCCTTTCCCTTCTCAGCCTGAAGTCATCTCTTGCTTTTTCAATTCTTAAAGCCCTTTGTGTTTCTTTTAGGGACCACGTCACTTTGTGTTACTCTCTAGTTATTTGAAGTGGTGACTTCTGTATCCCTTTTAAAGGCAAAGCCCATGGCTTACCCATCTTTCCACCCCTTTCTCATAATATCTTCTTTGTTTGTAGTGAGTGCCTCCTATGTGTTGGTTGTATTAATTTCTACTACAAGTCCATGTTGTCTTAGGTTGTAGGAGAAGGAAGCATGGGAGTACAAGCAGCATGGGGGCCCTGGTGGTTTACAGGCCTTAGGGAAAGGTGGAGAATCTAGTGGCAGAAGTTAAGGGGATGCTAGATGGAGCTCCTTCACCAACTCTCCCCACACATCTCCCCATCCCCATTTCTTCTGCAGTCCTGCATAGTTTCCCTAACTTTAGTCCAGAACTAGCACAACAAAGGCTGCAACTGAATCTTCTCTGATTCACTGAAAAAGCAACACAGGGACTCAGCTGCACGTGTGAGAGCTGCATTGGCAAGACCTCAGGACAGAGTGCCCTCTGTGTCTGCTGGTGATTCTCAGACACCATCACATTCTGATCAGGCGCTGTGGGCCATTCTACTGACTACATCTACTCCTAAGTTAAGGTGGCTCAAGCCTGTAATCTGAGCACTTTGGGAGGCCGAGACGGGCGGATCACGAGGTCAGGAGATTGAGACCATCCTGGCTAACACGGTGAAACCCCGTCTCTACTAAAAAAAAAAAAATACAAAAAACTAGCCAGGCGCGGTGGCGGCGCCTGTAGTCCCAGCTACTCGGGAGGCTGAGGCAGGAGAATGGCGTGAACCCGGGAGGCGGAGCTTGCAGTGAGCTGAGATCCGGCCACTGCACTCCAGCCTGGGTGACAGAGCGAGACTCCGTCTCAAAAAAAAAAAAGAACTTTCATGAGCCTTCCTCATGACTGGCCCTTTCTAAAGGAAAGTATGGCAGTTAGTTGCTTTAATGAACATTTCCCAATGGGTTAGTTACTTTAATGAACATTTCCCAATGGGTAAGGAACAGTCTGTGAACTTACGAGGTTTTTTTTGTTTTGTTTTGTTTTTAATTTTTGAGACAGAGTCTTGCTCTGTCGCCCAGACTGGAGTGCATTGGTGCAATCTCAGCTCACTGCAACCTCGACCTCGCGTTCACGCGATTCTCCTGCCTCAGCCTCCCGGGTGGCTGGGTTATAGGGGCCCATCACCACACATGGCCTATTTTTGTACTTTTAGTAGAGACAGGGTTTCACCCTGTTGGCGAGGCTGGTTTTAAACTCCTGATGCCAGGTGATCTGTCCACCTCGGCCTCCCAAAGTGCTGGGATTACAGGCAGGAGCCAGCATGATGGCCAACTTTTGAATTCTGAACCAGTTGATTCAGGACCAGAGCTCTTCACTACCTTGAAGAAAGATTCAGGGGAGAGCCATTGTGAACAGCTTGCCCCGGGGAAAGGACAAGGCTAAGAGAATTCTAGGGCTTCTTTGTGAAAACAGAATTGAGGAAATGCAAAGTGAAGAAATTCTAGCTGTCAGGAACCAGAGAAGAATGACAGGAAACCTGCTACTGAGGTATGGAGGCATCCTCTGGGGTTTTCACTTATACCATCTTCTCTCATGCCCAGGAAGCTGCTCTTCACCAAACCGCAAGCCTTCCTCCAACTCAGCCACAGCTAAGCTTCTCTCTGGACACTGATGATGCTGTAACTGTTCTGTCGTGCTGATTAGATGCCGTCTCAACCATAGGCAGCCTATAAACAGGACCTGGCTCCATCTTTGTTACTTCCCCATTGCTCTGAATTCAGTATTTTCCCCTCGAGGTAGATAGTTGCGAGGCAGCATCCCGAAAAACGCCTGGTTATATAAGGGCATCCAGTAAATGTTTTCTTAATTACTTACCTCCTTTACAAGCTTTAGGCAAAAAAAAAAAAAAAAAAAAAAAGAAATGCTGGCTTTAGACTTTTCATCTCCGCTTAAAGTAAGGTTTCTGTTGCTTTTCAGAATAGATATGTTGGATATTTTGCACAAGTGAAACATCTCTACAACTGGAATCTCCCCCCGAGACGGATACTCTTTATAAAAAGATTCATTATTTATTCGATTCGTGGTAAGTGCTTTATGTATAATTGAAGAATTGGGCAGGAGGGCCAATGTTCGCACTCTGGGAGGATTTCACTCATAGTTGTATATACAGATGATCTGACTCACACCTGTCTTCTTACATGTCCTCACACGTGATCTCCTCCTTCTGTATGCCCCTCCTCCTGCAATTGCCCATTGATTGCCAGCCCTTAGATGTTCTTCACTTTTTCTTTTCCATCACCAATTTGGGGGACTTCATCCCCTTCCTGTCTCTCTTGTTCTCGTTGCTCCTCTGGTCTCAACGCAGGGTGGACTTTTCAGGGCAGAGTGGGCCTCTGATGAGGGAGGAGGACCATGTGCCCTCAAAACTGCTTATTTCTCACAACCACCTCTAGTTCAGAGTTTGCCTTGGTGGAGGTGTCTCCAGATCTATCATTTTCTCACCTTCTTTTAGAGGCATATTTTTTTCTCATCACCTTGGGCTCTCCCTTTCCCCTCTCTCCTCCATCTGTAACCGTCTCACTCACAGCTTACACTCAGGGGAGGTGGGAAAGCAGGATGTGTCTGCGTGGAAGGGATGGGGCCTCACCACTCCCACTGCCAGAGAGGTAGCAGTGAGGCAATACTTCGGAACCCCTAAGGCAAACCTCTTCTGGCAGCCAGCTTGTGGGCCTGCGATGGTGCCAGTGCTGGGTGCTATAGGTGCCGTGGTGCCAGGATGCTGGTGTCCACACAGCCAGCCTAGGATTTTTAGCCTTCTGAGTTTAGTTCTACATTTCACTGATTACTGGTCGACATCAATAGAAAGAAGTTCTGCACCAGGAACTGAGGCAAGAAACTGTGATTTCTAATGACAAATGAATATCATGGTGTTAGTGAAAACAAAATTAAATGAAAAGAAAACAAACAGCATATGAGATGATCTATCAGAGATAGTTAATACACTAGTTTATTAAGATATTTGTTTTAATTTTCTACCTTTAGTTTTGTACATATTTGAATTAAAATTAAATGTAGAGTTGAGAGGCAAGCAATAAAAGAATTAATTGACTGAGAAACCAAGTCTTTGAGGAAATGCTAAGGGAAGTGGGTCATTTGAATTGAAAAAAAGGAACAAAAAGCCTTTGTAAATATATACTGAACACCATGGGAATTTTTGAATATAACTATCCTATATTTTTATAGAGATTGCATCAGGAACTGGCCTTAAAGTAGGGCCAAAGTAGTTAAACTACAGTATTTATTATTAAAAATCATTATGATCAGAAGGCTGAAGAAAGCAACACATTAGCAAGAAAGGTTGCAAGTCACCTTCCCTGAATTTTCTCTGTTTCTTTTCTTTTCTTTTTTTTTTTTTTTTTTGAGACAGAGTCTTGTTCTGTTGCCCAGGCTGGAGTGCAGTGGTGTGATCTTGGCTCACTGCAACCTCTGCCTCCCAGGTTCAAGCAATTCTCCTGTCTCAGCCTCCTGAGTACCTGGGATTACAGGCATGTATCACCACGCCTGGCTAATTTTTGTATTTTTAATAGAGATGGGGTTTCACCATCTTGGCCAGGCTGGTTTAGAACTCCTGACCTCAAGTAATCCACCCACCTTGCCCTCCCAAACTGCTAGGATTACAGGCGTGAGCCACCATGCCCGGCCTACCTTCCCTAAATATTTTTTCTGGAAAGATAAAGTCATGGGATTCTAAGTCTTTGAAGCTGAACTGTATGTATTTTTTTTTCTCTTCTCTAGTCTTATAAAATCTGCTTTACGAGACAGAACTTGGCTTGAAACCTTGTCTTTCAAAGACAAAATCCATGCAAGACCAAATAAGTAACTATTGATAGATTGTTAGCTTGGATAATTTTTTCTCTTTTTAATCCATGATGTTAATTGGTGAGACATATTGATCTTCACGCTAATCAACCTACCTTTGTAATTTCATTTAGGTGTTGGAACAGGCGATGTATGTGATCTACAAGTCCGAATAGTAATGGAGAAAAAAGTTGTCTTTTCCAGTACTTCATTAGGAAATTGTTCGGTAAGAGAAAACATGTGAATTGAAAAAAATCTGATGTTTAAGGCTGAATGTCAAACCAGCAATGTTCACCTCCCTAAACTGTCACTCACCATAAAGAGATTCCCTAACGCTTTCTGGTTACCATCAACGTGGTGTCACTGGGTTTGGATGCAAACCAGAGATAAATTAACCTGTTTGCTCAAGTTTTTTCAGGGTGCTTTCCAGAATTTATTTCTCTTCAGTGTTGCTTTGCCTTTCACACTTCCACAGACTCTGAGCATGTTCCCAGGAATGTATTAAGGATTTTAATTTACATATCTGGTCATTTTTAGCGAATTCTCTTCTTCTCAGTCATTTTATCTTTTATTATATAGCACTGATTCTAAAATTTTAGTGTGCATGAAAACCACCAAAGAGCTTGTAAAGATTTACATTCCTAGGTTGTACCCCCAAAGTATGATTCGGGAAATCTGGAATAGGGCCCAGGAATCATAGACTTAGGAATGTCCCATGTGATTCTAACTCAGAGGTTCTGTGGGATGACCCTGTGAGAAACAATGCAAGAGTGAATGAACTGGGGAGGAACCTCTTTATCCAAAGCAAAAGGGACCTGGTAGTCAGTGTTTTGCTACAATGAAGAAATGCCTACAACTATATACCTTTTCTGAAATAGTAATAAAGCATCCTTCATGTCTAATAACCATAAACTTTTAGAATTTCTACCCAGGCCTTTGTCTCAAATTCTCCTATTACTGATCCTGTTCCCTGCCACCCCCTCCCCTCTCCGCCACCCACTTTTTTTGGCGTCTCCCGACTGAGGGCATTCACCCAGGCCTGACCTTTGGCTTTCTGTTCTTAGCAAATGCTTTATTCTTAAAGAATGACCCATTCCCCTTGCTTCAACTGTTACTTGTTCATGTACCGAACAGATATTTATGAGCACCCACTGAGTTGTAGATGTGGGAGCTACAACATGAACAGTTTCCACTCCGACTCAAATACATCAGCCAGTCCAAGTTATCAGTGAGCTTTCTCTCTGCTTCTGCAAGTGGCACCAGCTTCTTCCACTCAGGCCTTGGGCTTTGATTCTCTTCGCCTCGGCACCTAAATCCAGTCAGTCATCAGTCTCTGTAGATTATGCCTCTGACAGTTCTCTGTGTTCTTCTTTTCTGTTCTCACTGCCACTCATTGTCCAGAATCTCCTTTGCTCATGCCTAGATTTCTGCAGTGGTCTCCTTACCCTTTCTTTCTCCTTATACAATGCAATGTATAGAGTCCTGAAATATGCATCCTGAAATATTGCTCTGATTGTGAAAAATTGTAGGTCGAGCAGAAGACACACTGCGTGCCCATGGTCAGAGTCAGTTCACACCTTTTGCTCAATGTCCTTATCTGTCAAATCAGTATCACATCTCAAGTGTAATGGGAATTAAATTAGATAATATATAGAAAGTTTCTTTGTAAACTGTAAATCACTAAATAGTGTTATGTGTGATAATTATCAGGCCTCTCTGTCCCATAGGAAATGCCCCATTGTATTTTTCAACACCTTCACTCTTATATCCTTGGCTCTTGAGCTCTTGAGACATAATAGCCCTGACTTAATACCTGAGCTTTTTCTCATCAGTAGCTTGACCAGCAGACTTCATTCCAAATAAACTGGGTCATCCCTTTTGGCTCTTGGAACACAACTCTAATTTAGTTAGTTAGTTAGTTGGTTATTTCTTTCGTTCCTTCCTTTCCCTTTTTTTTTTTTTTTTTTTTTGTTGTTGTTTCGTTTTCTTGAGCCAGGGTCTCATTCGGTCGCCCAGGCTGTAGCGCAGTGGCGTGATCATGGCTCACTCACTGCAGCCTCAACCTCCTGAGCTCAAGCAATCCCCCAATTTTTTATTTTTTATTTTTTGTAGAGGCTGGGACTTGCTATGTTGCCCAGGCTGGTCTCATCCCTGGGCTCAAGCAACCTGTCCCACCTCAGCCTTGCAAAGTGCTGGGATTATAAACATGAGCCACACTGCCCGACATTGTTTGTTGTTGTTTTTCCAATTTTTTTCTTTTTTTCTTTTTCTTTTTTTTTTTTTTTGAGATGGAGTTTTGCTCTTGTTGCCCAGGCTGGAGTGCACTGGCACAATCTCAGCTCACCACAACCTCTGCCTCCTGGGTTCAAGCGATTCTCCTGACTCAGCCTCCCAAGTAGCTGGGATTACAGGCATGCGCTACCACGCCCGGCTAATTTTGTATTTTCAGTAGAGACGGGGTTTCTCTCTGTTGGTCAGGCTGGTCTTAAACTCCCGACCTCAGGTGATCCACCCACCCCAGCCTCCCAAAGTGCTGAGATCACAGGCGGGAGCCACCACGCCTGGCCCATTTTTCTAATTTCTACTTTGTGTTATTGCTGGTCTTTTTCCCTCCGTTTAGACTGGATTCTGTTTTCAGAGCTCTTCTTCCTTTATCTAAACTGCTTCATGCCCAATTCGGTTTCTACCTCCTTAATGAAATTTTCGCATCCTGCACCTTCTGTTAACTAGCTCCCAGCAGTGCGTAACAGCACACCCAGTCTTTGTCATACAGATTGAGTTGTGTACCATTCTACTATTGTTTCTTATGTGTACAGCTCCCTGAAGGGGCCAACTGAGTCTGCACCTCTTATGTTTTTCACAGGGCCTCCCATAGACCTTTCCTATTGTGGGTGCCATTATTTACATGAGAGTGAGTCAAAGAAATAGCTTCAAAGTCATTCATTCCAAAACTTGACCTATCTTTGGTCACTCCATCCAGCAGCCTGCATTGGTCAAGTTCAAAGATCCCATTGACAAACACAAGAGTTCTGATAAAACATGATGAGCAGGGGGACCCTACTCTCCTCCTCCCTTGGGAGGGGCATGCAGGCCAACCCCCAAGTGTTACAGACCCCCGTTGTTATTTTTTAAATTTAGAAAATAAAAAACCATGATGAATTACACATTGCTTTTTGAATGTCAATGCTAGCTTTAACATTGTGAGCTTCTTAATGTATTCTCAAAAAAGGCCCTAACACATGAACATCAAATGACACACGTTAAATAATAACATTTAATTGATTAAAGTCTAATAGAAAATTCAATGCTTTTTAAAAGTGAAGCACTTTGGAAAAGTGCCTCATGGCTGAGCCTGTAATCCCGGCACTTTGGGAGGCCAGGGCGGGTGGATCACGAGGTCAAGAGATTGAGACCATCTTGGCCAACATGGTGAAACCCCATCTCTACTAAAAATACAAAAATTAGTTGGGCGTGGTGGCACATGCCTGTAGTCCCAGCTACTTGGGAGGCTGAGGCTGGAGAATCGCTTGAACCCAGGAGGTGGAAGTGCAGGCAGCTGAAATCATGCCACTGCACTCCAGCCTGGTGACAGTGAGACTGTCTCAAAAGAAAAAAAAAAGTGGTTCATGATAACCCTCAAACATGTTGGCCTTTAAAAGACATAAACAACAGGTCGGGTGCAGTGGCTCATGCCTGTAATCTAGCACTTTGGGAGTCCCAGGCGGGCAGATCACTTGAAGCCAGGAGTTTGAGACCAGGCTGGCCAATAGAGTGAAACCCCATCTCTACTAAAAATTCAAAAATTAGCTGGGTGTTGTGGCATGTGCCTATAGTCCCAGCTACTCGGGAGGCTGAGGCACAAGAATCACTTGAACCTGGGAGGCAGAGGTTGCAGTGAGCTGAGATCACACCACAGCACTTCAGCCTGGGTGACAGAGAGACTCTGTCTCAAAAAACAAAACACACACACACATACAAACAACAGTATTGCAACTAGAAAAGGTTATTCATAATTATTTATACATGTGGTGATTGGGCTGTGAAACCAAAAGTACTTGATAAATATAGGACGTCATGATAAGTGAAAAGGAACTGCATTGTTACCATTATCTAGGTTCATAGTTCTCAGCTCCATGTGTTCATTCGCAGATATTGCATGACATTGAAACAGACAGAGTGTTAATTGATGTATTCAACGGTCCCCCTCTGTATGACGACGTGAAGGTACAGTTTTTCTCTTCGGTGAGTGATCACAAAATAGCCTCTGCTGTTGTTCTTGTCTGGTCTAATGATTTTATTTAAGATTTGCTTTACTACAATTCCCAACAAGGGAGGGGGAGGAAAACAATAAATCAGATCTATAACAAATTTTTTTAAAGGAGCATATGTAATGTAAATAATTTTTGTTCATTTGTTTTTTTCTAAATTGTAAATTTTCTACATTTTTCTAAATTTACATGTATTCTCAAATACAAAACATACAAAATAAACAAAAAAAGTAAAAGCCAAGATGCTAAAAAAAAAAAACCAAAAAAACTCAAAGGTATGTTTTACTGCATAGCAATGATTACGTTTTGTTTTGCACCTTTTTTAAAAAATTAAGAAATTGAGACAGGGTCTCACTCTGTCACCCAGGCTGGAGTGCAGTGGCACAATCATAGCTAACTGTAGCTTCAGCCTCCTGGGCTCAAGCAATCCTCCCACCTCAGCCTCCTGAGTAGCTGGGAGCACTGACTGGAAAGAGAGTTAGGTTTGGGTGACACAGTTGGGTGAAACAGAGAAGGCAGCACAATACAACACATGAAATAACCAAAGCAGTTTTTTATTAATTCCAGAGAGAAGAGGGCAACATGCTTTGCAGGGCCAACTGGAAGGGGGATCCATCCAGACCTGTGCTCCACTGATGGGTGGGAAGCAATAGCGAGAGAGAGGGAGGGACCTGAGAGTGGAAGCCTTTATTGGGACGTGAGGTGCTACCTGAGCAGGTTTCCTGTGGGGAGGTCTAATTTGGTTTAACGCAAGCAGCCATGAGTCTCTGCTGTGACTGAGAGGTGGTTACTGATATATCCACATGGTCCCTGCAGAGTATGGGGGTCTGTGGGTTGAGTCAAGTAGGTTATATCCAGCTGTCCCATGATGAAGTGGTCACCAGGAGAAGGTTGTATGAGGCAGATATCAGCATCAGTCACATGGAGAAACCGGGAAGTGGTAAACTGGAAACTGCTGAGGATGACTGAACCCAACTTCTGATATCAGAAAGTCCAATTTATATTTAAAAGGGATGCTGAGGCAACAAAAAAATTATCAGAATTCACTACAATATACTTGGGTATATGTAGGCATAGGTCCTTATAGAGTCTGTTTGGCAGTATCTAAACCAGATTCAAATATCAGCATCTAAGTTAAATACCTATCATGGGAAAAATACTATTTCTTGAAAATGTTGATAGAAACAGCAAGAGAATACAATAGCATTTTCTTCAAGCCTCCTCCTTTGTGTCTTGGGTATATTGTTATAGATTGCAGAGTGCTACATATTTAATGGTTATAATTGTTTGATAAATATATAAAGGAATAAAGGAAGGAACTTTTAATTTCTTTGGAATGATTAGTTCTTGGTATCAGTTTTACTTTGAAATTTTTTTTTTCCTTTTTAGAATCTTCCTAAATACTATGACAATTGTCCGTTTTTCTTCTGGTTCAACACATCTTTTATTCAAAGTAACAGGTATGAATATAATATAAACCCATAGAAACAGCCTAATCTTCAATGTCTATGCATAAGGTGTGATGGCAAGTCTTTTGCTGGTTGTCATAAACTTAATTTATAGAAAGCAAAAAGTCCTTGAACCACCATTGTTCATTGCCTTACTCCTCTTACTTTGGTTATTTTAAGAATACGTTTGTTCTTGAGACCCACTGTTGCAGTATCCTCAAGGTCCATGCCATAGGACTGTGTTATGAGTTCAAAAGCATTATAATCAGATCTTAAGTGTGGTAGAAAATTCCTCTTAGAGAAGTTCAATATAAGTCTACTCAGCACCTTCAATATGTCACGTCCCTGTCACTAGGTGCTGATTTACCAATGATGAACCACCACCAAATTTTGTGCTAAAGTAAGGCGGGACCTAGGGAGGCTTCAGCTAGCTGAAAAGCTGACTGACACACTTGTATCTAGGAGAAGTTACAAGACACAGTATTAAGGAATATAGCTAAAAAATATCATTAAGTAATAGTCTATTTAAATAGCCATTTAAATGTGGCTTTCTAAAAACTGAATTGGGAAAACTTTCTGAAAAATTATTAATTGGGCTTGGAGATTATTGTTCCAAAAAAACCTTCTACCATACTTGGAAACTCATTTCTCAGTCGATAGAAGTTCTCTAAAGTATCATTTGTTTTGTGATGGTGAAAAATTGAGATTTTTTTTGTGTGTCAACCATACTCTTCAATACAAAAGGACAAAAATTTTTTGACTTAGTTAGGTCAGCATTGAAAAGTGGCTATGATTATATGTGGCATGAATTGATAGTTATTGTTACATCCAGTGCTAATCTTTTCTTCAAATGTGCACTGCATCTAGTAACTCCTTAAGTCCAGCAAGGCAACGGTAAATTAAACCTCTGGCCTCCACACTTGCAATGCAAAACATTCATGGATTTTGATACAGTGAACTTTGGATTTGATGGAAATTTTTTACAAGTGTTTTTTTTTTTTTTGGATGCATACAAACAATAAGCTTTTTCCTCTGACATGAGCAAAGTCCCTCAAAGTGAGAGCTGGGTGGAGCTTCATTTGATGCTGCTCCTCAAAAGGGGTTCTTGCTAAAGGATAGTTTTTTTCCTTTAAAACACAATGTTCATTTTGGAGAAGTGATAAGCTAGATCACTTTTATTCTTACTTTTATATAAATTTCTAAAGATTTCTGTAACATTTAAATTCACATACTACTTGGTAAACCTGTTTTTGTTACTTATGAGATTGTTGTTTAGCCAAAAACACTAACTTCTATCATTTAGAATGCTAGGCATAAATGGGTTAACCAATTTATGCCTAGTGTTCCATTATTGGAACTCTCAGCATGTGGGAGTTATATCCCACTGCTCAAGGTCATTTCCAAGGTCTGAGTGTAAAAATTCAAAAAAATTGCAAACCTCACACATAAAAGAGATACAGTAGTTTATTACTGGGTTTTCATTCATGTCTATCCTGACTGATTTCTGTCACATTTAGAAATGTAGATATTTAATTAAACTTGGATGCCATTAATTCCATATAAAGCAATGGTAAGAGAGTCAGCATGTGTTACTCATGTGTTGCTGAAGATTAAAGTATTTTTAAGTCTCACTAAAAAGGTGGAAGGAGCCAACTGAGACACAGAAAAGGGGCTCTGGTTCTATTCATGCTGAGGTTCTTTTTTTGTTCCAGCTCTAACGTGGGTACCCAACTGCATGGCTTTTCCGTTAGCCCCGATAGAAAATGTAATAATTAGGCCGGGCGCAGTGGCGCAAGCCTGTAATCCCAGCACTTTGGGAGGCCGAGACGGGCGGATCACGAGGTCAGGAGATCGAGACCATCCTGGTTAACACGGTGAAACCCCGTCTCTACTAAAAATACAAAAAACTAGCCGGGCGAGGTGGCGGGCGCCTGTAGTCCCAGCTACTCGGGAGGCTGAGGCAGGAGAATGGCGGGAACCCGGGAGGCGGAGCTTGCAGTGAGCTGAGATCCGGCCACTGCACTCCAGCCTGGGCGACAGAGCCAGACTCCGTCTCAAAAAAAAAAAAAAAAAAAAAAAAAAAAGAAAATGTAATAATTTTTTTTTCTATTCTTAGGCTTTATCTACCAAGAAATGAATTGGATAATCCACATAAACAAAAAACATGGAAAATTTATCCACCACAATTTGCAGTGGAGGTACTTTTTGGTGAGAAGTGACTTACAATTACGTTGTAGCTGGATCCGATTAAGTATAGTTCCCCCTTCCCCTTCTGGGAAAGAATTATGTTCTTTCCAACCCCTGCCACATGTTCATATGTCCTAAATCTTCCTTGATGATATATCTGTATTTATATATGTTTACATATGTTCTTGATAAATCTATTAAATATATAGAGATAAAATGTCAGTTTTTTTTTTCTTTTTTGAAGGCACATACTTCACAGTTTCCGTCTTGTATTTACATAAATTTGGAACACAGTATGCAGGAACAGTCAGCATCATTTTGAAGAACTTTGAAATAGAACTTTCATATCAAAGACTTGAGATATTTAAAAATTGTGATTGCCTAGCACCCACTTACATATTTTTGGTCAAGTATTTATTCCCTGCTGTGGTTCACATTTGTAATTTCAGATTGATTAGAAAGCTAATTTATATATTTTTCTTCTCCTTCATTTACAAACTGTTAACAGATTGGCAACAAAGACTAAGTTTTAAATCCGGAAGAGAGAAATGTTTCACACAGGCAGTCCCCCAACTCCCAGCACACCCTCTCTCTTTCCAGACATTCAATAGGTAGCTTACTTAACAAGCTTCCTTTAATTACACACAGACACAGGGGTTGGGGTAAGAAGATTGTGGTAAATATGAAGGATAAGTAATCTTTGGTAACTTCTGCTTTTGTATAAAATTGTAAGTGAAGTCAAAAGAAATACGTGTTCTTAGAGTAATCTAGGCGTATTATTTTGAAATCCACTACTCCCGCTCACAACCAGCTTCACCTAAGCTTGGGGAACTCTGAAGGGAGTTACCTTTTCATTACAAACACTGGTTAGCCTTATGTCTACAGGAAACCATTATTATTTCCTCTTTGGTGCTGGATGCTACTTTAACAAATTTTTATTTGTATTTTTTATTTTTTGAGACAGCATCTCACTCTGATTGTCAAGACTGGAGTGCAGTGGTGTGATCTTGGTTCACTGCAGCCTCAACTTCCCAGGCTCAGGTGATTCTCCCACCTCAGCCTCCCAAGTAGCTGGGAGCACATAGGCGCATGCCAGCACACCCGGCTAATTTTTTGTAATTTTAGTAGAGACAAGGTTTTGCCATTGTTGCCCAGGCTGGGCTCAAATTCCTGAACTCAAGCAATCTGCCTGCTTCAGCCTCCCAAAGTGCTGGTATTACAGGCATGAGCCACCACGCCCAGCCTGTGGGTGTTACTTTATTCAAAATACCTTTTTTGCCACTGTATCTTCAGGCCGTGATTGTCCTTGAAAATGTTCTATTTTGGCTTTATTGACATTATTCTTATTTGAATGATTTTCCTTTTATTGGCAAGGCCCTCAACAATCTAGACCAAGATGAGTTCATCAGGAAATGAAAGGTTAACAACTGGTAAGACAAGTGTCACTGCTAACACACGATACACTCATTTCTGAAAAACCCCGCACTCTACAGAAAGCACCAAAAGAAGCAGCAGTTCATGAAAATACAGGGTTTGAGAGTTAAGGGCAAATCTCTCCAGCATAGCAACTTTGTAACCGGCACACTAACCACTCGGACCACCCACGTCAGCAGCTCAAATGTCTGCAGTTTGCCATAGGAGCTTTTTAATTTTTGAGTGGAAACAGAAAAATACTTGCTGTAAGGGCTGTGAGTACCAGAGTGGCACAGAGGAGAGTAGAGCCCTGAGCCATGGTAGGCATGGAAGGCAGCAACCTGCCAGGAGCCAGGAGCCCCACTAGGTGGGTGAGCGGCCTCACTGCAGGTGATTTTTTTCTCCTCTAAATATTCCAAAAAAAGTTCCAACTGCCAGTGCAGCAGCCTAACTAAAGGCCTTTTTCCTTTACTCCCCCTGATTTGGCTCCCCTTTGAGGAAAAGATCATAGAACATACTTTCAAATTCCTTTCATGTTAATATTAAACCCTGCCATTCATATGACAGAAACATGTGTAGGCACAACATAGGTTATACTATTTCCTTTAGAATTCACACAGCAATAATCTACAGAGGGCAGATTATGTCCTGGGTTTAGGTGAATAGGGAGGAAAATACTTAGCTGGCTCAGTGAAGATTAAAGTCTGTCTTTTTCAGTACTAGAAATACAGGAAGGAAGGAAACGCCCTTTTTTATTTTAAGAATTTCACTTTTTGAAATAAGATTACCATTAAGGTTTCTCTTCCCCAGACCTCCAAGACCCACCACAATTTCTGGAAATTATGAGTTGTCACACTATTCCGCTTTTGTTTATTCAAGGAAAACTTGTTTAAGGCCTCTTTGGGTATTGCTTTCTTATAATACAAAACGAATGATTCTTTGAACAACTCAAGAAACTTAGATCAGAATGATACTCATGTTTTAAATGTTTTAACTTTAATTTGACAAAAGGGGGTATGTGTGCAAGTTTGTTACATCAGTATATTGCACCTCGTTAGTGAGTATAGTGCCCAACAGGTGGTTCTTCAACCCGCATCCCTCTCCCTCCACCCCCCTCTAGTAGTCCACAGTGTCTACTGTTCCCATCCTTATGTCCAAGAGCACCTGTCTCTCATAAGTGAGAACATGTGGTATTTGGTTTTCTGTTCCTGCATTAATTTGCTTAGGATAATGGCCTCCAGCTCCAATCTATGTTGCTACAAAAGACATGATTTCACTCATGTTCATGGCTGTGTAGAATTCCAGTGCGTATGTACCACATTTTCTTTATCCAGTCCACCATTGATGGGCACCTAGGTTGATTCCATATCTTTGCTATTGTGCCTAGCACAGCAATGAACTTATCAGTGTGTGTGTCTTTTGGTAGAATGGTCTTTATTCCTTTGGGTATATATCCAATAATGGGATTACTGGGTCAAATGGTAGCTCTGTTTTAAGTTCTTTGAGAAATCTCCAGACTGCTTTCCACAGTGGCTGAACTAATGTACACTCCCACCAACAATGTATAAACATTCCCTTTTCTCTGCAGCCTTGCCAGCATCTGTTGTTTTTTACCTTTTATTAACAGCCATTCTGACTAGTGCGAGAGGATATCTCATTGTGGTTTTGATTTGCACTTCTCTGACAATCTGGATATTAGACCTTTGTTGGATGCATAGTTTGCAAATGTTCTCTCCTGTTCTGTAGACTGTCTGTTGACTCTGTTGATCGTTTCTCTTGCTGTGCTAAAGTGCTTTAGTTTTATTAGGTCCCACTTGTCAATCTTTGTTTTTATTGCAATTGCTTTTGGGGACTTAGTGAAAAATTATTTCCCAAGGCCAATGTCAAGAAGGGTATTTCTGAGGTTTTCTTCTAGGATTTTTATCACTTGAGGTCTTACATTTCAATCTCTCATCTATCTCCAGTTAATTTTTGTATCTCATGAAAGGTATGGTCTAGTTATCATTATTCTGCATATAGCTAGCCAGTTACCCCAACACCATTTATTGAATAGGGAGTCCTCCCCCCATTGCTTGTTTCTGTCAGCCTTGCAATATCAGATGGTTCTAAGTGTAAGACTTTCTGGGTTTTCTACTCTGTTCCATTGGTTTATATGTCTGCTTTTGTACCAGTACCATGCTGTTTCGGATACTATAGCCTTATAGTTTGAAGCCTCCGGCTTTGCCCTTTTGCTTAGATTTGCTTTGGCTATTGAGGCCCTATTTTGGTTTCACATGAATTTTAGAATACTTTTTTCTAAGTCTGTGAAAAATGACATTGGTGGTTTGATAGAAATAGCACTGAATCTGTCAATTGCTTTGGGCAGTATGGCTATTTGAATGATACTGATTCTTCCAATCCATGAGCATGGAATGTTTTTCCATTTAATTGTGTTTTCTCTGATTTCTTTCCGCAGTGTTTTGTAGCTCTTGTAGAGATCTTTCACATCCTTTGTTAGCTGTATTCGTAGGTATTTCATTTTCTTTGTTGCTACTGTAAATGGGATTCTGTTCTTGATTTAACCCTCAGCCTGGACATTATTGGTGTATAGAAATGCTGTTGATTTTTATACATTGATTTTTTATCCTGAAACTTTGCTAAACTGGTTAATCAGTTCTAGTAGCCTTTTGGTGAGTCTTTGGTTTTCTGGATAGAGAATCATATCATCAGCAAAGAGAGATAGTTTGACTTCTTTCTTTCCTATTTGGATGCCTATTCTTTCTCCTGCCTGAGTTCTCTAGGTAGGGCTTCCAGTGCTATGTTGAATAGGAGTGGGGAGAGTGGGCATCATTGTCTTGTTCCATTTCTCATGGGGATTGGTTCCAGCTTTTGCCCATTCCGTAGGTTGGTGGCTGTGGGTTTGTCATAGATGGCTCTTACTATTTTGAGGTATGTTCCCTTGATGCCTAGTCTGTTGAGGTTTTTAACGTGAAGCGATGTTGGATTTTATCAAAAGCTGTTTCTGCATCTATTGAGATGATCATATGGTTTTTGCTTTTAGTTCTGTTTATGTGGTGAATCACATTTATTGATTTGAATATGTTGAACCAGCCTTGCATCCCTGGACTGAAGCCTTCTCGATTGTGGTTATATTAACTTATTGATGTGCTGCTGGATTCTGTTTCCTAGTTATTTTGTTAAGAATTTTTGTGTCTATGTTAATCAGAGTAATTGGCCTGAAGTTTTCTTTTTGTGTGTTTCTCTGCCAGATTTTGGTATTAGGCTGATACTGGCTTCATAGAATGAGTTAGGGAGGAGCCTCTCATCCTCAGTTCTTCAGAACAGTTTCAATAGAACTGGTTCCAGTTTTCTGTACATCTGGTAGAATTCAGCTCTGGCTTCATCTGGTCCAGGGCTTTTCCTGGTTGGTAGATTTTTTATTAATGATTTGATTTTGGAACTCGACATTTGTCTATTTAAGGTTTCAATCTCTTTCTAATTCAATCTTGGGAGATTGTATGTTTCCAGGAATTTAAACGTTTCCTCTAGATTATCTCATTTGTTTGCATAGAGTTGTTTATAGTATTCTCTGAGGATCTTTTGTATTTCTGTGGGATTGGTTGTAATGTCATCTCTCATTTATGATTGTACTTATTTGGCTCTTCTCTTTTTTTCTTTGTTTAGCTATCAATCAGGCTATCGATCTTGTTTATTTTTTGCAAAAACTAACTATTGGTTTCATTGATCTTGTGTGTGGATTTTTGTATCTTGTCTTAAAAAAAAAAAAAACAGCACTTCAGAAAGCACTTCATTCAGTGCTTCTCTAATTTTAGTTATTTCTCTTCTGCCAGCTTTGGGGTTAGTTTATTCTTTTTTTCTAGTTCCTTAAGTGCAATTCAGATTTTCACCCCGGAGTTATTCAGGAGCAAATTATATAATTTCCATGTATTTATGTAGTTTTGAGAAATCTTCTTGTTACTGATTTCTGCTTTTGTCACACTGTGGTCAGAGTGTGTGCCTGGTATGATTTCAAACTTTTTGAATTTATTGAAGCTTGCTTTATGGCCAACAATGTGGTTGATCTTAGAATATGTTCTGTGTGCACATGAGAATGTTTGTTGGGCAAAGTGTTCTGTAGATGTCTATCAGGTCCAATTGGTCAACTGTCAAGTGTAAGTACAGAGTTTGTTAGTTTTCGACCTCAGTGATCTGTCAGTTGCTTTCAGTGGGTTGTTGAAGTCTCCTGCTGTTATTGTGTGTCTGAATCTTTTTGTAGGCCAGGAAAAGCTTGTTTTATGAATTTGGGTGCTCCAGTGTTGGGTGCACACATATTTAGACTAAGTCTTCTGGTTGAATTGTGCCTTTATCATTCTACAAGGAATGCCCTTCTTTGTCCTTAATTTTTGTTGGTTACAAATATGTTTTATTTGGCCGGGTTTGGTGGCTCACGCCTGTAATCCCAGCACTTTGGGAGGCCGAGGCAGGTGGATCACGAGGTCAGGAGTTCGAGGCCAGCCTGACCAACATGGTGAAACCCCCGTCTGTACTAAAAATACAAAAATTAGCTCGGTGTGGTAGCACACCCCTGTAATCCCACTTATTCGGGACACTGAGGCGGGAGAATTGCTTGAACCCAGGAGGCAGAGGTTGCAGTGAGCCGAGATTGCACCACTGCACTCCAGCCTGGGCAAGAGAGCAAGACTCCATACTAAAAAAAAAAAAAAAAAAAAAAATCAACCACTTAGAATAGTACACACGTTAAGCAGATCCTACATCTAGAATGGGTTAAGCAACCATTTACAAGCATCTTCATGAGGAAATGATCACCTCTGGGTTTTTCCGGTAATATTTGAAACAAACATGGAACCAAACTGTGTTTCCCTCAACACATAACTGTCCAAATTGCATATGCAAGTAGAGGTTTATGTAAAGGCCCTGAGAGAGCTATACTCAGCCTTTTGAATTAGGTGCAGAAGGCTGCTGACCACTCTCCATTTTACCAAGGGAAAGAGCAGTGACTTCTCTATTTCAGTACAATTATGGGCAGAAATGATATGATGCAAAATAGAGGTTCTTCCATACAATTTAATATGTAGGGTATAAGGGAAGACAGAAAAGCAAAATTCCCAAGAAATCAGAATAACTTCACGCTGGTCTTGTACTTCAAGAAACCCTGAGATGAACTGTAGTCCTCAAACACCTGTGCTTGGCTCAGGCCCTCCAGGACACTTCAGTATGCATCCAACTGGCTCATCATCGACTTCCTGCTATACTCGCAGGCCAAAAAGAGTGCTCCACTGGCAGGGAATGCTCGAATCATAGTAGGTGTCACTCCAGAATATAAGGCCATTATTCCTAGAAGACAAAAGGGCAATCAAAGACTCCAGCAATCCCTCTTCTGGGGACACCCGCGCAGCTGCATTGCACAGGTATATTTACACAGGCAAAGCCAGACAAGAGCGCTAAAACCAGCAAGTCCTGGAAGGACACATCCCCAGCTTTCCCTAAAGAGACCAACAGAAACAAAGACAAGTACCAGGTCTCCTGGCGAAACTGACTGATGCTCAGGTAACACCCCCCAATTCCATGCTTGGTTCGCTCTTAGGATGCAGATGGGGCAGAGCTGAGGCCTGAGACGGCCAGACAGAGGCAACCATGGAGAGAGGGGGCCGCAGCTCTGCAGCTTCACCTGGGCAGTGGCAAGAGCACCAACCTTGAGGCTGGAGACTGGTTTATAGTATTAGTATTGCCCAGGGTGGTTATGAAGATTGAATTAGATAAGGGAGGTATAAGTACCTTGTAGAACTTTACATGTTACACAAATTTAAGGGAGGATTACTATGAGTAACAGATAAGGTGTCTATGCTCTATTTGGGACACGAAGTTTCTGTGTTACTGTTCTCTTTCTTTTTACAATCAAAACAGAGAAGTTCTTATCTCAGATTTTAAGATGTATACTAGATGCTGGAAACACAGGTGTTTACTCACCTTCATTTTTCACAACATTTATAAAGGTTCTGATAAATCCTACCTGTTTTCCAGACATGGAAAGAGCTTGAACTCTGGATTTGATACAATCCACTGAGTTTGCCGCAAGCCACAGGCAAATCCCGCCAACTCCATCCACCGCTGAACATCACAGGGACAGGGCCTAGAGAAAAAAAAATAGCAAATGGTATTTTGTCTCGAGAGCAGCTGAAGTGACATTTCCAGAGGTCAATGCAGTAATGGCTGCAGGTAGGTGAAAATAAAAATGCTACTGCTGCGGAATACAGCTCTTTTTCTTGTTACCATGCTCTAAGAACACAAGGTTTTGTTTGGTAGCCCAGGTGTAGCCCAGGTCTACCCCTGGGTCTTGCCAAGTACAGGAAGCCCTAGTGAGGGTTATATTTAGTTTGGTCACTGAGGTGTTGAGGGCTGGCCCACACGAACCAGGAGGCCTCTAGCTGAGTGGCAACCCCTTACGGTGGGGAGAAGACAGGCCAAACACAATCTACGTCTTTTTTCAACTTTCTCACTCTTGAGTATTTTAATAGCCCTGATTCTTCCTTTACCATTGAAAGCCAAAATTGTTTTTATTAAACATAGCAGATAAGTCTGGCAGCTTGTCTAACCCCAGAATAGATTCAACACACTGAGGGAGATGGTAAGAGTAACTAGGTAAATGCGTTTGCATGGACAGCAGTGGGGTGTGACGGTGTTTGCTCCCTGCAGGTGTGGTTTCTGTCGATCCTCTGCTCTTTGTACTCTCCTCCCCACGTTGGTGGCTCCATCTGGTACAGGGAAGCTTCTGGATGTCAGAAGGTAACATGGGCGCAGGCAGTTGATAGCACCCCACCCTCCAGGCTTGATAATTTCCTTAGGACAGGGGCTGAAGCAGCACATCCCAAACTTTCTTACTGGAATAAAGTTTGTTAATTTTTCTGGATCTATTTTAGAAGAGAAGAGATTCAAAAATGACTTTCCCAATTAGGGAATCACCTATAAATAATCTTGAAATAAGCTTAAAACTTGGTGATCTCAGTAGTGGTTTGAGAGCAGCGGAAACCACAGTTCTTTGTCGTTGTCCATGTTTAGTTGGTTGGTACAACTGCATGCGATGTTTGGCTCACATAGTGAGTGAGTTTTTCTTCCCTGCTTCCCTGTCTTCTCTCCCCATTTTGTCCTTTGCTAAGGAACCTAAGCCGAACTGAAGTCCAGGTCTTCCGTAATAGACTGTCTCTCCTTCAACAGGGAACAAAACTACAGTCGCCTGTGGTTTTGCTTGTCTTCAGTCTCCATCATGGCATGCCACAGTCTGCTGGTTTGGGCCCTGCTCGTTTCTTTACTGCCTTCCTACCTGCCGTTTTTGTGCCGGTGGCTCATCCCATTCATGCTCAGCCCTCCTCGCTGTCTACGCTGTCTCCTTGGGCAATCGTATCCAGTCCCAAGCCTTTTAAAACAACAAGCTATACCCATCCTGGTGGAATTCCTGCCTATAAAAGGGCACACCTTCAGACCTCCAGGCACCTCTAGCGAACACTGCTGTGCATAAGGAACTGAATTCAGTTGTGCAGGACCTGCAGCGCAAAGGGTTTCAAACTCCTATTGCTGATGATCAAGTTAAAATATGAACGTGCTGGATTAAATGCTTTTATTCAGCTTATTGCATCTAGGTTATCTAAATTACACACCCACTGAAAACATTCTGTCACCTCTTCTCTTGGAAAAATTAATTAATGTAATTCAGATCTCATTTTATCCTAGCCCAGCAGTACCTGGCAGAGAATGACTCTGAATTACAGTAAAATCATATTAAATTATATTCCACTAATTCAGAATTGGAGATAATTTGGCAATTAAAGGGAGAAGTGTGTCATTCCTCTGCTGGAAGAAATGAACAGCAATGATGGGATCACAGAGATCGTACATAGAAGGGCCCAATACATGTTCAAAACATGTGCTCTGATTGTTTGAATTTCCAGCTTTTCTGCACTGCTTTTTCCCCATCTTTGTGGTTTTATCTGCCTTTGGTCTTTGAGGATGGTGACGTACTGATGGGGTTTTGGTGTGGGTGTCCTTTCTGTTTGTTGGTTTTCCTTCTAACAGTCAGGACCTTCAGCTGTAGGTCTGTTGGAGTTTGCTTGAGGTCCACTCCAGACCCTGTTTGCCTGGGTATTAGCAGCCGAGGCTGCAGAAGATAGAATATTGCTGAACAGCGAGTGTTGCTGTCTGATTCTTGCTCTGGAAGCTTCGTCTCAGGGGTGTACCCCGTCGTGTGAGGTTTGAGGTGTCGGTCTGCACCTAGTGGGGGATGTCTCCCAGTTAGGGTACTCAGGGGTCAGCGACCCACTTGAGCAGGCAGTCTGTCCCTTCTCAGATCTCAATCCATGCTGGGAGGTCCACTGCTCTCTTCAAAGCTATCAGACAGGGGCATTTAAGTTTGCCGAGGAGGTTTCTGCTGCTTTTTGTTCAGCTATGCCCTGTCCCCAGAGGAGGAGTCTACAGAGGCAAGCTGGCCGCCTTGAGCTGTGGTGGGCTCCACCCAATTCAGGCTTCCCGGCGGCTTTGTTTACCTACTTAAGCCTCAGCAATGGTGGGCACCCCACTCCCAGCCTCGCTGCTGCCTTGCAGTTAGATCTCAGACTCCTGTGCTAGCAATGAGGGAGGCTTCGTGGGCGTGGGACCCTCTGGGCCAGGTGTGGGATATAATCTCCTGATGTGCCGTTTGCTAAGACCCTTGGTAAAGCGCAGTATTAGGGTGGGAGTTACCCGATTTTCCAGGTGTGTGTGTCTCAATTTCCTTTGGCTAGGAAAAGGAATTCCCTTCCCCCTTGCGCTTCCCAGGTGAGGCGATGCCTTGCCCTGCTTCAGCTCTCGCTGGTCGGGCTGCACCCGCGGACCAGCACCAACTGTCCGACACAACATGCCCCAGTGAGATGAACCCGGTACCTCGGTTGAAAATGCAGAAATCACCCATCTTCTGTGTCACTCACGCTGGGAGCTGGAGGCTGGAGCTGTTCCTATTTGGCCATCTTGGGCGTGCTGGCTCTTCATCTTTTTTAACTGCTGTTGCTTTCAAGTTTTTTCTGTCTGATGTAAGAATAGATACTCCTGGTTACTTTTGGTGTCCATTTGTATGGAATGTTTTTTTCCACCCCTTTACGGTAAGTTACATGAGTCCTTATGTGTTAGGTGAGTTTCTTGAAGGCAGCAGGCAGATGGTTGGTGAATTCTTATCCATTCTACAATTCTATATCTTTTAAGCAGAGCATTTAGACCATTAACATTCAGCGTTAATATTGAGATGTGAGGTACTATTCCATTCATCATGCTATTTGTTGCCTGTATACCATGGTTTTTTTTTCAGTGTTATATTTTTATAGGTCCTGTGAGACGTGGAAAAGTGAGAGCCGTCTAGTTGACCTTACACAGAACAAGGCAAGAGCCATCTGATTGACCTTAGACATAGGCACACAGAAGCCATCTGGTCGACCTTAGCCATGGCAAGGTGAGAGCCATCTGGTCAGCCTTAGACATGGCAAGGCGAGAGCCATCTGGTTGAACTCAGACAATGGGCTATTGCCTTGCCATGTCTAAGGTCAAGCAGATGGCTCTTGCCTAGCCATGTCTAAGGTCAAGCAGATGGCTCTTGCTTTGCCATGTCTATGGTCGTCCTGGGAGATTTATGCTTTAAAGAGTTTCTGTTTTTATGTATTTTCAGGATTTGTTTCAAGATTTAGAGCTCCTTTTGCAGTTCTTGTAGTGCTGGCTTGGTAGTGGCAAATTTTCTCAGCATTTGTTTGTCTGAAAAAGACTGTATCTTTCCTTCATTTATGAAGCTACAAAGTGAGAGCCATCTGATCCAACTTAGACATGGCAAGGTAATAGCCATCTGGTCCACCTTATACAAAATTTTTGGCTGGTAAGGTGAAGATAGGGCCCCAATGACTTCTAGCTTGTAGGGTTTCTGCTGAGAAATCTGTTAATCTGATATATTCTTTATAGGTTACCTGGCGCTTTTGCCTCACAGCTCTTAGGATTATTAACTTCATCTTGACTTTAGATAACCTGATAACAATGTGCCTAGGTGATGATCTTTTTGTGATGAATTTCCCAGATGTCCTTTTAGATTATTTTATTTGAATGTGTAGGCCTCTAGCAAGGCTGGGGAAGTGTTCCTTGATTATTTCCCAAAATATGTTTTCCAAACTTGTAGATTTCTGTTCTTCCTCAGGAATGCCAATCATTCTTAGGTTTGGTTACTTAACATAATCCCAAACTTCTTGGAGGCTTTGATCATTTTTTCTTATTCTTTTTTCATTGTCTTTGTTGGATTGGGTTAATTCAATAACTTTGTCTTTGAGCTCTGAAATTCTTCTGCTTGATTCTATTGCTGAGAGTTTTCAGAACATTTTTCATTTCTCGAAGTACATCCTTTATTTCCTGAAGCTGTGATTGTTTTATTTATGCTATCTATTTCACTGAAGATATCTCCCCTCGTTTCTTGTATTTTTTGGATATCCTTAAATTGGACTTCACCTTTTTCTGGTGCCTCCTTAATTAGCTTAATAACTGAACTTCTGAATTGTTTTTCAGGTAAATCAGGGATTTCTTCTTGGTTTGGATCCATTGCTGTTGAACTAGTGTGATTTTTTGGAGGTGTTAAAGAACTTCATTTTGTCATATTACCAGAATTGTTTATCTGTTTCCTTCTCATTTGGGTAGGCTATGTCAGAGGGAAGATCTAGGGCTCAAGGCTGCTGTTCAGATTCTTTTGTCCCACAGGCTATTCCTGTGATGTAGTACTCTCCCTTTTTTCCTAGGGATGTGGCTTCCTGAGAGCCGAGTTGTAGTGATGGTTATCTCTCTTCTGGATCTAGCCACCCAACAGGGCTGCCAGGTTCCATGCTTACGCTGGTACTGGGGGGTGCCTGCACAGAGTCCTGTGATGTGGACCGTCTGCAGGTCTCTCAGCCATGGATACCACCAGCACCTGCTCTGGTGAAGGTGGCAGGAGAGTAAAATGGATTCTGTGAGGGTCCTTAGTTTTGGTTGTTTAATGCACTATTTTTGTCCTGGTTGGCCTCTTGCCAGGTGACGTTTTCAAGAGAGCAACAGTTGTGGTAGTGTAAGAATAGACACTGGGTGGGGCCCTAGAACTCACAAGTACATGTCCTTTGTCTTCAGCTACCAGGGTGGGTAGGGAAGGACCATCTGGTCGGGGCAGGGCTAGGCAGGTCTGGGCTCAGACTCTCCTTGGGCAGGTATTGCTGCAACTGCTCTGGGAGATGAAGACAAAGGACATGTACCTAGGAGGACTGTGGTTGCCTCTGCTGTGTCATGCAGGTTATCAGGGAAGTTGGGGAAAGCTCTCAGTCACAGGCCTCACCCAGCTCCCACACAACCCAAAAGGCCGGTCTCACTCCCACTGTGCACCCCCACCAACAGCTCTAAGTCTGTTTCTAGGCAGGGGGTGAGCAAGGCTGAGAACTTGCCCCAGGCTTCCAGCCTCCCAGGTGCAAAAGCAAGCAGGGCTTTCGTGCTTCCCCACCTGTTGAGTCTGCACACAGGATTCATGCCCTCCCCCAAGTTTTGGCCAGGAGACTTCACATTCAGTTGGAATTGTTACAACATTCGGCTGGAGGTTTCCCTCTCACTGTGGTCTTTTCCCAGTACCACTGGCAGCTCTCCCCTAGGACTCCTGTGAGACAGGTATGAAATAGCTTCCCAGGGGACCCAGAGAGCCCACAGGGCTTTTTCTGCTGCTTCCTCTACCCGTGTTTTGCTCAGATCTCTAAACTGACTCAGCTTCAGGTAAGATCGGATCCTTCTCCTATGATCTAGACCTTCAGGTTTCCCAGTGAGGGTATGCATTCAGGGGCAGATGCTCCCCCTTTCTCACTTTCACAGCTTGGGCATTCACAGTATTTGGGCTGTTTCCCGGGTCCTGCAGGACCTGCGGGAGCAATCCACTTCTTCAGAAGGTCCGTGGATTTTCTTGACTTTTGTGAATTCTTCCTGCAGTAGTTCTGGAGCAAAAATTCTTGATGCAAGTCTCCACACACTGCTCTCTCTGTCCTGCTTCCCATCTGCCATTTTTCCCCTCAGAGCTTATTTTTAAAATTTAAGTTGGTTTTCACCTTTCTCTGGTGCCTCCTTTAGTAGCTTAATAATTAACTTTCTGAATTCTTTTTCAGGCAATTCAAAGATTTTGTCTTGGTTTGTGTCCATTGCTAGAGAGCTAGTGTGATCTTTTTGGGGTGTTACAGAAACTTGATTTATCATATTACTAGAATTACTTTTCTGATTTCTTTTTATTTGGGTAGACTGTTTCAGTGAAATGATCTGGAACTCAAGGGCGGTTGTTCAGATTTTTTTTCCCCACGAGGTGATCCCTTGATGTGGTATTCTCCTCCTTTTTCTAGGGATGGAGCTTCTTGAGAGCCAGACTTCAGTGATTGTTATTGCCTTTCTGGGTCTAGCTACCCAGCAGTGCTACCAGCCTCCAGGGTGGTACTGGGGATGTCTGCTAACAGTCCTTTGATGTGATTTGTCTTTGCGTCTCCCACCCGTGGATACCAGCACCTGCTTCAGTGGAGGTGGCAGGGGAGTGAAGTGGACTCTGTGGGAGTCCTTGGTTGTAGTTTTGTTTAGTGCACTGGCTTTCTTGAATGCTGGTTATACTAAGAGTGAAGCTGCCTTGTGGACACACCTCTGGTTAGCTTCTTTGGAGCAGGATTTTTCTGGGAGGAGTTGCTGTAATAGCTTGAGTTGGTTGGCCTTCAGCCGGCAGGTGGCACTTGCAAGAGAGCACCAACTGCGGCAGGAGAAGGGAGATGTAAACTTGCCCTGGATTGGCCAGGATAAGTACTCGGGTTTCTCAGGTGATGGGTGGGGCCATGGAGCTCCCAAGAGTTTATGTCATTTATCTTTGGCTATTGGGACGGGTAGAGAAAAACCATCAGGCGAGGGCACAGTTAGTTGGGTCTGAGCTCAGACTCTCCTTGGATGGTGCTTGCTGCAGCCACTGTGGCACATGGGGGTGTGGTTCCCAGGTCAGTGGAGTTATGTTCTTAGGGGGATGATGGCTGCTTCTGCTACATCAATTTTTTCCTATTCTTATACATTATCAAATGATTTACATATCAGCAGAGTGTCCAAAGGTTTTGGCTGATTTTTAATATGCACTTGTTTTGTTATCTTAACATCAATAACGTAATCTAAAGTGTGTACTTGTAAATATCATCTAGGCAGGCCTTAGATTCCTGTCTTGAGTTTTCTCTGTGTCTGAAGAAAACAAGACTTAGTTATTTTAAATAAAGGTGGTAATTAACCGAAATAATTAAGACTATAGTTGTATACTAATTACAAAACTTTAATACCCCATGTCTAAAGCGGACTGTTGGGACACTGCCTGTCCAGGTGGATGGACGATCCCATTGTGAAAACCAGTGCCCACCTTGTGTGGTGGGGTGGCTTCAGCACGACGGATGTGTGTTGTGCACATGAAAGTCTTAGAGATACAAAGAGCCCTGAGGCCACAGGCCAAACATCTGGCCTGAGGTCTGGAGCTCTGCAAGCTTTCTGGCCGGGCTTTGGGTCCCCTCCTGTAACTGAAGTGAGAATGAAAGGCTGCTGGAGTTCTTCCTGGCAAGTTCTATGTGACCACATTCCCCTGGCAAAGAGCAGGCCAGCAGTTTCAAACAGACCAAGCCAAAGGGCTAACATTCCTTGGTGGGAAAGCTGTCCACCTATCCTGAACCTGTAAGTCAGGAGAGGTGATTTTCTATTGGACACCAATGGTGGGGCAGACAGTGGAGAGGCAGCAAGGCTTGGTCTGAGTCCTCGGGGTATGTTGGGGACATTGCACGTGTGGGAGACAGAACTTGATGCTGGGAAGGTAGGACAGCCAGGCCATGGAGATCTGTACTGAGGGTTACTGGGGCCTTTAGGGTCAGAAAAATGGGCACAGATGCTGATGTCTACCCATTCTTGAGTAAGCCTGCTCTGGCCATTTGTAGCCAAATCTACACAAACCTACAGACAGACGTGAAGACCACCTGGATAAAATATACCTGGGGAGCTAGGCTCCTGGGGCCTCTTTTTAAAATATAATCTTTTATCTCTTATTTTCCTTTCAGTGGTACATGTGCAGGTTGGTTCTACAGATAAATTCTGTGCTGAGGGATTTGATGTACAGATTATTTTGTCACCTAGGTAATAAGCATAGAATTTAATAGGTAGGTTTTCAATCCTTACCCTCATCTCAGCCTCCAGCCTCAAGTAGGCCCCAGTGTCTGTTGTTCCTTTCTTTTTGACCATGTGTACTCAGTGTTTAGCTCCCACTTAGAGGTGAGAACATGCGATGTTTGGTTTTCTTCTCCTGTGTTAGTTCACTGAGAATAATGGCCTCCATCTCCATCCATGTTGCTGTGAAGAGCATTATCTCATTGTTCGTAATGGCTGCAAAGGGTTTCATGGTACCACATTTTCTTTATCCACTCTGCCATTGATGGGCATTTAGATTGATTTTGTGTCTTTGCTGCTGTGAATAGTGCTGCGAGGAACATACATGTGTCTTTATGGTAGAACAATTTATTTTCTTTTGGGTATATACCTAGTAATGAGATTGCTGGGTCAAATGGTAGTTCTAAGTTCTACGAGAAATCACCAGACTGGTTTTCATTGTGGCTAAACTTATATTCTCACAAGTAGTGTGTAAGCATTCCCTTTTTTTCTGTAGCCTCACCAGAACCTGTTATTTTTTTACTTTTCAATGATAGCTATTCTGACACATGTGAGATGGTATCTCATAGTGATTTTGATTTGCATTTCCCTGACAATTAGTGATGTTGAATATTTTTTCATCCATTTGTTAGCCATCTGTGCATGTTCTTTTGACAAATGTCCTTCAGATCTTTGATTTAATCTTTAATTAGATTATTTGTTTTTTGTTGCTGTTTGAGATTCTTGCATATTCTGGATGTTAGTCCCTTGTTAGATGACTCATTTGAAAATACTTACACCTGTTCTTCAGATTGCCTCTTCACTCCGTTGGTTGTTTCCTTTGTTTGCAGGTTTTTCACTATAGTCTCAGTGGTCTATTTGGGAAGTTTTGCCTATGCTTTTGAAGTCTTAGCCATAAAATCATTGCCAAGACCAATGTTCTGAAGCATTTATCCTGAGTTTTCTTCTAGTAATTTTATAATGTTGAATGCACCCATTCAGAGTGCATTTTATATATGGTGAGAGGTAAGAACCCAGTTTCATTATTCTGGATATCCAGTTTTCCCAGCACCATTTATTGAAAACAGTGTTCTTTCCCAAGTGTATCTTCTTGGCGCCTTTGTTGAAAATCAGTTGGCTGTAAATACGTGGATTTATTTCTCAGTTTTCAGTTCTGTTTCACTGATGTATCTGTTTGCATATCAACACTGCTGTTTTGAGTATGTGGCCTCCTAATATATTTCGAAGTCAGGTAATGTGATTTCTTCAGCTTCTTTCTTTTTGCTCAGGAGCGGTTTGGCTATTCGGAATCATTTTTAGGTTCCATACAAATTTTAGGATTGTTTTTTCCATTTCTGAGAAAAACAACATTATTCTGATAAGGGTTGCATTTAATCTGTAGATTGCTTTGGGTTGTATGGTTATTTTAACAATATGATTTCTTCCAATTCATGGCCATGGGATGTCTGTCCATTTGTTTGTATCTTTTCCAATTCCTTTTATTAGTATTGTTTAGTGTTCCCTGTAGAGGTCTTTCTCCTCCTTGGTTAAATTTATTACTAGATATTTGATCTTTTGTTGCTATTTTAAGTGGGAGTGCTTTCTTGATAGTTGTTGGCTAGTTCATTATTGGTGTATAGAAACACTTGATTTTTGTATGCTGATTTAGTATCCTGCAACTTTGCTAATCTGTGTATCTGTTTTAAATCTCTTTTGATAGAGTCTTTAGGTTTATTTTTCTGTAAGATGAGGTCATCTACGAAGAGGGACCATTTGACTTTTTTCCCAATGTGGATGCCCTTTATTTCTCTCGCCCACTTGCTCTGGCTAGGACTTCTAGTACTGTGTTGCATACGAATGATGAAAGTGGGTATCCTTGTCTTGTTCCAGTTCTTAGAAGAAAGGCTTTCAGCTTTTCCCTATTCAGTATGATGTACGTTGTGGCTTTGTCATACGTGACCTTTATTATGTTGAGGGATGTTCCTTGTATGCCTGATTTGTGAGAGTTTTTCTCATGAAAGTATGTTGAATCTTATCACATGCTTTTCTGCATTTGTCGAGATACTTCTGTGTGTTTTCCCCTTTATTCTGTAAATGAGATTTAGCAGATGTATTAATTTGAATATATTGAGCCATCCTTATATCCCAGGAAGAAGTAAGTCCCAACTTATCGTGGTGTATTAATTTTTTTGTGCTATTGGATTCGGTTTGCTAGTATTTTGTGGAGGGTTTTTGCATCTATGTTCACCAGGGATATTGGCCTGTAGTTTTCTTTTTTCCTTTTTTTTTTTTTTTTGGAATAGTTTGAGAAGAATTGGTATTAGTTTTAATGTAAATAATTAGAATTTGGTGGTAAAGATATTGGTTTGGGACTTTTTTGTGAACTTATTACTGGTTCAAGCTTGTTACCTGTTACTGCTCTGTCCAGGTCTTCTAGATTTTCCTTGTGAAATCCTGTAAGTTACATGTGTCGAGGAATTTATCAGTTTCCTCTAGGTTTTCCAATTGGTTGTCATATAGTTTTTCATAAATGTCCCTAATAATCATTTCTACTTCTGTGGTATCAGTTGCAAAATCTCCTGTTTTGTTTATGGTTTTATTTACTTGGATCTCTTCTCTGTTTTTCTTGTTTAGTATGTTTAGTATAAGTAGCAGTTTACCAGTTTTCTTTATCTTTTGAAAAACTGTTCAGCCTTTGTATTTTTTGTTTGCCTCTATTTCATTGAGTTCTGCTCTTATGTTTACTATGTCTTTCCTTCTACAAATTTTGACTTCACTTTGTTCTTTTTTTTGAGACAGAGTTTCGTTCCTGTTGCTCAGGCTGGAGTACAATGGCATGATCTCGGCTCACTGCAATGTCCGCCTCCCATGTTCAAGTGATTGTCCTGCCTCAGCCTCCCAAGTAGCTGGCATTACAGTCATGTGCCACCACGCCCGGCTAATTTTGTATTTTTAGTAGAGACAGGGTTTCTCCATGTTGGTCAGGCTGGTCTCGAACTCCTGACCTCAGGTGATCTGTGTTTATTTGAAGCCTTTCTAGCTTTTTGATATAGGTGTTTGTTGATATAAATTTTCCTCTTAACACTACTCTTGCTGTATGCCATAGATTTTGGTATTTTGTGTTTCATTTTTATTTGCTTTCATTGAAGACATTTTTTTATTTTCTTATTTCTCCATTGACCCAGTATTCATTCATGAGCATGTTTAATTTCCATGTAACTGTATAGTTTCTAAAGTTTCTCTTGTTATTGATACCTATAATTCTCTTGTGGTCAGAGAAGATACTCTATATGATGTTGAGGTTTTAAAATTTATAGAGCACTTTACTATGGCCTAACATATGGTCCGTCATAGAGAATGTCCTATGTGCTCATAAGAAGGATGTGTATTCTGCAGTTGTTTGAAGAAATGTTCTGTGTATTTCTCTTAGGTTCATTTGGTCTATAGAGCAGGTTATGTCTGATGTTTCTTTGTTAATCTTCTCTTTAGATGTGCTGTTCCCTTCTAAACATGGGCTGTTGAAGGATCCAGTGACTATTGCATTAGGGTATGCCTTTCTCTTTAGCTATAATGACATTTTCCTTATTGATCTGGGTGCTCAAGTGTTGGGTGTATTTATAATTTTTATATCCTCATGCTGAATGGATCGCTTTTTCATTATATAATGATCTTCTTTGTCTCTTTTTATGTTTTTATGACTTAAAGTCCATTTTGCCTGGTGTAGGTACAGTTACTACTGCATGCTTTCAAAAGGTTTCAATTTGTATTGAATATTTTTTCCATCCCTTAACTTTGTGTGTGTCTGTGTGTGTGTCTTTACAGGTGAAGTGAGTTTTCTGTTGGCACTCAGGTGAAGTGAGTTTCTTGGGTCTTGTTTTTTGATTCACTCGTCCAGGCTGTATCTTTTAATTGGAGAATTTAAGCCATTTACACTCAATGTTGTATTGATGGCTAAAGAGTTACTCCTGTCACTTTGTTAATTGTTTAATGTTTGTTTTGTGTATCTTTTGGTCCTTTCTCACTTTGTATTGTTTATCTATATGAGTTAATGGTTTTCTGTAGTGGTAACATTGGATTCTTGTCTCTTTTTCAATTGTGTATCTGTTCTACCAGTCAGTTTTAGACTTTTGTGTATTTTCATAATGGTAGATATTGTCTCTTCGTTTTTCAGATTTAGGACCCTCATTTCTTCCAGGGCTGGCCTACACGTGAATTCCCTTGGTTCTTGCTTGTCTGAGAAAACTTTATTTCCCATTCCTTTTTGAAGAGTAGCTTTGCTGGGTATTATATTCTAGGCTCACAGCCTTTTTCTTTCAGCACTTTAAGTGTATCACCTACTTTCCATATGGCATGTAAGGTTTCTGCTCAAGGGCCACCAAGCTTCTACTTACAGTCTCTTTGAAGCTCTTTGGATTTCATTCTTGTTCTTCTCCAGGTTCTTTTTTTCAGCCTCTGACTACCTGCTGGCACAAAGCTATCCTACTTGTTTCAGTACTTATTATTATTGATTTTTTTCATGGAAGCAACCCGTATTTAGTATTTGTATCTGTTATCTATTGCCTTATAATAAGCCACCTCAAAATTCAGTGTCTCAAAACAACACTTACTTTGTTCTGAACCTGCAGTTCTAGGCAAGGCTCCATGGGGCCAGCTCATTTCTCTTCCCTTGGCAATAGCTATGGTCACTTGAAGCTGAGGACTAGAATTATCTAAGGGTTTTTTTACTCACATTTGTGGCAGCTGAAGCTGGCTTTTGGCTGAGACTTTAGCTGGGACTGTCAGCTGGAATAGCTACATAAGGATTCACCATGTGGCTTGGGCTTCCTCAGGATATATGGTGGCTGTATTCTAAGGACAAGCTTCTATAAAGAGAGAAAGTAAGCTGGAAGCTGTATTACATTTTCTAGCCTAATCTTTAGAAGTGACACCGCACTTCTATATATAATATATATAATATTATATATAATTATATATATAACTTCTATATATAATATAATATAATTCCATTGTATTATATTCACCAGAAGCTAGTTACTAAGGCCAGCTCATATTCAACAGAGGGAAATTCAAGGGAGAAATATGTCAACCAATTAGTAGATGTATTTTAAAACCACCATACTGCTCACTTTTCTAAAATCAAATTCTTCACCAAGAGTCATTATCTATGAAAACAATGCAGAAGAAACATGAAAAATTTCAGAAGCTTAAAAAGAAGTTGGAGAAAGTAATAGTAAATCTCAGAAGTCATATGAAAAGAAATATGGTGGGAAGTTAAACAATTTGAAGAATATAAAAGGGAGATAAAAGAACGAGCAAGATAGGAGACGATAAAAAATTAGGAGACCTGAATCTCTTCTTAGAGATTAGTTTATTTTTCTGATGGCGGGAAGAACACATACAGAGAGCTGGAGCTGAGGAAGTTCCCTGTGTTCTGCGTAGCCAACTTTGGTGAGATGCTAGAGCGAAGGGGCAGAGTATGGCAAGTGATGAGAGATGAGGCTGAATAACTTGATAGGAGCCAAACTGATTTGGATGTTTTTACTCCATGCTGGGAATCTGGAACCTTTCCTGGGGGCAAAAGTAAACCAATGACAAAGTAAATGACTGGAGATTTAAAATGTCACCTGTCATGTGGCTGCCTTTGAACTGGAGTAGCCTGAGTGTTACTAGATGAGCCTGGAGTCTGTCTCTTGGCCTTAAATCACCACCATAAACCCAGGAAGTCGATGATTCCTTTGTTTTCTGAGAACAGTTTCAGTCTGCTGGCTGGCAGGTCCATAGGGATGGCAGAAGTGAAGAAAATGTAGAGCCAGAGGAAAAAAGATACACAGACTTCTTGAGATTTCTCTGAAGCTATGGAACATGATGAATTAACGACGGGTTAAGTATACTTTTCATTATAAATGTTAATGCTTTCACATCTTTCATTAGTGGTATGTATGAAAAAATATTTAACATATTATCTATAAACCAAACAATAGAAAGGGATGCCATTTACTATTTATAGTTTATTTCAGAAATCAATGAATTTAATTTAATTAATAAACATTGGTAACATACCTTTTTGTATCTCTGTAGTTGTACTGTCTTGCAACTCCTGCTGCATCTGTAATATTTAAAATATTATTTGTAATGTTTAAGTTAAACAAAAGACATTATTTTGAGAATGATACATCATTTATTAAGTCTTTCATATAAAAATTTCAGAGGCTAGATCGAACTTGAGAATTGCTTAAATTAAAAAAACTCCATAAATAAAATTCCTTATTTTAAGTTTAGATAATAGAGAACATATATGTGTTATGTGGTTTGGATTAATCTGATAAAAATACAATTAATATTGCTGTACTGAAATAGTAGATACTTTGTGGTGATGATGATATGATATCCAATACCTTCACAGATTTTAGGTATAAAGACATATTTTCCTAACAGGTTTAGGAATAGTTTGAGAGACAGTTTTCCATACCGTTTCTGTGACAAAAACCTCATAGATAGGCTTTATAAAATTAGTAAATGACAATAGCATCATCAGACAGGCCTTGTAGGATAACTCAGTATCAGATAAAGGGAGAAGCCTTTATTGGAGGAATCTTATCTTTCATTAGCGCTATGTAAAATGTAGAGTTTTACATGACTTGAACTAAGAAACTACAATTATTATTTTCTTTTCTTCCAAAAGCTCTTCTCCTACATATTTCCTATGTGTAATAGATTTTATTAGTTCGTTATACCCCAGTCACAAATACTTTCATAATACATACATTTTACTTAGATTAAAAATCAAATACTTTTCATGATAGACTGCTTACTGTTACCCTTACAAAAGTAAGCTAGAGAAAAGGAAATGTTAAGAAAATTATAAGGAAGATATAAAGTATATTTACAGTACTGCACTGAATTTATCAATACCGTAAGTTTACTTCATGTGTTTCTGAGATGAATCATCTGTCTGAAAATGCAGGCAAAGATACAGATCTCAAACTGTGGTACATATCAAGCAAATCAGCTTTTTCTTATAATGTTATTTCTCTCCTTCTTGGAAGCACTTTATGCATCACTAGTGGTACTTTCTTTGGGTTCTATGATTTACACTATTAAACTAAACATGATGAAAAATACAAGAAGTCCTAGCTAGAGCATTCAGACAAGAGAAAGAAACAAAGGGGATCTATTTGGAAAGGAAAAAGTAAAATTACCCGTGTTTGAAGATGATATAATTTTATATTTGGAAAACCTAAACACTCCCCCTAAGAACTGATAAACAAATTCAGTAAAGTTGCAGGATAAAAAAATAAACATACAAAATCAGTAACCTTTGTATATACCAACATTGAACAATCTGAAAAAGAAATCACAAACTATTGTCATTTACAATAGCTCAAACAAAATAAGATATGTAGGAATACACTTCACCTAAGAAGTGAAAGACCTCTACAGTGAGAACTATAAAACATTGATTCAAGAAATGGAATAGGAGACAAAATTGAAGATACTCCATTTTCATAGATTGCAAGAATCCATATTGTTAAAATGTCCATCCTACCCAAAGCAATCCACAGTCAATGAAGTCCCTATCAACATACCAATGATATCTTCACAGAAATAGAAATAATAATCCTAAAATTTTCTGATGGAATCAGAAAACACCCAGAACAGCCAAAGTCATTCTGAGCAGAACAAAACTGAAGGAATTACATAACCTGACTTAAAATTATACTACAGAGCTATGGGTAACCAAAGCAACATGGTAACTGGCATAAAAAAAGACACATGGACCAGTACAACAGAATAGAGAGGCCAGAAATAAATTCATACATCTACAGGGAACTCACCTCAACAAAAATACCAAGAACATACATTGGTGACAAGACAGTATTTTCAATTAATGGGGCTGTGAAAACTGGATATCCATGTTTAGAAGATGAAACTAGACCCCTGTCTCTCATCACACACAAAAATCAAATGCATCACAGACCTAAATCTAAGATGTCAAACTATGAATCTACTGAAAGAGAACATTTGGGAAACTTCAGAACATTGGTCTGAGCAAAGATTTCTTGAGTAATACCCCTGAAGCACAAGCAACCAGAGCAAAAATAGACAAATAGGATCATGTCAAACTCAAAAGCTTCTACACAGCAAAGGAGACAACCAACAAAGTCAGGAGATAACCCACAGAATGGGAGAAAATATTTGCAAACTATCCATCTGACAAGAGATTAATAACCAGAATATATAAGGAGATCAAACCACTCAATAGGAAAAAAAATCTAATAATCTGATTTTAAAATGGGCAAAATATCTCAATAGACATTTCTCAAAAGAAGAAATGGCAAACAGGCACACAGTGGCATACAAATGGCAAATAGGTATACAGAAAGGTGCTCAACATCATTGATCATCAAGGAAATGCAAATCAAAACTACAATGAGATAACATCTCACCCCACTAGAAAGGGCTTTGATACAAAAGACAAGCAACAACAAACGCTGGCAAGGATACAGAGAAGAGGGAACCCTCATACACTGTTGTTGGGAATGTAGATTAGTAAAACCGCTATGGAGAACAGCATGGAGCTTCCTCAAAAAACTAAAAAAACTGCCGTATGATCCAGCAATCCGCCTTTAACAGTCTTTGCTCCTGTACCCCATCAGGAGAGGCAGATGCTATAGCCAAGTATTGTGAAGAGGTGGCTCAGCAGTTTGAGAAAAGCAGCATTATTTCTATATATCTGTCAGTTCCAGCTGCTATTATGCACAATTATATGATGGATCCAGTGTGGAAAGATGTTAAAGAGAGCATTTGGGTATTTATCCAAAAGAATGGAAACCAGTAAGAGATAATTGGTACTTCCAAGTTTACTGCAGCACTATTCACAATAGCCAAGATTTGGAAGCCAGCTATGTGACCATCAACAGGCAAATAGATAAAGAAGATTATATATATATATATATATACACACACACACACACACACACAAAATACACACACACACACACATACACACAATGGAGCACTATTCAACCATAGAAAAGAATGAGATACTGCATTTGCAACAACTATGAAGGAACGAGAGGTCATTATGTCACAAGGGAAATAAGCCAGGCACAGAAAGACTTCTCACTCATTTGTGGGAGCGAAAAATTAAAACAATGAAACTCATGAACACAGAGAATTGAAAGAAGGTTACCAGAGGTTGGGAAGGGTAGTGGGGGTTGGGGGTAAGTGAGGATGGTTAATGGGTAAAACAAATATATAGTTAGATAAAATGAGTAAGATCTACTACTTGATAGCACAACAGGGTGACTACAGTCAACATTAATTTAGTGTACATGTAAACATAAAACAGTATAATCATAAGCTTTGTAACTCGAAGAAATGATGTTTGAGGTGAGGAATACATTTACCCTGATGTAATTATTATGCATTGATTGTATGCCTCTATCAAAATATCTCAGGTATTTTATAAATATGTACCTACTGTGCCTCATATAAATAAATTCAAAAAACTACATGAGTACCATGAGATCACTTTCACTGTGAAACATGATTTACCGGCAAGACCAACTCCTCCTGTGGAGATGATGGGCATCGCCTGGTGTTTTAAGTGGATACCCGCAACACTGGAGCTCACTGCAAAAGGAACAGGAGGTGGATATGAGAACATTACAATAGTGTAATTAATACTTGATTAATAGGCTGAGTTTGAACACACAGGTACACAGCATGGACACTGTAAAACTCGTAAGCGGGATTATATTATATGCAGATTGCAGATTTCGGCAATTAGACTTTTTTTTTTTTCTTGGAGACAGAGGCTTGCTGTCACCCAGGCCAGAGGGCAGTGGCGTGATCTCGGGTCACTGCAACCTCTGTCTCCTGGGTTCAAGTGATTTTTCTGCCTCAGCCTCCCGAGTAGCTGGGATTACAGGCACCCACCACCACACCTGGCTAATTTTTATATTTTTAGTAGAGACAGGGTTTCACCATATTGGCCAGGCTGGTCTCAAACTCCTAACGTCAAGTGATCCACCCACCTCGGCCTCCCAAAGTGTTGGAATTACAGGCGTGAGCCACTGCACCCAGCCTGCAATTTGATATATTTACCTGTCTTCAAGATCTTTCCTTTCTCAAGGAGATACTTCAATTTTTATAAATATAGCTACATGAAATCTTTAATTGGCTTCAGTAACAAACTTGGCCTCTTTGGAAGGGCACTGGAACACAGATGCCATAAAAGAATTCTACATAATGAAATTATTAATTATTCAGCATTTTAACAATCACAATTCAACAACTTACAGTGATCTGAAGGTCCTCAGGTCCTAAATGACTTCTGAAATTATGTTCAGTAAAAAGCCACTAAACTCTTTAGGTTTTGAATAAACCTAAGTAAACTACAATTTTGTTGCACTAAAATAATACCTATCTTAAAGGTGGTTTCCCTAAACTATTAGCCAATCTCTTTCTCTAAGCACTATTTTACCAGATTTTCAAGTTGATAAAAATAATGGTTATTCTCTCATTTGGTAAATACCACTTTATAACAAAGAAAACACTTCAAATACAAGACTTTATTTGTTTATTAATAAAGTAATTCATTATGACTTTTGAAAAAAAAAAGTTGTAAAATGTTCTGCGTACATGTCAATGTAGGTTAGGCCAGCCAAAAGACAAAGCAAAGCGTCAACATTAAGTCACAGGCTAGGATTATACAAATAAGAACAAATACACGGCTTATAGTACTTGTTAGGTAAACACAACCAAACTAAACTGTACTTCAAATTTGTTTATATAAAAGCATATTAAAGCTCACTTTAAAATAGTGTCCATCTTTTCTTTTAAACAGGCATAGACTCATTTGCAGTCATGTACAAATATACCTAATAGCTTTCTTCATCTTTTAATACAAGTGCAATTCCTTGCTTCTTTATGCAACCTAACAAAATAATATAGAATGAAGTCATTAGAAAAATATGAACCTTTCTGAATCTATATTACATTTTAATTTAAATTGGAAAATACAGTTTAGATCATATGAAACATATGGATTTCAGACATGTATTATCTGTTTCTAACAGATTATCAGAGATGGTCTTTATTTTGGCTGAAATGCAAAAATATGACTTTCTTAATAACAGATTAGTTAAAAATACTTTCCATTGATAGCAGTGCTAGTCCCTAAAACAAAAGGTAAGCAAAACTTATTTGTAAGTTACTGCCTATTCATTGCCCAGAATATGTAGATCCTAACTCTAAGCCCTTAATATACATCTGTTTTAAAGATAACTGAAAGGAGATCTCACATGCCTGATAATCCTTAATTTAAACAGTCCTGTAAACATAGTCAAAATCTGCTAATAGAAATACAATTCAAGTAAACATTGCATATTTGATTTAAACCACCTTACAGTTAAATTCACTCATGACACATTGGATCATAACCACTAATATGTAAAAAGTTTTTAAAAAATCATCCTTATGTATAGATGAAAATAAACTTTGTAAACTTGTTCATTTAAAATAACTAATGTACTGCAGCTGCTCTTTGGTTTGGCATGGTTTCAGGTACTGAATATTCAAGTAAATTTGTTCCCAGGTAAACCACGTCTCCTAATTTGTTTTTAATGGCAATGGTAAGACCTGAACTTCATTTTTCTTAAGGTGTCATCACAAATGTTCAAGTGTTTGAAGGACCAAAGATAGTACTTATAAAATTTGACAGGGCTTCATTTTGATTTTTTCTCCCCAAATAGTTGATAGCAATAATCAATACCAGTTGAAATACCAAAGAGGCAGCCTTTCCCTGATTCCCACACCACTTGTAGGCCTTTGCTAGAATGGTCATTAATACGCATGAATCAGTTCAGCTAAATATTACTTAGAACGTGGCAAAATGCTGGCTGTAAATTAAACCAAAGATAAATAATTCAAAGGCTTTAACTGAAAATTTCTGAAAAGATGTTTGCTGTGCTATTATATTAAAGATGTTAAATAACAAAAAGTAAAAGAACTGAGAAAGACTATACTACCATGAAAGTGCATAATAGTGAAGAAGAAAATAGTTTCCTTGGCGTTAGCCAGGTACATGCAAATCTTTTGATCTGAATGTAGAAATACTCACAAAAAGTACCAGGAGAACATTTCTGAAAGTAGTCAAGTATGTTTAAACATTTATCTCCTTATAATATGCAAACTGCCAAACTGAAGTTATGTTTTTAGTTGGTAGTTGATATATATATATATATTTGAGATGGAGTTTCACTCTTGTCACCCAGACTGGAGTGCACCAGACTCTTGGCTCACTGCAACCTCCACCTCCTGGGTTTAAGTGATTCTCTTGCCTCCACCTCCCGAGTAGCTGGGAATACAGGAGTGTGCCACCATGCCTGGACAGTTTTTGGGTTTTTTTTTTTTTTTTTTTTCATTTTTAGTAGAGAGCGGGTTTTGCCATTTTGACCAGGCTAATCTCGAACCCCTGACCTCAGGTGATCCACCAGCCTCGGCCTCCCAAAGTGCTGGGATTACAGGCATGAGCCACCATGCCCAGCAATAATTGATTATCTCTTAACTCATTCTAGTTTGCTAGAATCGAGATTATTAAGACTAAGGAGTTGAAACAAAGGTAGAAGAATCCATACTATAGTATTCCAAACTATGTTTTCAAAGCTAACTCATTCCTTTGGTTCAAAGAGAAAAATAGTTGCCTCCTTTTAAAATCTAATATTAGTATCTGATGGAAATTAGACCAAATTATAAACAACAAATTATAAACCTACAGTAGCAACCATAAAATTTATGCTGTACTAGGAAATGACAGAGCTATTCCTAGTGTATTGTTTAGCATATAGAAGGTACTCCAAAAAATTTACTGGGGCCGGGCGTGGTGGCTCACGCCTGTAATCCCAGCACTTTGGGAAGCTGAGGCGGGTGGATTATTTGAGGTCAGGAGTTCGTGACCAGCCTGGTCAACATGGTAAAACCTTGTCTCTTCTAAAAATGTAAAAATTAGCCGGGCCTGGTGGCATGAGCCTGTAATCCCAGCTACTTGAGAGGCTGAGGCAGGACACTCTCGAACCCGGGAGGTGGAGGTTGCAGCGAGCCAAGATCCCACCACTGCACTCCTGCCTGAGAGACAGAGCAAGACTGCCTGGAAAAAAGAAGAAAAAAATTTACTGGGTGAATGAAAAGTGATTTTGCAAAATTAGGCATCGCAGAATGTTAGAAGTCATCCAGTCCAACTCATTCACAACACTCCCTCCCCTGCAGTCCCATTTTACAGACAGGACACTCCAACCTGTAGTACTCACAGATGCTGCTGAGGTTCGTCTCCACCCACCAACGGGAAGCAATCGATTATTTGGGGGTGGGGGGGTGTGTGTGTGTGTGTGTCTGACTAAAAGGTATAAATGAGGAGTAACATTTCGACATTGTTTATTCTGTACTTTTCTTTGGAGTTAATGCAACAACTCCTGTCGCTTAGATTAGATTTAAAAGGAAAAAGGAGAAATGTTTCTAGGCATAAAGGGGTTGCTGTTAGAAAGTCAGACTTGAGACTGTGCATCTAAGAGTAGAATCCACTTCTCAGAGACTGGGAATGTAAAATGACCACTCAGGTTAGACTTTCCAACTGAGAGCCAGGAGGAAAACTTATTCTAAAGTTTTTTTGCCTAGTTTGAATTGCATTTTAAGTCACTGTTTAAGTTGTTACAGTATTACTGTAAAAAAGTTTCAAAGTAATTTTTAGTCATTACCTACCCTGAAATTTGAAAGTCAAGTCAACAGCATGCTTTATTCTAACTACTGTTAAAACTCAAACTATTCTTTTTTTAACAGATTACAATATTCCTCTTATCTTTTCTTCTGGACACTTAAACTTCTTCCTACTGTGTCCAGTATTTCTCCAGCACATGTACCTTTGTGTTTCTCTGCCCGTGTACACACCCCTGAAAGTTCAACAACAAAAGTTATAAAATAGCAGAGAGAACCCAAAATAGTTCTTATCCTGCCGAGTTCCCTTTAAGCCTTGGGCACTTGTTCCACTACATGGCTGTATTAATGCTTCTAACTAAGCTTTCGATGAATTAGACCAATGTGTTCTATGTTCTAAATGATATTTAGATATCTGAATCCTTCTGTTATAGCCAACAATAAAAGTTATTAAAAATATTGAAAAGTATAAAATAGTAATTATAAATTAGCAAATACCCAATTTAAAAAAGCATTTTCCTTATACAGTACAAGCAACAGTAATTTGAATATTATTCACTTTCAGCCACCATTTGTCCTAGATGTACTTTACTTTCAAGTTTTTAAGCTTGTGTTTTTAGAGTGAAAATGTATATGGATACTAATTCTAATAATGTAATTCAGGTATCAAAAAATACATATGCATGTTAAAATGTGATGACAGCTCATATTACAGCATCTCATAACAGGTAAGTATTATTTCCAGAATAACGTTAAGTCACTTTTGTAGCTCTAAGTCAATGCTGCACAAATGGACACTTAAGATTAAGGCATCGTTCCGCTCTGGAGCAGTGCGTCTGTGGATCCCAGGAACTGTACAAAGGCTTTCTTTTTTAAAAAATATATCTTCTGTTATACTTCAATTGTTTCATTCCATTGATCATTTTCTTCCAAATGAAAATTGAAAATATCAGTCTATAATGTTTTCATACACCTACAAAAAAAGAAACATTGTTGGTTAAAACTTGATTTTTTTATTTCTGAAAATATTTACTAAATGGTTCTGTGGGCTAAGGTACAAAGCTACTAATATAACAAGATGGAATATAAGTAAGTCCTTAACACTACTAATATTATAATAATAAAGATTTTTGTAGCAGTAAATGAGCGGGTATTACTTTCTTCCCCTGAATCAATCAAAAGAGTATTTTAAAAGGGAGAATCTTACAGTACTCCCAGACTGCTAACTTGGACATCATTTGAGAAGACATCTGGTCCACCTACACCTGTCCTAAGACTGGTGCAAGATGTAGAAAACTTCCCACAGCAACTGTTAAAGGAACTGCAGCTGAGGATTCTCAACCACCACAAGCATCAGCAATTATTCCGCCCACATTAAGAAGAATCGTGGACCTCGGACTGCGGGCTTGTCTGGACACCAAGCACTACTCCACAGCTCCAGCTCTCGGTGACATGGACCTGGCTTACGATCACCACATGCGGGTCATACAGCTCCTCTTCTGACTGCAGCCACTCTGCCCAACGTGACCACCACCCTGAGTGCCTGTGATCTGACTGTCCTGGGTCTTAGGCTCTGGCTGCAGCCCTGCACGCAGGCTCAAGGTCCTCTGCAAGGGCCTAACTGCTGAGGACAAGCCCACAAGTGAGGAAACAGATACTCCTCTAGCTGACACTCCAGATAAGACGCCTTTAGAAAAACAAACTCTGTTATACAGGAACAGGATGATAAATGTGATAAGCTCCATGTTTGTGGTAATTTACTACTTAGCAATCTTCTCTTGCTGTGTCTTTTACAAACCATATAACATAAATAAACCTCTTAATTCTTTTTTAGAGTCTTTGGTCATTTTTCTTTGGGTTGAATTTCCTTAATAGTGGACAAAAGTCGCTTTTTTTTTTTCTTTTTTTTTTGAGACAGGACCTTGCTCTGTTACCCAGGCTGGAGTGCAGTGGTGCCATCTTGGCTCACTGCAGCCTCGACCTTCTGGGCTCAAGTGATCCTCCCACTTCGGCCTCCCAAGTAGCTGGGACTGCATGTGTGCATCAACACAAACCTGGCTAATTCTTTATTTTTTGTAGAGATGAGGTTTCACTATACAAATTTTAAGTATCTCACCCAGGCTGGTCTCTCACTCCTGGGCTTAAGTGATCCTCCCACCTTGACCTCCCAAAGTGCTGGAATTAGAGGTGTGAGCCACCTTGCCTGGCCACCTTTTTTTCTTTAATTAATAAGGTACTGTTTACTGAAAAGGCCAGTGGTCCACATACCAGTCCTAAACTATTTTTATTAGTTTCTTCATTAATTTACCAACAAATAGTTACTAAGATTGTGCTATAAGGAATAAAGAAAATGAGATTTTGGCAGATGTTACATTCCAGTCTTTCCTGTACTGCCTAATTTTGCTGATACAATTAAAAAGACTAAAAAAAAGAACTGCAAATTGTTTAAAGATTATGAAATATGAAAATAAGCTGCATTTATTCAAGGATTACCTTTACACTGTCTTACCTTGTTCTTATTCAAATGGTTAGTTATGAACAAGTGGTACTCAATTTTCTATTGCCACTGTTACATGGTTATTTGTCCCTGTAAGCACATAATTGTGTATGACATGACAAAAAAAAAAAAAAGAAGTATTAAGTTTCTGGCTAAATGGTAAAAATTGATTACAGCAAAAATGACTATTATGTAAATACAAAATAGGCTTATGGTGTCAACCATTTGTCTTCTTATAGAACCCAGAAGTAAAGAGCTAACATTAGGAGTCAAAAGTTTGATTTTATGTTTATCCTGTGGAAATACCCACTGGCTTTAAAGATGTTAAACAGCAATAATTAAGAAGTTCGCAAAATGAACTTTACCCTAGAGCTTTATTTTTTAGAGATGGGCCTCAATAGTATTGCCTAGGCTGGCCTTAAACTTCGGGATTTTTCCTTGACCTTATACAAAAGGTGTAATGATCCTAATGAAGATCCTAAAGATACTAATTTAAGAGAATGTTTTAAATGCTGCTAAAAGTCAAGACAACAAAAAAACCTCAGAAATTCTAACAGTGTTTTTAAGGGTATTTAGGGTATTTGCTACAGTTAGTACAAATGGAGCTAAATGTCTGGAATCGTTTTTCTTTTTCCATTTTTTTTTTTTGAGACAGGGTCTTGCTCTGTCATCCAGGCTGAAGTGCAGTGGCATGATCATAGCTCACTGTAGCTTCAATCTCCCAGGCTCAAGCAACCCTCTCGCCTCAGCCTCCTGAGTAGCTGGGACTACAGGCACATGCCATCAGGCCTAGAAAAATTTTTTCCCAAAGTTTTTGGTAGAGATAGGCTGTGTGGCCCAGGCTGGTCTCCAACTCCTGAGCTCAAGTGATCCTCCTGCCTCAGCCTCCTAAAGTGCTGGGATTACAGGTGTGAGCCACTGTGCCTGACCCAAAACCACTTTTCTATAGTGCAAGGAGATAACCACAGTGTTATTACTATTATCATTAAAAATTACCTCAGATGTGTTTTAGGCTGTAATGCTAGTTAAGTAGCCAGACAGTATTTTAAACCCAGGTCTGATGAAAATTCCCACTTCAATTTTGCTGACTATTCCATACCTGAATCCTCAATTCATAAATGATTAAGAGTCACCTAAAAAAGGTTAAAATATATTCAGTGTGCTCTTTTTTTTCTTTCTTCCCCGAGACGGAGTCTCACTCTGTCGCCCAGGCTGGAGTGCAGAGGGGTGCCATCTCGGCTCACTGCAACCTCCACCTCCCGGGTTCAAGCAATTCTCCTGCCTCGGCCTCCCGAGTAGCTGGGATTACAGGCATGTGCTACCACACCCGGCTAATTTTTGTATTCTTAGTAGAGATGGGGTTTCACCATGTTGGCCAGGCTGGTCTCTAACTCTTGTCCGTGTGATCTGCCCACCTTGGCCTCCCAAAGTGCCGGGATTACAGGCGTGAGTCACCACGCCCGGCCAGTGTGCTCTTTTTAAACTAAGGCAGCAAAGAATGCAATGCTTTTCAAGAATTATTGTCAACTAAGCAAAAGCTGGGACCCTAAAGAATAACATTGCTGGCCAGACACGGTGGCTCATGCCTATAATCCCAGCACTGAGGGAGGCTGAGGCGGGTGGATCATGAGGGCAGGAGATCAAGACCATCCTGGCCAACATGGTGAAACTCCGTCTCTACTAAAATACAAAAAACATTAGCGGGCGCAGTGGCAGGCGCCTGTAGTCCCAGCTACCTGGGAGGCTAAGGCAGGGGAATTGCTTGAACCCAGGAGGTGGAGGTTGCAGTGAGCAGAGATTGTGCCACTGCACTCAAGCCTGGTGACAAAGCGAGATTCCATCTCAAAAAAAAAAAAAAAGAATAACGTTGCTTATTCAGAACAGCCAACGCCAAAAGAACTTTCCACATCTGTGTGGGGAAGTATGTGGCTGGGTTAACAAAAACCTGCAGTTGCACAGAAAAAAACATGACCCACTATACTCTCCTCGCTCTATCCCTTCCTCATAGAAGCTACTAAGAACCACAAACACCCTATATATTTTACTTATTTATTTATTTATTTATTTGAGACGGAGTCTCGCTCTGTCCCCCAGGCTGGAGTGCAGTGGCGCGATCTCAGCTCACTGCAACCTCCGCCTCCCGGGTTCATGTCATTCTCCTGCCTCAGCCTCCCAAGCAGCTGAGACTACAGGTGCCACCACCACGCCCGGCTAATTTTTTATATTTGTAGTACAGACAGGGTTTCACCGTGTTAGCCAGGATGGTCTCATTCTCCTAACCTCGTGATCTGCCTGCCTCGGCCTCCCAAAGTGCTGGGATTACTAAGCGTGAGCCACCGTGCCCAGCATATATTTAAAAGTTTCACATATTTTAGTATTTTTAAAATGTTACATTATTTTGAGTTTTCCACATGTATTATATCTCATGCTTTTCATTTGAACCAAAGCAGTGTTTCAAATGAGAACTATTACCTGATTTGACGATGCCTTCTTCAGCTCCATTCTCCAGCCACTGAGATTCACTGTCCAACAAACGGTTTTTTGATTCACTAAGTGGTTTGATAGGAAAAGGCTGATTTGAGCCACTACTGAAAAGAAGAGCAAACAACTTAATAAATAGCTTAATGCTCAACGGTGGATACTTAATAAATTAATAAGCAGCAAATTAGTATTCCTTCTCCTAAATATGTGAGGGCAACTCATGAGATCTTAGTACTCTGAAAAAACTACCTTCAAAATAAAAATATGCCCACAACCCCCCATTAAATGGCTCTCTAGACCCAAGAATCTGTATTCCAACGCTGCCAATGAAAACAATTAGTCAAAATCTAAAAAGCTTCAGAGGCCAGTCTGAACTGTTCTTAATATGTTAATCGGGAGCCATAGGCAGTGCAAGGACAGGTGGGGATCTATGTCTGTGGCCAGTACAAAACAATTACCTGTCATTTCCCAAGTTTTCTGCTTTCTACCTCTGCAGTTTAGATCTAAGGGGAAAAAATGATTCAGTGATTTAGCGTAGACTTATTTTTCTAGCTAAAAGATCCAGGGAGGGAGGGAATGGAGGAAGGAAAGGAAGAGGAAAAGGAAACTAATAAATGTTGGTTCCCTATTATGGGCCAGACACGATGCCAGGCACCTTATATACATTATCTCAGCGCTCCAAATAACCTTCGGTGGTGAGTATCATTATCCCGATTTCATAGAGGTGGAAACTGAGGCTCATAATTTAAGTGACTGGGCCAGAACCCTAACAAATGTTAGAGCTCAAAGGTCTAAGGCATTAAGCTACATTCTAAGACTTAGGGTTCTTCCAATATTAATATGCTAGTTTAGAACTTATCATTCCTCTTCTCCTACAACTTATTTCTGTAATGAATAAATTATGAATGTTTTACTTGGACAGAAGTATCTCTAGCTTCTTTAAAATTTCATTTAAAATGAACTATTACACTGAATGTATGAAAGTTTACTTGCCACACAAATATTATGGGAAAATTTCCTCTAAGATGAAGTAATGAAAAAAAAACTGTATTTTTGAATTCTTATTTTGATAGTATATTAAAATTTATCAAAATAAAATGGTGATTAGTATAATGACTAATTTATTTGAAAAAACATAACTGACATAATCCAATCTAATAAAATCTTGAAAGGTCTTAGTTACTTCCCAGCTTGCCCAGACATTTCCAGCTTTATGCGATTATCCTGGTTTAACTATTATTAAACAAGCATTCTCTCTCCTACTCTTAAGTGTTCTGGTTTAGATAATAAAAAATCATGGTTATTAGCACATATACCTTTATTAACCCACAGTTAAAAAATTTAAATTTCTCTTTCCCTAACTATGCTGGTTTACTAAATCACTACTGTATTTACTCATAAGACGTACACACAACACATGTACACGGTTTGCTTTATGATGAATATGGAAAAGCGTAAGGACAAGAAGCACACCTTCTGGCGTACTCATTCTGGTTTGTAACAGAAGCTTGTTCTGGATCCATCCCCACAAGGCGAGTTGGAAAACTGCAACCATCACCCAAGCTGCATAATGAAAAATAGTAATAATTTAAATAATGTTAAATTAAATCAAAATGGTCAAATTTAACACCCATTTTTCAGAGACATGGCATAAATTATCGTAACTTGTCATATAAGGAAGTAATTCCTAAGATTTCTAACTTAGGTGTTATTACCTTGATATGGTGTGGCTGTGTCCTCACCCACATCTCATCTTGAATTGTAGCTCCCATGATTCCCATGTGTCAGGGGAGGGACCCGGTGGGAGGTAACTGAATCGTGGGGGTGGGTTTTTCCTGTGCTGTTCTTGTGAAAATGGGTAAGTCTCACGAGATCTGATGGTTTTATAAACGGGAGTTCCCCTGGCACATACTCTTGTGTCTGCCACCATATAAAATGTGACTTTGCTTCTCCTTGCCTTCCACTATGATTGTGAGGCCTCCCCAGCCATATGTGAGTCAACTAAACGTCTTTCCTTTAGAATTACCCAGTGTCCGGTATGTCTTCACTAGCAGTGTGAGAACAGACTAATACCTCCATTGCAGACACAAGCCCTTTTCTCTTACAATTTACATACATTGAGAAACAATGTCTTCTGTGCCTATTAAGATTCTGATGCCTAGTATAGCACCCCAAGCATAGGTATTCAAGTATTTGAGTAACTGACCTGCTTATCATAATCATTTATGAGATCACTCAGGCTCAAACTGAAATTCATGATGTAAGTTCCACATATTTATTTATTCAACAATATTCATTAAACAAATATTTACTGAATGCCTATGATGTTCTAGGTACTATTTTAAGTACTACGGATATAGGAAATAGTGAACAAAAGAGAAGAAACTTTCTGCCTTCAAGAAGCTTACGTTCTAAAAAGAGCACACTTATGCCTTATTTTCATATTATCTAAACACATCAAAATTGTGTACTACAGAGACTTTTACTTCTCGCCAAGAGATGGAATAACTGGTAAACTGTACATAGTCAGAAACTGAACAGTACAAAATTATTTTTTTAGAAAATAGGCAGCAGAGAACTGTGGTCTCAGAAAAAAAGAAAACAAAACCAAGCAAGGCACAGCTTTCTGCCAGGACCGTGGCACTACAGGGGGTGGGAAACCAGGGCCCTGGCACTACGGGGGTGGGAAACCAGGGCCCTGGCACTACGGGGGTGGGAAACCAGGGCCCTGGCACTACAGGGGGTGGGAAACCAGGGCCCTGGCACTACGGGGGTGGGAAACCAGGGCCCTGGCACTACGGGGGTGGGAAACCAGGCCCCTGGCACTACGGGGGTGGGAAACCAGGGCCCTGGCACTACGGGGCTGGGAAACAAGCAGAACAAGGTAGTTTCACTGAATTGAGATGACAGAGGTGGGAGTTTTGAGGCTGAGGTGGGCCGGGTGCGGCGGGTCACATCTGTAATCCCAGCACTTTGGGAGTCTGAGGCATGCGGATCACTTGAGGTCAGGAGTTCAAGACCATCCTGGCCAACATGGTGAAATGCCATCTCTACTAAAAACACAAAAACTAGCTGGGTGTGGTGGCATGCGCCTGTAATCCCAGCTACTAGTGAGGCTGAGGCACGAGAATCACTAGAACCCGGGAGGCGGAGGTTGCAGTGAGTCAAGATTGCAGCACTGTACTCCAGCCTGGGCACTCAGCCTGTCTCACTTTGAGAGACAGTGAGACTCTGTCTAAAAAAAGAGGGGCTGAGGTGGCTTAAATCTATGGGACAGAGTTGAGAGAGAGCAAGATATGCAGAGAAATGGCTACAGAAATCTGCACTGTGGTGTACCTGAGTCTTCTGATAAATACTAAGCTGCACTTGTGAATCCAGGAAAAGAACAACTGGGAATAATGAACAATGAATAATTCACAGCACTGGGAAGCATTCACATTTGCCCAGCTTGACTGGGGCGATCTCACTGAACACATGGATTTGGTAAAAACTCCACATTTATTGGAGTGCTAAACTAGCCCTAGAGAAAGTACTACTCTGGACTCAACGTAATAAAGCTGAAAACAAGCCTCAGGCCAAGCGCAGTAGTAATGCCTCTAATCTTAGCCCTTCGGGAGGCCAATCTAGACAGGCAGCAAAGTAGCATTCAAAATGTCCACCACCCAATCAAAAATTACTGGACATGAAAAGTAGCACAGATGTGATCTATAGCTAAGAAAAAAAAAAGTTAATAGAAAAAGATCAGAAACTTAGCAATTTCAGTGAAAATTAGCAAACAAGACTTTTTAAAAATGATTATCAATGTACCTGTGAATTAAAAGGAAAAATAGATATAATGAAAAGATAAATGTAAGATATTAAAAAAACCAAACTGAACTTCTAGAGCTGAAAAATACATCTGGGCCAGGCGCGGTGGTTCATGCCTATAATACCAGCACTTTGGGAGGATGAGGTGGGTGGATTGCTTGAGGTCAGGAGTTTGAGACCAGTCTGGCCAACATGGTGAAACCCTGTCTCTACTAAAAATACAAAACTTAGCCAGGTGTGGTGGCACGCACCTGTAATCCCAGCTTCTTTGGAGGCTGAGGCAGGAGAATTGCTTGAACCCAGGGGACACAGGTTGCAGTGAGCCTAGATCAAGCCACTGCACTCCAGCCTGGGTGACAGCAAGACTCCGTCTCTAAATAAATAAATAAATAAATAAATAAATAAATAAATATTTTTAAAATCTTACATGAAAGATTCATTGGAAAAGCTTACCAGCAGGCTAGACATTATAGAAGAGATCAGTGAACTTATGGATATTAGCAGTAGAAATTAACCAAAATGAAGCAAACAGAGAAAAGAAGATGGCAGAGAAGGACAAAATAGCAATGACCTGGGTCACTATCAAGCAATTTAACATATGTATACATGAGAGTACCAGAAAAGCTGGTCAGGGAGGAGGTGGAAAGAGGGGAATAGGCAGAAAAAAATAAAGACATAATTGATGAAAATTATTCAAATCTGATGAAAATTATAAACTTACAGATCCAAGAAGCCTAATGAACCCCAAGGAGGATAAACACCAAGGAACTCATCAAACTGCTTAAAACCAATGACAAGGATAAAATCTTTTTTTCTCTGTCATCCAGGTTGGAGCACAGTGGTACAATCTTGGCTCAATGCAAGCTCCGCCTCCCGGGTTCACGCCATTCTCCTTCCTCAGCCTCCCAAGTAGCTGGGACTACAGGCACCTGCCACTATGCCCGGCTAATTTTTTGTATTTTTAGTAGAGACAGGGTTTCATCCTATTAGCCAGGAAGGTCTCGATCTCCTGACCTTGTGATCGGCCCGCCTCGGCCTCCCAAAGTGCTGGGATTACAGGCGTGAGCCACCGCGCCCAGCTGATACGGATAAAATCTTAAAAGTAGCTACAGGAGGGGAAAGGATAGTAATTTACAAACAATGAAATAAAGAAATTAAAGTCAGGCTGACTTTTCATTAGAAACAATGCAGACCGGAAGATAATGGAACATCTTTAAAGGAAAGAAAACTAAAAATAACAACAAAATCCTATCGACTTATAATTCGCTGTTTACAGAAAATAACTTCAAAATTTCTGTTTAGAGAAAATAATTTCAAAACAAGTAATCTGTGTTCCAACCAATGGGAGGGGGAAAATCTTGAATACATGAGAATGGATAAAGTATACAAAAGAGATCAATGAACTTGAAGATATAGCAATAGGATCTATACAAAATGAAACACAGAAAACAGACAAAAAATGAACAGTGCACCAGTGAGCTGTGGGAGGACTGTGAGTGACTGATGACACGTGTAATTGGAGTCCCCACAGTAATAGGGGAAGGAGATGACAAAAGAAATAATGGTTAACAATATTTTCCAAATTTGATTAAAGCTCTAAAACCAGAGATCCAAAAAGTTCAACTAAACCCAAGCACAAGAAACTAGAAAACTAGATCAATATATCATAATCAAATTGCATGAAGTAGTGATAGTCTTAAAAGTAGCCATAGAAAAAAACATTATATATAAACTAACAAAAATAAGAGTTATCACAATTTCTCATTATAAAAATGCAACCCAGAAACATAACATTTAGCAACATCTAAAATTTTTTGTTTTGTTTTGTTTTTGAGACAGAGTCTTGCTCTGTTGCCCAGGCTGCAATGTGGTGGTACCATCTCAGCTCACTGCAACCTCTGTCTCCCAGGTTCAAGCGATTCTTGTGCCTCAGCCTCCCAAGTAGCTGGGACTACAGGTGTGTGCCACCATACCCAGCTAATTTTTGTATTTTTAGTAGAGACCAGGTTTCGCCATGTTGGCCAGGCTGGTCTTGAACTCCTGGCCCCAAGTGATTCACCTGCCTCAGCCTCCCAAAGTGCTGGCATTACAGGCATGACCCACTGTGCCTGGCCAACATCTAGAATTTTATACCAAGCAAAAATGTCTTTAAAAAATGAAAGCAAATAAGTCATTTTCAGACCAAAAAAAGGCAATTCAGTTAATCTAGGGAAAAAAACCCGTAACTCTTACAAATATGTCACTCAATCTTCAAATATTTTTTCCTTCTTTATGATGACTTTGATACAGAGCTGGCCTAAAATGGATGGAAATGGGAAAGAAATGGAAACTATCAATCATCTCAAGAATACACTCTCATTTACATTTGGGGTAAAATTGCAATACGTCGTTGGTCTTCTCTGATTTAGGACACAACAGAATACGTAATTCATTTCTGTAATAGGATCTTTGAAGTTGTGGCTAATAACCATACATTTTTATAATTCTTTATTTCAAACAACTTATTTGCATTTTGAAGAAAAAAATCTTATTTTCTTAGCAAATCATCTTTTTCTTCTACTTTCCATTCAAATATATAAACTCTCCTTAACCTTATCTAATTAAAAAATGAAAAATAAAATATTTTATGTATAAAAAATTGAGTTTTCAAAGTCTATAAGAATATCATTATATATTATATTCTTTAAATCTGAAGACATTTAACCAGAAAAAGACCGCCACAGATGCCATAATCCCTGAGACCCACATTTTATAAATTACCTTGAAAATATTGGAAGTAGCCAATACTTCTTTTCATCACCAAAGACTTGCCTCCAATTTTTACTGTATCCAAGAGAGAAACCATTTCCATCAGGCCCGTATGAAAACGTGGGTGCGCGGAATGATTCTGTTAAATATACATACATATATAAACTAATTAATCCGTGTAAAAATTATAGAAGGGATGGAAAGTACCAATTTTCTTGCTTATATCTTTGACATCAAAAATTATAAATATAATTTAAAATAAATAATACATTGGTTGCAATTAAAAGATAAATTTCTGAAACTTCTTTTGGGAAAAAATAACACATTTAATATTTCATCAACCTTATAAAGTAACATGTCAAAATAATTATCAAATACTACTTAAAATCTAGTGTTGTGTGCTCCACTATCTCTTGGCTTCAACTTCACTCATTATTTATGAATTTCCTACTATGTTCCTGATAGCTTTGTACCAGATATTTGGGATTCAAAGATAAATTAGATAAAATTCCTATTGAAGAACCTAGAGTCTAGCAAAATTACAGTGTAGTAAGTGCTAACATAGCCATGTTGTACTGGGAGCACAAAGGTGAAGGAAGCTAATTTTGTCTCGATGGGGGGCATATATGTGCTTTGGGGGTGCTTGTAGGGAAAGGTGAGCAAGCTGAGGGTGACCAGACCATTATTTCAAGCTTGGTTGTTAAGTGATGTAGAGTGAGGTCTGGAGAAAGATACAGGCTTCACGAAAAATGTTTAATTTAAAAATAGAATGCACTTCAGTGTGTTTTATAAGCTAAGGATAAGAACCCAGGGCATTGGGAGGGATTGCTGATATAAACAAGTAAACTAAAAACTGAAGAAGGAATCCTAGAAGAGATGGGAAGGAGTCTAGAAAAGTTGTAAAGATTCACCTTGAATACCAGAAAAGACATCTTTCTTCCTCAGAAGCTAGAGACAGGTGAGAGTGATAGGTGTGAAAGAAGAAATGTTTGTATGAGGCTATAAAGATGTGAAGATGAGAGTTTACTTGTGACTCCTTCTAATTTTTCTACTAGGGACTCATAAAATAGGTAAGGAGAGTGGGAGAATTATGAAAATCTGGAATAACCGTCTTGGGTAGTAGGTGAGGGACCTGCCAGAAACATGTGACATTACTGCCTAACAGAGCTAAGGCCCTCAATGAGGCCTAACATCTTAAATCTGTAGCTATAGCAAACCTTACGGAGGAAGACATCCTTCAACAGCTTTCAACAGCCCCACTGTGCACAGGGATAAAGAGGATGGCTGGGTAACCAGAGCCACGAATTAGCAAAGGAATAATGGGAGAAAGTCTAGGCACCAAAGATGTAAGGAGCTGTTTTTGTCAAGAGCTGTTGAAGTCATTTATCATAGGATCTAGAATGGACATGGGTGAGAAATAAAACCAGAAGGGAAAGAAAAACTTAGGAGAAAACTGTTGGAGAATAGAAGACTCAGGAAGTATATTAGAATATAATAAACAGAGAATAACATATTCAAGTTTAAAATTTCATTTTCAGAGGCTCTTCAGTTCTAAGCAATAAAAAAGCTCAGAATCAAAGGGACTAGCTTGCCTGTTTGCGATAATGAAATTAGCTTAAATGCAGGAACTCACTAAATGAGGGTAAACGATCTCAAGGTGGGTAGGTGACGGTTATGAAGAAGATAGAGGTGATGCAGCAGAATAAGACACCCTCAAAAGATCCAAGAACAAACATGTGAATGTAGCAGTGGAGAACTAGCTAAAGACCAGGGCTGTGGGAGATGAAGCTGTAAAAAAGTGGTGTGTTAAGCAATGTTTTTTCAAAGTGTGGGTTAAAACACCTTAACAGACCACAAAATCAACTGAGTGACTTGCAACCCGCATTTCCTTTTAAGAAACTAGAGAAGAAAATATCAGAATACACTGCATATAGTAGAGATTAAACAGGTTTTGTGAAACTTTTGCTTATTTTATTTATATAATTTTATAAATATTTGTGCAAGTTCTAAGTCACGATACGAAATGCTACATTTCTTACTGTGGCCACTGGCAAAAAAAAAAAGTTTGAAAAAGATTGTTTAAGACAACAGCAGGTTCCCTAGAAATGCCAGTCTCTCACATACCTACGGGGGCTGGGCAGGAAACAGAAAAGGCACGACTGGCAAGACAGTGTCCACACCCTATCTAAATCCATGCCCTATCTTGCGCAGTCCACCCCTGCTTAGCTCCATTTCACTGATACCGAGTGGGAAAATGGGCCTACTACCACTAGATTCATCAGTTTTGACCAGAAGAAATCTGGTCTTCTTTGTGAAATCGCTCACATAGATCTTATTGGTTGGGGAGAACTTAAGGGCTGCACTTTGCCTGTAGGCTGCCTTTCTGTCATTTTCAATTAAAGGTAAAGAGATAGCAGAATATTCTACAAAGATGACCAAAAAAAATTAGTTAATAGGGATAAGAAATTTTGTTTACATGGAAAAGGGATGAAGGCATGATGGAACTGGAAGAGAAGGAACAAATCCTCACACTGGAAGCCCACCATAACTTACAAGACAGCTCAGTAACACAACATTAAAATGATCCAATACTAAAGCATCTACATGTCTCACCCCAAATCCCTTATTCTTTCTATAATTAAAAACTGTTTCCCTCCAACTTACCTGGCAGATATATGGCTCTAATCTAGCAGGTGGATTTTAACTTTTTACAAAACATTACCATAAAAATCCTTATTCTGTGTCTTGGTATATTAGCAGATACATGAATATTTCAATTATAGCATAGCAGGGCTTCTAATGTCAACAGTTCAGTGAGCAATGCCACCACTGTTGTTTAGGGAATGTTTGTCCAATTACTTGAATACCTTACTTTTCCCCCTATATGTTCATTTTTTAAAATGATCAAACAAAAAGAGAAATAAATGCTAATACTAGTGATACAATACATATACTGACAACTGACACAAAGATGGAAATAATGAGGTATGTCAAAAGCACTACTCCTTAGCTTCAGTCATGGAACATATGCCAGTTAAATGTGTTTAACTGTGGGGGAAAAGTAAAGAATATATATGGGCTGGGCAGGGTGACTTGCATCTGTAATCCTAGCATTCTGGGAGGCTTAAGTGGGAGGACCACTCGAGCCCAGGAGTTTGAGACCAACCTGGGCAACATAGCAAGACCCCATCTCCATAGAAATAAATAAATTAGCCGGGTGTGGTAGCACACACCTGTAGACCCAGCGACTTGGGAGGCTGAGGTGGGAACACTGCTTAAGTCCAGGAGGTCAAGCTTGCAGTGAGCTGTGATGGTACGACTGCACTCTAGCCAGGGCAACAGAGTGAGACTCTGTCTCAAAAAAAAAGAATATACGTGAAATACACTGTTATGTTTTAGCTAAAAGATAAGCTGTAATTGAGGATACGAGGGTTTTCTTGTTTGAGAACAAACTTCCTTAAAGCACGTAAATCTACTGTCTATCTCTCATAGATTAATTTTTTTTGAGACAGGGTCTTACTCTCATTGCCCAGGCTGGAATGCAACG